>NC_088792.1:20049725-20354725 GCF_011386835.1 Chrysemys picta bellii | reverse complement strand
TTGCTAGTAAGAGTGAAAGAGAGATGAAAAGTTACAAACAAAACACACTTTCTAGTGACTAAATTTAACTTCAGCAAGTTACAGTCTTGATCTAAGCAGTTTTCTCACCAATATTCAGTTCCTAGAGTCTTCCAACCCCCTTAGTTGAAAGGTTCCACTTTTCTCAGATGTACAAGAGCTCCTACCTCTTGTATCTGCCCAGTAATGGATGCCACAATGTTTTTTTGCTTTCCCTTATATTTCCCAAAACTCACTGTTTCATCCCCAGACTCAGGATGATCTCATGCTGTTCTTCCCTTCCTGTGGATTTCCCAGCCCCATGCTGATTTGTGTGTAAATGGGGCTTCCATTGTTTTGATTCCACGAGGGTTATGTACATTGGAGACATTTAGATAGAAGTAATGTTCCCTCCTGTCTGTGAGAAATCTGTTTCTCCCTTTGTTTGATCACAGACTTTAAAGTAGAATATCAGTGAGTATCCATAATTACTCAGACAGTGTTAATACGTAAATTTCACAATGACAGTTAATCACCCATTGTGTCATTGGCTTTCATACAAGACTTTACTTAGTACACTTTTATAGTATAGTAATATTGTATAAATCAGTTGATTGAACAGCTTATTCTTTGGGGTTTGGACCTTCTGTTTTCCTCCTGGGGTGTCTGGACCCTGATTGTCACATTACTGCAATAAATAATAAGAATGCAGAGTACTCAAGTGTATGACTTTGCAAACTACTAGTTTTCATTCGGTCCTTCAATCTGCTGTCTAGAACCAGATGCAGCTAACTGGGTAAGCATCCTTTCCTGGTTCCTTTTGTAAAAGTTGTTTTAAACCTCCAATTTTCTTCTAATTTCTAAAACTGTGCAAACTTCATTATCTTACCTAGAGTCCTGGGAGTTGGGATTTCCCAATGCTCACTGCAAATGCCAATTACCATTGTCAAAAAAGCAGCATTCCCCTGAAAGCACCATTCCTAGGAGCCATTCATTTTGAATGGTCTGAAGAAGTGCTATAACAAGGGTAATTAAATTAGAATGGAACTTAATAGATAGGGTTAGTAGTGGGGAAGTACAGGAGCCTTAATTATATCTGACAGGTAGATGTTCCTGCACATCAATGTAGCTCGTGATTATTTTCCACTGGCATATATATTGCTGCTCAATATATAGTGTCAGAAGCAGAATTTTGAGAATGTCTTTCGGCAGTTTGGATGCAGGATTTTACTTATGTTTGGGAGTGTTTGGACCTGGTCTTGCTATTTGGGTGTACCTAGTTTGCAGATGGCTAGTCTCAGAAGGGAGGATGGCCTTGTGACTGAGGCACTGGTGTGGAACAGTGCTGATTTGAGTTCAATTCTTGCTTCTATCACTGACCTCTGATAACCCTGGGAAGTCTCTTGGGGGGGAATGGGGATTCTGCAAGGGTTTTGTGAAGATAAGTTTGTGAAGCACTCCGATAATTATTTGCATTAAGAAAGCACCCGAAGGCCTCAATCTAATGGGGCCTCTCAGTGGTAAGTGCTGTACAAACATAGAAGAAGATACAGTCTCTGCCTAACGATCTAGAAGACAAAATGCAGATGAAGGGAAGGGACTGGACTCTTCTGACCAATGACCACCTCCCTGTCATGTAACCCCACTCTACCAAGATCCAGAGCCGCTCGGGCACTTTAAGGGAAGGGAGAGGATTAATGTGGGTTGCTCTAGCAACCAACCTAGACGCTTGTCAAGCATAACAAGAAAGTGAAGTGGCAAAGGAGCTTACAAGGACAGCCAGGGGGCGTAGTACAAACAACAGAGGGGTGTGAACAAGGCAGCAGCTTGGAGACTCAGCAGTACCCATAACTGAGGCTAAACTGGGACCCAGGGTCAGTCTGGAGAGGAGATATTTAGTGAGGTTAGTGTGGGGCAGGAGGAGCTGTGGAGTGGTGCATGCTGGGCAGAATCAAGCGGAAGGAGGAAAGACAAAGACAGTTTCTTCCTATCACACCCAACAGCAGCCTCCATGCTATCTACTGGCACCACACACTGAAGCCTCTACAGGTATGTCTGAAGAAATGTTCTTTTAGGCTTTTAGGGCAGAAATGTAGCTGTCTCAACTTAGGACAGACAGTATCTGTTGTTCTGGGGTTTTTTAAGCAAAAGGCTTGCTACTTTTCCACTGTCTCCTTCCAAAAGTCTTTACCAATTCAACATACTTTGTTAAGTTTTAAATTGTATTCCCAAATGTCAGTTTACACCTTTCAAGTGTAGCCAAGTTAGTTAACATTCTATTTAATACAGATTTGTAAAATATTGCCATTTCCCTCTAAAAAACTTTGTATTTTCTGTTAAGCCTGACCTTGAGGTATCCTTGTTGAAAGCCATATCAGCATCTGTTGCTACAGAGAAAACATTTACTGTGGGCAAGGACAGGTGAAGGAGGTAACATGTAGTTTCTGAACTGCCCTGTGGCCTTTTTGTCTAATGAATCCCATTCTCACCCACCCTGAACAAAGCAACTGACATCTGGCATGTTCTGCAGGTGAATTAACACATGCACATAGAACTGCAAGCAGCTGGCTCACAGGGGGTTATTTGGTGCTTACTAAATAAGGCTTATTCTCATGGGAGAATATTTGAATCATTTCTTCGATTGTAGTTGGTGTGCAATAACAACATGTAGGGTCCGAGCCAAAGGAAAAGGCCCAGATTGGGGCACGCAGGTCTGGACAAAGATAATCTGAGTGAGGATGTTTGGACTCTACAGTTCAATGTCTGAAATCCTATGTAAACCAACCTCCTTCGCTCATGGCCAAGTGAATGTGGCGGACAGTTTAGGACTGGACTAAACAGCAAGGGTTTCTTTAGCAGGGTGTTGCTGTCCTTGCACCCAGGCCTGTAAGTGTGTGAATTGGAGGGTATATTTTCCACTCTCCAGGGATTAACCATCCCTCCCTCTTACTCCTATATTACGTTTCCTTTGGCAGGTGTACTTCTGGTCAGTTTTATAGTTTTATTTTTGCTCTGCTTCCTGCTCTAAGTGTGAACACACACGCCACACTGGACCAGAACAGGAAGGGGTTAATGGTTTGTGCTGAAGCCAGCCCTAGTCCAGCAATACCTGTTTGCAATATCAAGCCTAGAGGACGGATGCTTCAGCTGGAGGGAGACAGCAGACTTCAATGGGGTGCTGCTCTGATAGCGAGATGGTGGCTCTGAGGCGGGGAGGAGCGAAGTGGCAGGCTAACCAAACCTAAACAGTGGTTCTCAACCAGGGGTCCAAGGCCTCTGGGGGTTGTGAGCAGGTTTCGGGGGGCCCCCAAGCAGGGACAGCATTAGACTCACTGGGGCCCAGGGCAGAAAGCCCAAGCCCTGCCTCATGGGGTCAAAGCCTTGGCCCTGAGCCCCGCCACCCGGGACTGAAGCTGAAGCCTGAGCAATGTAGCTTCGTGGGGGCCCCTGTGGCATGAGGCCCCAGGCAATTGCCCTGCTTGCTATCCCCTATTGCTGGCCCTGGCTTTTATATGCAGAAAGCCAGTTCTTGTGGCACAGGTGGGCCGTGGAGTTTTTATAGCATGTTGGGGGGGGTCTCAGAAAGAAAAAGGTTGAGAACCCCTGCCCTAGGAGAAGCCTTGCCTGGGGAGAAGGCTTGGGTCAGGCTTTGTAGTCGTACTGTTCATTTGGTTTATAAAGTCAAATCCCAGGGAGATGGGGAGTTCTGACCTTCGGCAGAGTGTGAGGAATGCGTCATAGAGCCAGTGGGGAAGCATCTGCTCATACTACCTTATTTCCTACCATGTTTCCTTTCCCTTGAGTGGACAATTCACTGTGTTCTTCACAGGTGTTTATGAGGCAGAAATAATGCACTAGTGATGACACGAATTCTTTCTTCTATTCCATCTTGCCCTCTGCACAGCCTCCTCTCTTGTTTCTCTGTCTGTGTCATCTGAACTCCTGGCTTAGCATGGATAGGAAAAGAGCTGCAAATCCTGTCGCTCATAGACTGCAATAGGAAGTAGTTTAAGCCAGATTTGCCAAGTGATAATTTGTCAGTTTGTAGAAGCAGAATTTCCTATTAGCTAGAGATGCAGCCAGCTACCTACAATTAATCCACATAGCACCTATATGGGATGCCCTATGTGGCCTTTGGACATGCAGTGAGGTCAACCAATCAGCAAGATTCCTGGGTTTGAATTTGCTTTGAGACTGCTGCTTTCAGCAATGAGACTGCTAGATGATTTGTTACAGATTGGGTTAAATCTCATTGAAGCTGCCTTTCATTCAGGACAAGTGTAAAAAGAAATCAAGGAGGAGAAGGAACAAGATAGCAGAAACAACAAGCAACACTCCTAAAATACAGGCACCTGGGCAAGGCTTGAGTAAATGGTGAACCGTGTGACCCAAAGGTTTCCCTGGGCACTGATATAGCAAATGGACGGGCTAGGGCGTTAATTGGTGGAGCTGTGTGTGTCTGTTGGTGTGAAAGAAATAGCAGAAATACCTCAGAGGGTCACAGAGAAGGAGCAGAAAGCTGAGGAGACAGCCAGAATAAGCACTACAGAGGATAGCCCTGTGGGAGAACATTATTGGGATGAGCACTGGCTGAAAAGATGCTTGAAAGTGTGAGCAAAGAAATCTCCTGTTTGACCCCTGCTGTGTTTAGCAAAGAGACTTTGCACATTCTTTGTAAGTAAACAGGATTGCATTAAAGAAATATCTGACTCTATTGGCTAACTGTTCAGGTCTAAAAAAGGGTAACAATAGACTACTGTGGTGTCCAGAATTCGCTGGAACTGGCTTTTAAGAAAGCTCTTGTGTCTGGGAATATATTGAGAGGGAGAAAGATCTTGCTGAGAAGTGTCAAGTTGTGCCATAGCATAGTACAGTGGAGCAACAGTGTATATTTATTATTATTGCTCTTCTCTTTCTATTCCATATCCCCCATGTTGTCTGTCACTACTTGTTGTGTCTGTGCTCAGATTATATATTCTTAAGAGTAGGGTCCACGTATTTCTGTTTATTCTGCAAATCCACTGCATCCCTTGGGTGCTGTAAAAATAACAATTAACTGTGTTGTTAATTTCATTGTCTGCTTATACTGATCTATTTTTTCCACATAAAAAAAGCTCATAAAAGTGGCTTTTGCAAAACTACTACTAAAATCCTCAGAATTTTACAATCTCAGAATTTAGCAAGTAAGGCCAGTCGGTGTAACTCGTCCTACAGCACAATGAGTTATTGAATTACTGCAAAACTCCATCACTGTCACTGTCTTTAGGGGCCAGACCTGCTTTGCCAGACCTGCTTCTGTAGGCGTGATAATGGCACAGTTCCATTTACCTTCCTTTGACAGGCAGTAGTTTCTCCTCTATCATTTTAATTGTTCCCCCTGAGAAGATGGCAGCAGGTATTATGCTGCCACTTGACATGTTGTACATCCAGTTAAAAAGGGATTCCTCCAACCCTGTGCAATGTAGCCTGGTCTAATGGATAAGGCACTGGACTGGAAGCCCGTAGCCTGATTTCTGCCACTGACCTGCTGTGTGACCAACTCATTTATTCTTTCTGTGCCTCGGTTTCCCCTCCCACATTGCCTCTGCCTTGTCTCTTTTAGACTGAATCCTCTTTGGGGCAGGGACTGTCTCTTACTATGTGTTTAAGTGCCTAGCACCAGAGGACCTCTTGGCATTACTGTAATGCATCTAATTGTGATTAAAAACAAATAAATGAATTTGTTAGTCTCTAAGGTGCCACAAGGATTCTTTGTTGTTTTTGCTGATACAGACTAACGCGGCTACTACTCTGAGACCTAATAGTGATCAGTGTGCCTTCTTCTATTGCCAAGATCCTGGATAAGCAAATCCTTGTGCAAAATGTTTTTCCCCCTCCTCCCACCTGTTCCGTCCCCATCCTGGAACTAGAGGAGATAAGTGGTAACTGAACATAAGAAATGGATTTTCCTATAGTTCTATAATGAATTGTAAGAGTAGTGGACAGATCTGCATGCCTCAAAAGCCCTGCCTTCATTAGGGACACTTTCAAAAGTTTCCCATTGTTGCTGATACTGGTTCAGACCCCGTGGGCTTTAGTGACTTTGGGACAGCTAGTGTAGATAGATTGCTGGCTACAGCACCACTGTGCACACTGACGGCATCATCCAACCCTACTCACAGGCAGCAGGTCTAATTGATCTGGTCCTGGGAAGGGCGGTAGCAGCCAGCAGCCCACCTACACTAGAGTTCTCAGTGTTGTTAGAATCCCACTACTGGGCTGGTGTTAGTTACAGTGGGAATTTTTTGAAATATGTCCCTAACATGGGTAGGGCTTAAAGAAGCAAACATGGTGGGACATCAGTTGTCCTTTGAACAAGGTTTCTACGATTAATATCACTTTTATTCTCCATTGCCTTGCACCTGGGCTAATCATTTATACCTAAACAGAGTGGGAGTCAAATGCTGATTTGATCAAAACATTTCATTTCAATAGTGTTGAAATATTCGTAATGTAATAAGATTTAAAAAAAATTGTTGGACAGAAATAAAGAAGTAGGACTGAAACGATTCAAAACAAAATACTCCGTTAAAAATTTAATCAAAAGTAACATATTCCCACAAAACATTTTGATTTCAATGAAGCAGCACTTTCCAACAGAAAACTGTTCCGACAAAAAATGTCAAGACTGCTCTAAGCACATTACCATCTTTCTCTGACACATACTTTATGTTCAGTTGTATTTT
Source organism: Chrysemys picta bellii (assembly GCF_011386835.1). NCBI lineage: Eukaryota > Metazoa > Chordata > Testudines > Emydidae > Chrysemys > Chrysemys picta. The sequence continues at coordinate 20,348,003 of NC_088792.1, read as the reverse complement.
GGCTATTTGACTCCAACAAAAACAACGGCAAACATGCATACTGATCTGTGCTTTTTGTTGTTGTAAAGATTGAGAGCTCCTTTTCTCACATGAGCATTATACAACATAGAGCTGCAGTGAAGGCCGACTTCATAAATGCAGCAGTTGTCTATGAGAGTTCTGGGATACAGCTCTTTACATTGTGCCCTTTCTCTGAGCATCACGCTTTAAATGTCAAAACGATCAAGGATTTGAACTGCAGTTTGGAAACGCTGTTGAGGTGGGATCAAATGTTAAGAGGCCAGTACAAGAATAAGACTTTGCATTTCTATATGCTTTGGGAGCCAGTCTCTCAAACACTTTAAAAATGTTTAGCTTACTACCTCCGTGAGCAGGGAAATACCTACATCTTACAGGTGGGAAAATTGCCATAGCTACGTTAAGTGATTTTCCAGTCACACACAGGAAGTCTGTGGTAGACTCATATCACCTGACTCCCATTATAGAATCATAGAATATCAGAGTTGGAAGGGACCTCAAGAGGTCATCTAGTCCAACCCCCTGCTCAAAGCAGGACCAATTCCCAGCTAAATCATCCCAGCCAGGGCTTTGTCAAGCCGGGCCTTAAAAACCTCCAAGGAAGGAGACTCCACCACCTCCCTAGGTAACGCATTCCAGTGTTTCACCACCCTCCTAGTGAAATAGTTTTTCCTGATATCCAACCTGGACCTCCCCCACTGCAACTTGAGACCATTGCTCCTTGTTCTGTCATCTGCCACCACTGAGAACAGCTGAGCTCCATCCTCTTTGGAACCCCCCTTCAGGTAGTTGAAGGCTGCTATCAAATCCCCCCTCATTCTTCTCTTCTGGAGACTAAACAATCCCAGTTCCCTCAGCCTCTCCTCATAAGTCATGTGCTCCAGACCCCTAATCATTTTTGTTGCCCTCCGCTGGACTCTTTCCAATTTTTCCACAGCCTTCTTGTAGTGTGGGGCCCAAAACTGCACAGTATTCCAGATGAGGCCTCACCAATGTCGAATAAAGGGGAACGATCACGTCCCTCGATCTGCTGGCAATGCCCCTACTTATACAGCCCAAAATGCCGTTAGCCTTCTTGGCAACAAGAGCACACTGTTGACTCATATCCAGCTTCTCGTCCACTGTAACCCCTAGGTCCTTTTCTGCAGAACTGCTACCTAGCCATTCAGTCCCTAGTCTGTAGCAGTGCATGGGATTCTTCCATCCTAAGTGCAGGACTCTGCACTTGTCCTTGTTGAACCTCATCAGGTTTTTTTCGGCCCAATCCTCTAATTTGTCTAGGTCCCTCTGTATCCGATCCCTACCCTCTAGTGTATCTACCACGCCTCCTAGTTTAGTGTCATCTGCAAACTTGCTGAGAGTGCAGTCCACACCATCCTCCAGATCATTAATAAAGATATTAAACAAAACCGGCCCCAGGACCGACCCTTGGGGCACATTCTTGTGCTTTAGCCACAAGACGGTTCTCCCAACCCATTTAAGATTATTCACTATTCAGCCAAGGTCGGAAAGCACTTGCCCTTAATATCATGCATCTTTGTCATATGTGCACTGTCTGGATGCCATGGGATAAACTTAACCCAGTATCTCTGATCCTGCATTATTTTGCGTTTGTGATTTTAACATTTCCTTTTCAAGGGCTCTCTAGCTTTTTGCCCACAGTTCTGTACATGCAAATAGTCTGAAAATGTGGCCGTTATTGGAGTTTTGTGTGTGTGTTATCTTGATGGGGTTTTATTTCTAATGTATTCAGTATTTTTTTTTTTAGGCTAGAAAATGCATAGGGATTAATTTTACCTTTGGAGACACATGGGCACTACCTGATATGTCAATAGAAGCTGCACCCCAGAGGGCAGAGCTTGGTCCATCGCATTAGCAACCATACTGTTCCTAATATACAGAAAGCTACATCCATTCCGGTGAAAGGATGTAAGTGCAGTTCTCCAGTAGCCCGCCAGCCAACTCCCACCAGGCTGTCTGTAGTTCTAAAGAATATACTTCGTCACTGGGGTAATGATCATGAAGTGAACAACTACACATAATGACAGTGAAAAGAGCATGGCAAGCAAACCTGCTACAGTGGCTAAGCAATACAAATCTATGTGAACAAATTGAAAATCAAAGGCATGTGGGAGGAACTCTTAACTCAGCACAAAGAAGAAACTTCTCAAACTGAAAAGACTGCATTGAAAAATATATCTCATCAAGGAAGAGGAAACGCTTCGGGTGAAATCCTGGCCCCAGGGAAATCAATGAGAGTTTTGCTCTTGGCTTCAATGGGCCACGCTTTCACCTTCAGAAGATTATGGGTTAGAGCTTGTCGCAAATCGGAATTTCTGGCCTTCAGGAAATTCCAATATTTTGACATTTGTTTTGTCCCAAATAGAGACACAGTCAAAATAGTGAAAATTTTCACAAAACAGAAAGTTCCATAGAAATATTAAGAAGTATCAAAATGTTTTGTGGCAGTACAGTCAGAGGGAAGACCATGTTGCATCATGGGAGATATAGTCTAGCCAAGGAGACCAGCCATAAAGGAGAATGGGGGCATGTGGCACCTGAACCACAACTCCCATAATGCACTGCAACAACTCAGACAGATGCAGATTAAAGTTGAACTGACCCAAAATGAAATGACTTAATCTGATTTGACAAACTGAAATGAAATCTTTTGTTTTGATTTTTCCTTTATAGATTTTGGCAAAAATCAATGTTGTCCCATGATTTTTTTTTTTTTTCCAGAAGCGGCATTTTCTGCTGAAAAAAACATGTGGGAAAAAATTCTCAACTAATTTTAGTAATGCGAATTTGACAGACTAATTTTAAGGTAAATGCTCAGCTCCTTCTGGACCACTAGGTAGTCATGAATCAACCCCACCCTAGTCATTTTACTAGTGATGTGCCATACATAGCTACACTGGCCAATGTACATTACACAGGAGCAGACAGACAAAACAAAGTAAGGAGTTCCTGGAGTCACTTGGTGCATATCACTCTGCTGTAACCACCACCAATAAGTTCATAAAGCCCAAGGTCCTATAGCACTCCCTACACACTCAGAGCATAAACCACCATCACCAACATGTCAGTATTTAGATCATTGGCCACACACTGAGGAAAGTGTCAAAGGAACATTCGAGGAGGCACACAGCTGGGCCTGTTCAGCCCCCATGGGGGGCAGGAAGGGAGTGCCATGCTTCCAGCCCCACTCTGCCCCCAGACCAGCTCCACCCCCAGCCTCACGCCTCCCACAACACAGTTCAGCCCCCAGTTCTGCTCTGCCTCCAGGCCAGATCTAACCCCAGTCCCACTCCACTCCCAAATTACTTTGCCCCCATCCCCAGCTTCACTCTGCCCCCTGCTCCGCCCCCAGCCCAACTCTGCCCTCATTCCTTCTTCAACCCCAGACTAGCTTTGCCGCTAGCCTCAGTTCCGCCTCCATCCCCAGTTCTGCCCCCAGCTCTGCCTTCAGCCCAAGCTCTGCTGCTGAGGGAGCTTTGACTGTTCAGTAATAGAGGGGGGAGAGAACAGACAGATTCCATTAAGGGTAAGGTGGAGGCACAATCAGAAAAGTTTGCGCACCACTGATTTAGATTCATACAAATGTGATAGGCATCTGTAGGATGGACCCCATCCTGAAAGAAATCTTTCCTGAACCCCCTCTTCTGGCCTCCAAACAAGCCCCCAACTTCTCCAAGGTCATCAGAAGAAGAAAGCTCCCCACAGACCAGGACTCATCAACTCAAAGCGGCACCAGACCCTGCCAGAACAACAGATGCAAAACCTGCAGCTGTATCTCCACTGCTACAATAAGCAACACCCCCCGCAACACGCTTTTCAAGATCCATGGGTCCTATACATGCCTATCACAATATGTGGCATACCTCATCCAGTGCACTAAATACCCCAATAGCAACTCTGTGGGTGAAATCAGACAATCACTACACTCTCGAATGGACTCACACAGGAAAATGTTAAAAGACAAGGACACCCTATCACCTGGGGGGGAACACTTTTCTCAGAGGTCAGATGCAGAGTGAGCACTATCAGCCTTCATCCTCAAAGGAAACCTGCACAGTGCTTTAAAAAGACGAACCTGGGACTTACATTCATAACTTTGCTAGACACTAAAAATCATGGTCTTAATAAAGATACTGGATTTATGGCTTATTACAACAATCTTTAACCCACTTAACCCCTTTTTTGTCCTATGACTATAGGAGTATTAAAGGCCCACTTGACCTTGAATGGTCCCTTAGAATATGTGCTAACTTCTTCTACTAAACTATCTTTTCCACCTTGTATTTAGCTGTGACAATTTTCCAGACCTGAAGAAGAGCTCTGTGTAGCTCGAAAGCTTGTCTCTCTCACCAACAGAAGTTGGCCCAATTAAAGGTATTACCTTACCCACCTTGTCTCTCTAATATCCTGGGACCAACATGGCTACAACAACACTTCATGCATAGCTTCTTAGACGACCCTCATCAGCATAGTATTTGAGGAACTCCCAGACATTAATGAGGATTATTATTAGTGATTTTTTCTCTTCACAACACCCTGCATAGTAGGGGGAACTACTAGCTCCCTTTTATAGAACTAAGCCAGGCATTCAACACAGATGTCTTGAGTCCAAGCCCTGTGCCCTTTCCACTAGACCAGTGTTTCTCAACTCTCCTATGCTAACGACCCCCTTTGGACTTAAAAAAAAACCTGTGACCCTCCTACTAAGACTTGAAAAGGTGGTGGCTCAAGCAGCCGCCCAAGCCCCACCACCCGGGGCTGACAGCCTGAGCCCACAACTCCCCTAAACCAGGTTGAGAAACACTGCACTTGACCAACCTTCCTACCCTACCACATACAGAAGCATGGATTCAAGACTCAGTTGTTAGAGATGCTGTTTAGCTGGAATAAAACGATTCCTCCTTTTAACTGATGCAATGGGATAATCTGAATAGAATCCAATCTTCTAGCCTTGAAAAGCCAAATCACTTTCCTACAAGCAGCCTCCAGTAATTCATTTATCACCGTTCCTGGAGTGGAAATGGATTAAGTACTTTTTTTTGCAGGGGGATTGTGAGCACAAATTTAGGCTGACCAGTTTCTCTGTATTAACTACATTGCTGAGGCCTCTTCTAACATATTTTAAAAAACAAAAGCTTTTGGTTTTTGTATCTCCAGCTTCTCCCTGTTTTCTCAGCAACCACATTCTTTATCTTCTAATTTCCCAGTCTTTTGCATAGCCTTATTATCCTTTACTATCTTCACTGGAGTCAGATTCTGATGTCTTTGCTCCCTTTCAGTATCATTCCTCTTTTGGTTGGGACTTTTTGTGGAATATGAGCAAGTGTATCCAATTCTCACCCAATAAGACTTTCATGCTCAGATATGATTGCTTCCAAGTCAATCACTCTGTTTTCAATCTTTCATTTCAACTATCATTTGGATTCATCCATTTTTCATCATTCAAGTCCTCTCCTGCAAGATGCTAAATGCCCCCTAAACTTATCTGAGTAGCAGCTGTGTTTTCTGCTGTATCTTGTACAGCCCTAACTTGAGGTCAGGGCTTACCAAATAATAGATGGCAGCGTTGCTGGAACAGCTTTCCATTTCTTGTCTGCCCAGCATCCTCTTTCCTCCTTCATTAAAAAATCCTCCTTAGAAACCACATGTCCATGAATCATTCATAGTTTACTGTGGTGTATTGAGGACTGTTTTGCAGTTGCAAGCTATCACTTTAAGAGCTGGGGGCAGGAGGGGTTCTTGGTCCTGCTTGCAGAGGGCTCTGTAGAGAAGCATGCAATCAGAGTCAATATGGAAAGAGACTGCCTGGAACAAGGTGGGCTGAGTTGTGCCTCTTCTTTGGGGAGCAGCTGTTTTGGCTCTCTGTCTTTTTGGTTACTGTGTGTTATCATTCTGGATTCTAAGGGCTGGTCCACACTAACCCCCCAGTTCGAACTAAGATATGTGAATAACGTAGCTGAAGTCAAAGTATCTTAGTTTGAACTACAAGGTACTTACCGCGGGTCCACACGCGGCAGGCAGGCTCCCCCGTCGACTCCGCGTACTTCTCTCGCGGAGCAGGAGTACCAGTGTCGATGGCGAGCACTTCCGGGATCGATTTATCGCGTCTAGACAAGACACGATAAATCGATCCCAGAAGATCGATTGCTTACCACCGAACCTGGAGGTAAGTATAGACGTACCCTAAGAACAGAAGTCATGTTATGTTGCAACCTTCCAGCAAGAGTATTTTATGTTTTTACACAACTTCTCTGTATATCTGCTATGAACCTAGCACTTATCTCCTTGCCAATGACATCTTCACAACCTCATATATGCATCCACCTACACCTGAACACTGCTTCCCCAAGTTTTGTGTTTGTCTCCCACTGACTTAGCACTGTTCACACCAGCGCTTAGGTAATTTACGTTGCTCATGAGGGTGGCTTATTCACACCCCCGAGTGACATAAGTTATAGCAACATAACCTGTAGTGTAGACAAGCCCTTAGTGTAAGATTCTTCCCCTGGTGCTTTGAGGCTTATTGAAGGAGACGGCAAGTGGCCTTGTTGCATATGGACTTTCAGGGGGTACATCAACTCCTCCAGATATTTCCCTAGGTTTGAAACAGGCTACATAAAAAGCACTAGCGAAGTCAGTACAAACTAAAATTTCATACAGACAATGACTTGTTTATACTGCTCTATATACTATACACTGAAATGTAAGTACAATATTTATATTCCAATTAATTTATTTCATAATTATATAGTAAAAATGAGAAAGTCAGCAATTCTTCAGTAGTAGTGTGCTGGGACACTTGTATTTTTATGTCTCATTTTTATCAGCCAGTAATTTTTAAGTGAGATGAAACTTGTGGGTATGCAAAACAAATCAGCCTCTTGAAAGGGGTACAGTAGTCTGGAAAGGCTGAGAACCACTGGTTCAGATAGTTATCACTAAGTTATCACTAAGAATGGCATTCAAATTATTACGCACCTGTTCAGAGGTCCATCAAATAGCTGTTTTACCTGCAGGTCTCTGAACAGAACACAGCAGTGAGATGGTCATACCAAAGGAGCCAGTCAGTAGAAATATTTCTGGAAAATTGTGTTTTAATCAATAGCAATAACTAAGTGCCTGGCCAAGTGAAGAATATGAATATTTCTAAACAAATATTGAAGAGAAATATCAAGTACTATACTGTGGTTATTTAGAAAAATGTTGAATTAGCTCCAAAGCATTAGCAGAGCAAAAAATTGGCTAGGATTATGATTACAAGAAGGTCTTGGAGAGGTTTAGATACTTATACTGTTATTTTCCATACAAATAAACAAGGGAGTAGTCTACATGATGGATAAAGGAAGCAGAAAATTTCACTCAAAGAAATAGGTCAGTCTTTTAATATTGTAAAAACGTGAATTGTATATTATTCAATATAGGGTCCCCCAAACCATAATATCTGAGCACCTCTCTTTATGGATTTATCCTCAAAACACCTCAATATATGTTTCACTCTATATGCATCTGAAGAAGTGGGTTGTAGCCCACGAAAGCTTATGCTCTAATAAATTTGTTAGTCTCTAAGGTGCCACAAGTACTCCTGTTCTTTTTGAGGATGCAGACTAACACAGCTGCTACGCTGAAACCTTCTGAAAAAGGAAAGCATTATCTCCATTTTACAGGTGGAGAATTTAGGCACAGGGAGACTAGAGACCTGCCCATAGTCACACAGGACGCTTGTGACAGCCAGGAACTGAACTCTGGATCTTCCAGGTCCTCATCCTGTGCCATGATCATCCTCTCTAGTTTTGGGACTCGCCCCCTCCCGTTCCACAACCTATGTACCTCTTCTTTCTTCACTTAGCAAAATAACCTCTTATGAGCTGATTCTATTCTATTTAGATTCTAATACCATGATCATCACCATAATATCTGAGTGCCTTGTATATATTAAAGGCACAACTGCAAACTATCATGATGGGAAGCAAAGATAGGAAGAATAGTAAGAGGCCAATATGGCTCCATCAGGAGCTATTTAATGGTCTGAAAATCAAAAAGGAATCCTACAAAGAGGGGAAACATGGACAAAATGCTAAGGAGGAGTACAAAAGAACAGCAGAAGTTTTGGGAACAAAACCGGAAGGCACAAAATGAGTGACACCTAGCAACAGACATGAAAGGCAATAAGAAGAGGTTCTTTAAATACATTAGGAGCTAGAGAAAGATGAAGGAAAGTGTAGGTCCTTTACTTAGCAGGGAAGCAGAACTAATAACTGATAACATCGAAAAAGAGGAGGTGTTTAATGCCCATTTTGCTTCAGTTGTCACTAAAAAGGTTAATGGTGACCACATACTCAACACAATTAATATTAACAACAAGGGGGAAGGAATGCAAGCCAAAATAGGGAAAGAATAGGTTAAAGAATATTTAGATAAGATAGATGTATCCAAGTCAACAGGGCCTGATGAAACTCATCCTAGGGTACTTAAGGAACTACTTGAAGCAATCTCAGAACTATTAACTATTATCTTTGAGAACTCCTGGAGGATGGGGAAGGTCCCAGAGGACCCGAGAAGGACAAATATAGTACCTATCTCTAAAAGGGGGAACTAAGAGGACCTGGGGACTTATAGACTAGTCAGTTAACTTTGGAAAGATACTGGAACAAATTATTAAACAATCAATTTGTAAGCACCTGGAAGATAATAGGGTATAAGAAATAGCCAGCATGGATTTGTCAAAAACAAACCATGCCAAATGAACCTAATTTCCTTATTTAACAGCATTGCTTTTGTCTCTCTCTGGGTTCCCACCCCTCCTTCTAAATGGAAAAGCACCAGGTTTGAGATGGATTCCGGTATCATGTGACATGTTCACATGTCCTGTGAGACCCCCCTCCATTCTTCCAGGGCTGGCCTGCAAGTATACAGTGGACGCTTGCAGGTAAACAGAGCCATTTTCAGTCAATTGTTCTAGTCAATGGGAGCCATCAAGATTCTAAACCACCATTAATGGCCCACACGTTACATAATTACAATAGGACCTCAGAGTTATACTTCATATTCCTAGTTTCAGATACAAGAATGATACATTCATACAAATAGGATGAACACACTCAATAGATTATAAGCTCTGTAATGATATGTTACTAGAGACCTTTTGCATAAAGCATATTCCAGTTACATCATATTCACACTTATAAACATAGTTTTATAAAGCATATGGAGTGCAACGTCACAGTTTGTAACTCTGAAATGTTCATAATTCTGAACAAAATGTTGTGGTTGTTCTTTCAAAAGTTTACAACTGAACATTGACTTAATACAGCTTTGAAACTTTACTGTGCAGAAGAAAAATGCTCCTTTCCCTTTGTTTTGTTAGTAGTTTCTGTTTAACACAGTGCTGTACGGTATTTGCTTTATTTATTTATTTATTTATTTGGTCTCTGTTGCTGCCTGATTGCATACTTTGGTTCCAGATGAGGTGTGTGGTTGACCTGTCAGTTTGTAACTCTGTAACTCTGAGATTCTACTGTAAGTGCAAATTATTTCACTGAGGAAGGAAAAATCAAATGCATAACCACAAACAGTTTTTCAAAGAGACATTATTAAGGGCACAAGAGCAAACTATCCCACTGTGTAGGAAAGACAGGAAGTATGGCAAGAGACCACCCTGGCTTACCCAGGAGATCTTCAATGATCTAAAACTCAAAAAAAAGTCCAACAGAAAGTGGAAACTTGGTCAAATTAAAAAGGATGAATATAAACAAATAACACAAGTATGTAGGGACAAAATTAGAAAAGCCAAGGCACAAAACGAGATAAAACTAGTTAGGGACATAAAAGGAAACAAGAAAACCTTCTACAAATACATTGGAAGCAAGAGGAAGACTAAGGACAGAGTAGGCCCATTACTCGATGGGGGCGGGGGGAAGATAATAACAGAAAATGTGGAAATGGCAGAGGTGCTTAATGACTTCTTTGTTTTGGTTGGTGGCGATTGGATGTCTAACATAGTGAATGCCAGTGAAAATGAGGTAGGACCAGAGTCTAAAATAGGGAAAGAACAAGTCAAAAATTACTTAGACAAGTTAGATGTCTTCAAATCACCAGGGCCTGATGAAACGCATCCTAGAATACTTAAGGAGCTGACTGAGGAGATATCTGAGCCATTAGCAATTATCTTTGAAAAGTCATGGAAGACAGGAGACATTCCAGAAGACTGGAAAAGGGCAAATATAGTGCCCAAAAAAGAAACAAGGACAACCTGGGGAATTAGAGACCAGTCAGCTTAACTTCTATACCCAGAAAGATAATGGAACAAATAATTAAGCAATCAAGATATGATAAAAGGTTTAGAGAGCCTGACCTATAAGGAAAAGTTAAAAAAACTGGGCACATTTAATCTCGAGAAAAGAAGATTGAGGGGGAAACAGATAACAGTCTTCAAATATGTTAAGGGCTGGTATAAAGAGGATGGTGATCAATTGTTCAATGAAGGTAGGACAAGAAGTAATGGACTTAATCTGCCGCAAGGAAGATTTGTTAGAAAGTTTTTTCTAATATCTAACTCTAAGGGTAGTTCAGCTCTGGAATAGGTTTCCAAGGGAGGTTGTGGAATCCCCATCATTGAAGGCTTTTAAAAATAGATTGGAAAACACCTGTCAGGGTGGTCTAGGTTTATTGGTCCTGCCACAGCACAAGACTGATGACTTCTCAAGGTTCCTTCCAGCCCTACATGTCTATGATTCTATTTGGAACACAGTCATGTCTATAGCTAGTTATAGATCCATTTTCTATTTTAATACCCACAATTATAAATTATTGCAAAGAGAAGATTTAATTTTTATATTTTCTTCAGTCAAAGAAAAAGAGGCACCTGGGTGGGTGGAACTATTTCTAGTAAAAGTATCCTTTTATTGGGTTTATTTTATGCCTGAAAGTATGCATTTGCTGAGAGATTACACCCTGGTAAACAGAAGTTGTTACAAGAAGGAGGGAGAAAAATTGTTCTTCTTAACCTGGTTGGAAGTAAATAGTAATGGTAAGTAATGGTCTGAAGTAAATAGTCATAATAGTTGTCATAATAGTTGTATATACCGAATTCTTGTCATAATAGTTGTATATACTGAATCAAAACAAATGATGTACTTCAGAATGCCTTCTACAGAACTTTTCAAGGGTGTGGACTAGATACAACTATGATCTTGTGCAGGGGTCGGCAACCTTTCAGAAGTGATGTGCTGAGTCTTCCATTTATTCACTCTAATTTAAGGTTTTGCGTGCCAGTAATACATTTTAACGTTTTTAGAAGGTCTCTTTCTATAAGTCTATAATATATAACTAAACTATTGTTGTATGTAAAGTAAATAAGGTTTTTAAAATGTTTAAGAAGCTTCATTTAAAATTAATGAAAATGCAGAGGGCCACTGAAAATCAGCTCGCGTGCTGCCTTCGGCCCACATGCCATAGGTTGCCTACCCTGATCTAGTGGTTACAGCAAGGAACTTGCTGATGGAACTTCTGTATTTTCTTCCCAATTTTGCCATTGATTTGTGTGAATCAGGGCATGTTAATTAACCTCTCTCTGTGCCAGGTTTCTCAGCTGTAAAATGGGGTTAATGATGTTCACCTATCTCATCAGGGTTGTTGTGTGAGACAGTGAATATGTGTAAAGCACTGAGATTCTTGGGTGAAAGGTTCTTTAAAGGTAAAGTATTATTTTACAAAATATCAGTCTATCACTAACTCCATGAAACAGTTCTTCCCAAACTGACACAATTCTAGTCAGATATTGCTTAGTATTTTAGTGCATCTTGACTGACTATAAGTTTTTAGTCTGAAGGGTGTGTAGTTTTAATCCGGTCATTGATTTTTTTCAGTGACCTGTATAACGCAATGCCTTCTACAAGCCAAGGGATGACTGAATATCTGCAAGCATGCAAAAAACCTGACAAGCAAACATCAGTAATCACAGCAGTAATACAGTGTGTGCAAATGGCTTATCAAATTGGTAATGCTTCTAGACATAGTATCAGGGCTCTGGTGGGATTTCCAATATGCCATGGATTTCAAATTCCAGTTCTGCGATCTGTCTATACTGTGTTTGGTTTTCAGACTACAAGTGTATTTGTCATCTGGACACAGAATAACTCCCTTCACTGTAAATTGTCATTAAACAAGATCATAGCGCTAATTTTTTTTGGAATCTGTTGTACCATTCTGTACCTTTCCATGTGTATCACAGAAATGGTTGCATATACGTGTTATATAACTTGGTATATGGCCTAGTGGTCTAAGCATCAAGCTGTGTTTAAAAAAATTGATTGCCTTGCTGATTTGAACCACAGACTATCCTTCACTCTTCCAAGGCAGACAAATTGTTATTGTGGCTGGGAGGGCTGTATTGGACAAGACCTTAGAATGTATACAAAAACAACTGCTGTACACCCAACTCACCAAAGGAGAAAGGAAGCAGGGAGGACAAAAGAAATGCTTTAAAGACACCCTCAAGATAAACATCAAGAGATGTGGCATTGACACCACACTCTGGGAGACAGCAGCCCAGGATAGGGCTAACTGGCAAAGATTTGTCGGAGAGGGAACATCCACTTTTGAGGAAAATCGCCTTGCCCTGGTCGCAGAAAAAGGCCAGAAAAGAAAGGAAAGACAACTGTCACGCAGCAATCGTGGCCCAACCCTGTCTTCCAACACCACCTGCAACATCTCCCAATGAGCCTGTGGCTCCAGGATCAGACTCCTCAGTCACCAAAGGATCTATGAAAAATAAAATCTGTGAAAGATCACCCTCAACCTTGAGAGATTGTCAACAACGACAATTTATACAAGGGTCTATGTAGAGGTCAACTCATCTCTTGAAGTGACTTAAGGTAAAAGCTATCTGTACAAATGAAAAATATTTTTTACATGTACACAGTATTACTCTCCATTATTACAGGTATGCTCCAACTTCAATATCTAAATATCCTATGCTGTAAAGTAGTTGAAATCACATCAACTAGGCAATATGAGCTGAACTCAGCCATGCTGGGATAACTTTGGGTGGGTGTCATTGAATACATGGTTAAAATGATGAATATAGAGATACACATGTAAGCCAATGGTCCAGGCAGTTCAAATAAAGTCCACACATATTGGTCAAGTTCCATGTCTCTTTCCTCAAGGTGGGTTTTATTAAACAGAAGATACAAAAGGCTCAGAGTAACACAAAACACGTAGACTTTCCTGCCTTTCTCAAGCTAGGAAGTGGGAGGACATAAATATCCTGTTGGCCTATTTGTTCAACATCTTCATTAATGATCTGGATGAGGAGATGGATTGCACCCTCAGCAAGTTCGCAGATGACACTAAGCTGGGGGGAGAGGTAGATATGCTGGAGGGTAGGGATAGGGTCCAGAGTGACCTGAAAATAGGAGGATTGGGATAAAATAAATCTGATGAGGTTCAACAAGAACAAGTGCAGAGTCCTGCACTTAGGACGGAAGAACGCCATGCACTGCTACAGCTGGGGACCGACTGGCTAAGCAGCAGTTCTGCAGAAAAGGACCTGGGGATTACAGTGGACAAGAAGCTGGATATGAGTCAACTGTGTGCCCTTGTTGCCAAGAAGGCTAATGGCATATTGGGCTGCATTAGTAGGAGCATTGCCAGCAGATCAAGGGAAGTGATTATTCTATTCAGCACTGGTGAGGCCAAATTTGGAGTATTGCATCTAGTTTTGGGCCCCCCCACTACAGAAAGGATGTGGAAAAATTGGAGAGAGTCCAGCGGAGGGCAATGAAAATTATTAGGGGGCTGGAGCACATGACTTATGAGGAGCAGCTGAGGGAACTGGTATTATTTAGTCTGCAGAAGGGAAGAGTGGGGGGAGGGAATTTGATAGTAGCCTTCGACTGCTTGAAGGGGGTTCCAAAGAGGATGGAGATCGGCAGTTCTCAGTGATGGCAGATGACAGAACAAGGAGCAACTGTCTCAAGTTGCAGTGGGGGAGGTCTAGGTTGGATATTAGGAAACACTATTTCACTAGGAGGGTGGTGAAGCCCTGGAATGCGTTACCTAGGGAGGTGGTGGAATCTCCATCCTTACAGGTTTGTAAGGCCCGGCTTGACAAAGCCCTGGCTGGGATGATTTAGTTGGTGTTGGTCCTGCTTTGAGCAGGGAGTTGGACTAGATGACCTCCTGAGGTCTCTTCCAACCCTAATCTTCTATGATTCTATGAGAGGTAGGGAGAGATGTCTTGGGGTGTTTTTGCCCCTCACTTTTATAGTCCAGTCACCCTTTGAAGTAGATTCTTCTGAGGATTACCCCTGAAAGCAAAGTTTATTCAAACAGTAAAGAAGGCAATGTGGAGTCTGGTGGTAAAGGTGGCTCCATGCTCTTTCTTCTCCCAGATGTATGCTGAAATGCAGATTTGCGTTGTCTCCTGTCATTTCCCCCTCATGCTGCCTCAAGGACCCTGTTTACTCCTTATACATAAATTGAGGTAAACACATATTCCTTTATGAAGGATAGACCTGTTTAACAACTTTTGCCTAGTGAGGACTGTTTGGGTTTGAACATGTGCTAACAACATCATAGAGGGGGACTTCATAACTTCACATATAATGTTGCTACATAGATTTCACCATGATATTATTGACCAGCAAGTTATTAGTTTTCAAATCATACCCCAGAAGGCATAGTTTGTACAAAGATTATCGCAATAGTGTGGAGGGTGTAAATACAGGGTGCTTTAAGCCACAGTAATACTGGTGCTATATGTCAGGGCAAGGGTGTAGGCAGCCTGGCCTAAGGGATAATGTCAGGCATAGGCTGAAGGGCCAGGAGCCAGTTACCAGGTATCAGGCTGGGTGGAAAGCCTGGAGATCAGAATCAAGAGACAAAGCAGAGGGCAGGAATCGAGAGTCAGTCATCAAGACTCAGGTCAAGTCAGGATACTAGGAGGTTGAGATCTGGTGATAAAACCAGACTGTAGCAACCAGGAGGCTTTTACCAAGGGTCAAGCCAAGTAAGGATACCAGGAAGTTAGGATCAGGGGATAAAACCAAAGAGCAGGAACTAGGGTCAGGCTGAGTCAGGCTAGCAATAGGTCAGGATCAGATGGCAGGAACAGGTAAGCATCAGACCAGAAGTCCATGGCAAGGTGAAGCCCAGTTGTACAGACAACTTCCTGTTCCTCCTCTGGCTTAAATAGGGTTGCAGCCCAATCAGGAGCCTTGGATCTCTCCCAATAAAAGTGTAAGGGTGGGGCTTAGGCCCCAGTTAGGCTTCCTGGACTTCGGTCCCAGCTGCAGTCTATGAACTGCTAGGTGGAGAATTGGAGTGTGATGATTCCCAGGACTCCCTATGGACCCAAGTTCGAGATCCATGAGGCTAGACATCAAGTTAGGTAGGAACCCATGGTAATAACTGACCATCCCCAGAAAGAAGCATAATTGTGACACATCTTGTGGTTGGAGTTCCTTAAGAATAGCCTGAACTTTTTCTTGTGATTTATATCAGCCAACTTAGTTAGTGGTATGGCCACAATAACCAACTGAATCTTTGAAAGGTTACATTTCTCCTTTTTTGCTCCATGTCCACACTCAGACAACCACAAGCTGTTTTTCATCACTAGCTCCCCAGACCAGTATGTCATCCAAGTAACTCTGAATGCCAGGAGTATCGTGTAATATCTGGTCCATGACTTGCTGTCAAATAGTGGGTGGGGCTGCTGTTCCAAACATTAGCCTGTTATATTGAAATAATCCCTGTGTGTGTTACTTGTGAGGTTTGTCACTGTCTCCATTTGCAGATATGCTTGGGCTATGTCAATCTTAGGGGAATGCTTTCCACCAGCTAATGAGGCAAAATATCCTCCATTCGAGGTAAAGGATACTGAGCTGCATACAATACTAGGTTAATTGTAATCTTGAAATCACCACAGATACAGGCAGTCCCGTTCTTTTTCATCACTGGCTCTAAAGGGGTGCTCCATTTGCTCCAATTAACCTTGGATATACTTTTGGCTGTATTGCATAAGGTACTGAATGAGCTTTGCAAAATTTAGGAATTGCTCCTTCTTCAAGCACAAATTTTGCTTTCATATGTTTCAAGGTTCAGTTCTGATACCACCCCAAAAGACATCAATTGCCCGTCCAAAAGTTTGGATAATTTTTATTTTGGCTAGGTCATAATTTTTTTAAGCTTGCAGACACTTTATGCTTTACCAGACCAACTGAATCTCTCTCAGCCAAGTAATGCATGACTCCCTCACTTAACAACATAGAGCTTTTGTATAGTGTCATATGTCACCTTCACGATAATAATGTTGGAGCAAGGATTTGACCTATTATATTTTTAGAAGTACTGAGATTTTCTGCAACTTCACCTTCTTAAGTACAGTAGTCTCTGATAAGTCTGCTCTGATATTACAGGAACAGCAGACCCTGTATTAAGCTCCATTTTAAGTCTTGTTCCTTCCACTAGTAGAGATGCACAGCATTCTCCATGAACTCCTTGTTGTCATCTGCACACTGATGAATCTGAAATTCTCTGGTATTGTCCTTGTGAGGTGGTGGTTGTGTGTTTTGCCCTGACCTGCACATCTTCTGTGTGTGTCCAAATTACTTGCAGTTTCTACAGCGTTTGTCTTTGAACTAACAACTATTTGCATTGAAAGTCTGTTTCCCACAGTGAATGCACACAGCCTTTGAGTGTTATCCAGGACGTGCTTTCTGCTTGACCCCCCCCGTCCCCAGTTTATTTGATGCACAGATGTAATGATGTTCTTGCAACTCTCTAGCATCTTTAGTGTGGTCTACATGGAAACAACAAAGGGTCAAATCAGCATTAGTCAATAACCATTTTTTGATTGCTTCATTTTGCATATCACACGCTAACCTGTCCCTTCGTGCATTATTTAAACTCTCAAAAAAGAGGGCAGTGCTCTGTTATCTTCCTTAATCCAGGCATGTGTTCAGGAATTGTTTCATTTTCTTTTCAATTCAGTCTGTAAAAGTGGAGCTGTTCTGCAACCACCAATGGCTACAAGGATAGATGGTTTTGTAAAATTTCCTTAATCTGAGAGAATTATTTTTTTTTGTCTGCTGGTTTAACATAGGCTACGCAACAAGTTATAAGTTTTACACTCAGTGAAACTGTCACCTTTTTCTCTTCACTGATATTGTTAGCTATTTTATACTGTACCAGTCTTTATACATGGCCCTCAGTTGAGGTATCGCACAAGTCCATTATCCCTAAGCAACCAGACATTTTAAACCTTTTTCTTTCTATATGAGTGGGTTATTCACAGTCCCAATGTGCAGTTTTAGGCTATGTCTGTACTGCCCCGCAGTTCTGACTACAGGGGTATGAATAGCAGTGCGTGCCAAAGTGCAGTGCTGTCATTCCCCCATGTGGATGCTGTGGACGTGACTAAAAGGTACCTAGGCACATGAATGTAGTCTCATATGAAGAGGACTACATTAATGTGAGCTAGGCACTTTTTCATGCACGTCCGCAGCATCCATGTTGGAGATTACAGCCAGTGATGTAGTCTGAAATCTGAAGATACTGCAACGCCAGAGTTAGAATCATAGAATATTAGGGTTGGAAGAGACCTCAGGAGGTCCAATCCCTTGCTCAAAGCAGGACCAACACCCACTAAATCATCCCAGCCAGGGCTTTGTCAAGCCGGGCCTTAAAAACCTCTAAGGATGGAGATTCCACACCAGTTCCCTCTCTAACCTCACCCCCACACTGCTCTCTAACCCGCTCCTGCATCCAGATGCGGCCCACACCAGGGGTTGTGGGGCCAGGAGGGTTGGGTCAGGGGGCTGCACTGTGGAAGGTGGGGTGGGGGCTCGGGGAGGAGACACACAGTGGAGGGTGGGTATTATGGGCTCAGCTACAACCTAGTACCACAATGGCATTCTGGCACATTCCGTCTCGACTACCCCGCTGGTGACAGTGCACCACTTCAGTGTGCACCACTACCCACTCTCCCATCATCCAAACCGTGGGGCAGTGTAGACAAACCCTGAGTTTCACTTTCAGTAGGCCTCTGCAGTCACTATCTACAGGACTGTTCCTGGATTAGGATCCCATCCTCGTATCAGTTTGATGGGTCCTTGCTCTCTGCACAACATAAAGCCTATGGGGAAACCACACGGGCACAGCTGGATTCCTGATAGCCATGTTTATTAACTATGTGCAAATATATAAGGCCTAGCTATCTATATGCAACTGCATTTTCTGCCAGGGTTGTGATGGCTTCTGCAACAGAAGATGTATGTGGGGGGTGGGGGGAGCACAAGATGGCTCCCAAACTGTTAAAGGGGTATTACCCAATGTCTATACTCTGCAGTGCCTCAGTAAAATGGGAATCATAAATCACTGGGCTGCTGGGAGGCTACATTTGTTAATGTTTGTGAGCTGCTTAGATGCTACACCAGCAGCAATAGGCAGAAAGGGAGAGAGCTCATATTTTCTCCCTGGAGAGGACACATGTGCACTGAGACTTTCAGGAGCATTTATTTCTAGAAATAGGGCAAAGCCAACAGCTTCGTGTTTGTTTGTTTTTAATTGAGCTAGCCACTCAGGCCAATTCAGATGCATTTTTGGATTCAAAAATACCCTACCAGTCCTGGTCTATTTCTGAAGTAAATAATCTGCCTCCAGTGCTCCTCTCTTCTTTCTCTAAACGTGTCAGCATAAAGTACATTTATTCCTTTTAGAGCACATATTCCCCATCTGTTCCCCAATGTGTCCTTGTCTCCTGGTTGAAATATTACAGCTTTCTTTTTTCTTTTCTTTTTTTTAGAAAATCAACTTCCATTACATCTCTTTCCTGGAATCATCTGTCTTAATCTGTTCACATCCATGAATTTAATTTATCCTATTTGAGTTCCGCCCCCTGATCTTTTACATTGAATCCAGCAGCCTGATCACATGACTATTCCAATTTAGTACCTGTCATTTGTTCCAGCTGTGTCTCTCTTGATCACTTTTGCACTGAGATAATAGACAGCAGTTTTCCTCATTTAACAATTGGGGGGGAAACACTGTTTTCTCTCCACCCATCCTTTCTTTTGTTCCAGCGAATTGAATAAGACTCTTCCTCTTTGGTACAATGGCTTTAGTTATGAAGCTGGGATATCTGAGTCACAGCCGTTCTATGATGTAATTTTCTCTGCTGTTCTTCTTTGTGGTGTGTCTATTGCTGCTGCTGATAAACCCACTCTATATTCTCTAGATATGAGCGGTCTGACACTGGAGCAATGAAATATATGTATCTCAGGTCAGTTTCAAAACAGTTTTTCTGATGAAACTGTCAGGTCTTGGCCTTTCATACTTCTAAGCAGACAGCAGTCTCAAGCAATTTCCACAAGGCATTTTTTTCTTACTTTGCCTTCCTTTACGAGCTGCATCACTTTTTACCCTTTTCCCCATTAGAACAGACAGTTCCTGTTATAATTTTGCAGACCGTGCCCCTCCATTCATGATCACAGCTTTATCATAGGGTCCTGTTTTAATTCGGTCCCTGCTCTAATGTTTCATTCCATAGTTCTGAGATCATTGGAAACACTCACTTTTTCTCGATAACCAGAAAAAAAGACTACATTGGAGTATTCCTTTAAGCTCATTGTCCAGCCACCCCACATATTATGAAAATTACTTGTGTACCTAGCAGGAGCAATCAGTGTGGAGGTGGGCAATGTTTATGGAGCTGCTAGGCAACAGGGGCTGTTGCTACAATGGGCCTGAACCACCAGAATAAATCCAAACAACTCTAGACTTTAGGGAAGTGCAGAGCTAGATCAAAATCCAGATCAAAACTGCAGCTCAGTTAATCCCTTCTATCTGCGTCTTTATAGGGGCTTCCATCAACACTGTATCTGGGTGCTTTGCAAACAATAATGGATTTTATCCTTGCACATCTCCCTTATGAGTAGGGAAGAACTACCCACAATGGAAAGGAGCACAGAAGTATTAAGTAGAGCTGGTCAAAAGTCAGAATTTCCCTTTCACAGGAAATTCTGGGGGAAAAAATCATTTTGAGCCCTACTTCACCTCTGTGGCGGTAATAATACCTAATGTCAGCAAAGTTCTGAAACCCCCTGATCTTGCCTGCCCCCACATTTTACTCCTACTTTTTACATTGCACAATTTCATAACCTTTAGGGCATTATTTTTAACTAACATTTTTACTGCTTTAACTTCTTAGGTTCCTGGTGTATAATTAGAAATTCTGACAGCCTTGTCTTTATGTTCCTTCATGTCAAAGGCCTACAGAGAGAGAGAGAGGCATTACTCTCCTTGTAGGAACACTGGCAAGCTATTTGTTAGAACAATAGATCTGTCAAGCTCTGTCAACTTCACTGTAATTAGTTCCAAAGTTAAATGCCTTCTGTCTCCTGAGGAGGCCAACACCTTTGTGTTTACTTTTTACTCCAAAACTTCCACACCATAGCAATTTCCATGTCTTCTTTAAACTGTCTATGAGTCTAGAGGAGAAGCATGCAAAATATTTATGACAAAATGCAAATCTACCCCAAATTATTGTCAAATTTCATTAAGATTTTGAAAAAGGAGTCCATCTTTGCAGGAAAAGCCACTCAGTTAGGCACAATTTTCAAGGGAAAAATTAGGGTTACCATTCGTCCGGATTCCCCCGGACATGTCCGGCTTTTTCAGGTTAAAAATAGCGTCCGGGGGGAATTTGTCAATGTCCGGACTTCCCCTCCCCCCTGCAGAGCGTGCGTGCGGCTTACAGAGCAGCCGGTGCTCCAAAAGCCAGAGCCAGAGCTGCACTTCCCCCTCCTCCCTTCTGAAACTTGACACCACTCCCCTCCTCCCCCGCCCGCCCTGCACTCACAGATCGCCGGCCGTTCGCCTGGAGCTCAGAGCATGCTTCCCCCCCCCCGCTGTGTTTACTGCAGCACAGTAAGGGGGCCGGGGGCCAGAGAAGCGGCAGGGAGGTTCGGGGGGGGGGGTAATCAAGAGACAGGGAGCAGGGAGGAGGGTTGGATGGGTCAGGGAGTTCGGGGGGGGCTGTCTGGGGGTTGGGGGTGTAAGGTTTTGGGTAGTCAGGGTACAGGTGGGGGGGGGTCTCAGGGGACAGTTAGGGGACAAGGAGCGGGGGGGGTGTTTGGGAGTTCTGGGTGGGGCTGTCTGGGGGTTGGAGGTGTAAGGTTTTGGGCAGTCAGGGTACAGGTGGGGGGGGTCTCAGGAGGGGGCAGTTAGGGGACAAGGAACAGGGAGGCTTAGGTAGGGGGTGGGGTTCTGGAGGGCAGTTAGGAGCAGGGGTCCCAGGAGGGGGCAGTCAGGGGACAAGGAGCGGGGGGGGGGGTCCGGGAGTTCGGGGCAGACTTTCTGGGGGAGAGTGGATAAGGTTTTGGGCAGTCAGGGTACAGGTAGGAGGTAGGGTCCTGGGGGGCAGTTGGGGGGGTCTTAGGAAGGGGCAGTTAGGGGATAAGGAGCAGGGAGGCTTAGGTAGGAGGTGGGGTTCTGGAGGGCAGTTAGGAGCAGGGGTCCCAGGAGGGGGCAGTCAGGGGACAGGGAGCAGAGGGGTTTAGATGGGTCAGGAGTTCTGGGGGGGGCTGTCAGGGGGTGGGGGTGTGGATAAGGGTTGGGGCAGTCAGGGGACAGGTAGGGGGTAGGGTCCTAGGGCGCCAGTTAGGATGTGGGGAAGGTCTCAGGAGGGGGCAGTCAGGGGACAAGAGGCAGGGAGGCTTAGGGAGGGGGTGGAGTCCTGGGGGGCAGTCAGGGGACAAGGAGTGGGGGGGAGGGTTGGGGGTTCTGAGGGGGCAGGAAGTGGGAGGGAGTGGAAGGGGCAGGGGCGGGGCTAGGACAGGATGGGGGCGGGGCTAGGACAGGGGCGGGGCTAGGGCGGGGCTCCTCCCGTCCTCTTTTTTGATTGTTGAAATATGGTAACCCTAGTGGATAAGGTTTTGGGCAGTCAGGGTACAGGTAGGAGGTAGGGTCCTGGGGGGCAGTTGGGGGGGTCTTAGGAAGGGGCAGTTAGGGGATAAGGAGCAGGGAGGCTTAGGTAGGAGGTGGGGTTCTGGAGGGCAGTTAGGAGCAGGGGTCCCAGGAGGGGGCAGTCAGGGGACAGGGAGCAGAGGGGTTTAGATGGGTCAGGAGTTCTGGGGGGGGCTGTCAGGGGGTGGGGGTGTGGATAAGGGTTGGGGCAGTCAGGGGACAGGTAGGGGGTAGGGTCCTAGGGCGCCAGTTAGGATGTGGGGAAGGTCTCAGGAGGGGGCAGTCAGGGGACAAGAGGCAGGGAGGCTTAGGGAGGGGGTGGAGTCCTGGGGGGCAGTCAGGGGACAAGGAGTGGGGGGGAGGGTTGGGGGTTCTGAGGGGGCAGGAAGTGGGAGGGAGTGGAAGGGGCAGGGGCGGGGCTAGGACAGGATGGGGGCGGGGCTAGGACAGGGGCGGGGCTAGGGCGGGGCTCCTCCCGTCCTCTTTTTTGATTGTTGAAATATGGTAACCCTAGAAAAATGTATCGTTTGTAGAGATATTTGGATCAACTTTTAAATTAGTATTGGCAAGCCAGTCAAATGACTGGTCAAATAATTGTATGCAGCATAATTTTAATCGTGTCGGACCCAAGATATTAGAGAGACAAGGTGGGTGAGGTAATATATTTCATTGGACCAACATGTGTTGATGAGAGTGACAAGCTTTGTCTCTCTCACCAACAGAAGTTGATCCAATAAAATATATTACCTCACCCACTTTGTCTCTCTGGTCAAATAACATCAAATGATGACAATATTTGACCATGGTCAAATAGGCAAATATTCCAGCAATGCCCCCTTTATGATGTCAACTTATGGAGGGAGAAAGGTGAGCTAACTGAATGTAGAACATCTTGATTGGCTGGAATCTGCATGTCTGTACAGTGCATGTATGTACACATATCTTTATTTGTATACCTGGCCATCAATGTGAGTTTACAAAGCACATTAAACAAGTTAAAAGATACAATCCTGCCCCAAAGATCTTACAAGCTAAACTGAGTAGACAAATAGAAATTAATTCAGAAGCAGGAGCGGATTTATCCCTAAACATGCCGTGCCGTGGCACAGGGCCCCCAACTACACTGCCACCCTGCGCCCATGGTCTTGGCTGCCGCCTGTGCCCAGGGCTCTGTGGGCTCAGCTGTCGCCCCGTGCTCGGGGTCCCTGTTGCCGCCCTGCACCACTTATGTTAAAACATATGTTAGGAGCACAGAACCGCCCGGGTTTCTGGGGAGACAGAGAGGTGCCCGAGCCTGGCCACGGGGGCTTCAAAGCAGTCACGGAGGCTAAGGGGGATCACAGACGCCTGCTTTGCTAGGACCCAGTGGCAGGGGAGGTGAGCAGAGATCAGCGCAGAGGCAGTGGGGCGCTCAGGTGGCCCCCAATGGAGCCGTGCCCCCCCCCCCACTTTCAAGTGGGTGTTGAGCCCACGCGGGTCTCTGCCTGCTTCTCCAGGCTGGCTAGCGGAGCGGCAGGGAAACCTGCAGGGCCCTGGGTGCAGGGTGGCAGCTGGGACCACAAGCGCCCCAGAAGCAGCGCACAAGTGGAGCCACCATGGGACTGGAGAAGGAGACAGGAGATACCAAGATCTTCATGGCCAAGGCCAGCTTTGGGCCGGAGAAACAGACAGAGACCCGTGTGGGACCTTGCCCAGGGCCCGGCAATTCTGTCGGCAGCCCTGCCCGCACCCCTGCTTCCCGCGCCTCCGGTCCCGGCTACCGCCCCGTGGCCAACACCCACACCTGGACCTGCACCTGGGGTGGACAGGGGTCTGGCTTTCCTCTTCTTGGCTGGGTCCCAAGGGGGGCCCCTGAAAATGAATCTGCGCACAGGGCCCCACTAACTCTAAATCCGCCACTGTTCAGAAGGGAGTGAGTGGGGGAGGGGAGAGTTCACAGCCATTAAACTTCAACCCCCAACACAAAGAGAATAAATGCAAAGCCTTTAACCTTCCTGAAGAGTTGGCCTACTGCCTACCTAGTGAAAGTGCATTTAAACAAGACTTTTCTTTTATAGTTGCAATATGTTTGTTTTATTTCTGTTTAATTTTATTTTTATTTTCTTTTATAACTGTACAGTCTTGAATAACATTCACATTTATTGCTAACATAACCTTGCTAAAAGGCAGTAACAATTATTCTTTCATTGTCTCAAATTTCATTTCATTGTTTTGCATTTTTCTGAGTTAAAATAACTCAGTTAAGTAACTTGGATTTTTTTGTAATTAGGCATATGTATCTATCCAAGGCTAAGCCTCCCAGAGACCATAATGTCTTATTTGTTTTTGTTACTGTTCTAATAAATTGGTGCTTTAAAATATTTGACCATTTTTTACATTATTTGACAATATATGACAAATATTTGGCCATCAGTTGAGCAATTATTTTGGGACCGGTGAAATGCCCAACCCTATTTTAAATAAAATCAGGGCTGTTTCTGGGATGAAAAAGGACCAACTTTTCATGCAATAATGGCTTCATATTTAAATTCATCTCTTTCCCATCTTCTCAATGCAAAAATTGTTGACATATTGTGAGTAAAGTAAAAAATAAAATAATTTTGGAGATGGGATAATAATAATTTCATCTGGTAAAATATTATTTGTATGTATTAAAATAGCACCTTGGAGCTCTAGTTATTGACCAGGCATTGTACAAATGAGGGAAACTTTCCTGCCAAACTAGAACTCTCAGTTTTGCACAGTTTTAGTCTGGAGTTAAATTTTTCTCTTCCATTTTCTAGACTACTTTTTGGACATGGAATGAGTCCGAGTGGCAGAGTCCCAAGCTAAGATGTTGTTCTAATTCATACTTAAGTCTACTTTCACTACTGCTATCAATTACAAGGAACCAAAATAAATGATTATATCTTCCAGACACCCACAAGAAATAAATGACTAGGATCTATCTCTGTCTTGTTCTCTAGGAGTGGGATTTTCTAAAGCCCCCATTGGCCCTAACTCAGCTCCCATTGAAGTTAATGGAGTTTTACCATTTACTTCAGTAGGAGCAGAGTTAGGCCCATGCTGATTTCCAGGGCCCAATCCAACTCAATAGAAAAACTCCCATTGATTTCAATGGGTTTGAATCACGCTGTAGGTTCTTATACCACATGCATCACTGTAATATCTAACCACACTGAAAATGTCTAGAACTCCAAATAAGTCTGTTCCCTTTCCCCAGTAAGTATGAGTAACTGCTTGATTTCATCATAGGTGGGGGCACTTGTTAGAGGAGCTGTGTTAATTGGGAAAAAAACATATTGTAAGAAAGGGAAGTCAAAGAAATGAGCATTGCCTTTCATTCCAAAAGAAGTGAGATCCATGGTCATTCTTACGCCTGGTGGTGGCGAGATCTGCAGATGTGGCCCAGCTCAGGAGAATGTTTTGTCTCCGCTGCTCAAGTCTTCCCCTGTTGGGAGGTAGTTTCATTCACCCAGTGGAACATAGTTGTCATGGGGAGGTAATTTCTGCTCTCTTTGGGTATGTCTACACAGCAAAAAAAACCACAATAAAATCCCATGGCAGTGAGTCTCAGAGCACCAGTCAACTGGCTCGGGCTTGTGGGGCTCACACTGTAGGGCTAAGAAAAGCAGTGTAGATGTTTGATTTGGGCTATAGCCGGGGCTCTGAAACCCAGGGAGGGAGGAGGGTCTTGGAGCCCATGGTTCAGCCAGAGACCCAAGGTCTTCACTGCTTTTTTAGCCCAACAGCACAAGCCCACACCAGCTGACCCAACTGTTATTTTTGGCTATGTAGACGTATCCTTTGTGTGTCTGAGTCATATGTGCTGCTTCTACTGACTGAAACAAGTTTTTACTATTGTTAGCTCTGCTGGCACTGCCCTGTTATGGAACTGTGAGCTTTATGCTAGTCTGCCATCAGAATTTTCTTGAAAATTCTGATGGCAGAGTCTGGTTTACAGGTGGGGATGGGAAAAGGCAGAAAGAACACAGGTTGACTTCCCCCTGCCCCACGCACACTCTGATGCACACACACACTAAATTGAGTTGAGAGTATTAGAAGCTAGAATAATAATTCTTTGGCTGTAAACTCTGAGCTAATTTGATATGGCAGTAGTTCAGAGAATCAATATGAAACCCCCATGGCATCCTTTTTAGAGTCTCTTTAGACTCACTCACTTTAAAGGGTATTTTATTTACCTTGAATTTGTGTAAGTGTCCAATCTATTTCTTATGACTATTTGTTTCTAGGTTGGTTTTACCATCTTTTTGTTTATCCATAAGGGAAGGCGGGTAGTGAAGGTGTGGGATTCTGGTGCTGGTGGTGACACTCCATCAGATTGTTATCTATATTGTTGCCGGGTTACTTGATCTTGGTGTAATTGATGGGTCTGTTTAGTGTATCTTTCAAGATTGTCAGGGATGTCCAAAGCTTTGCATGGTCATTGGTCACTCTTCTATTAGAGTGATAAAAATCTAAATGGCAGTGAATCACCAATTGCCCCATTTCTCCAAGGCTGATTTATGCTTCCATAGGAGCTGTCCTGTTTCCGCCTTTCTTTTGTTGTCTTGCAGAAATCTCTTTGCCGACATGAATAAAAGAGCTTTGCTGAGGAAAGGTCCCAGCTCTGGTAAATGTTGACCATAATAGCAGCAGTCTTTCTAGTGCTCTCCCTTCATCAACTTGAAATTGCCTCTACTCTTCTGTTATTTCTTTTAATTGTTAATATAACTTCTGAGGGCTTCTAGGATCAGCTAAAATTGTTTCTAGAACACATAGCCATCTCAGTGGAGGCTTTGCTAATATTAAGACCGTTTCCTGAGAACTCTGAATTTGAAGTTTATTTGATTTTTACACTGACCATCAACGTCATTTCTCTGTGTATTGACTGTATATCAAGAGTGGAGTTTGTCACTTTTCTTGCTTTATTTCAGTTGGTCCTTTTTAGATCTTTAGCACACAAACTTCCCTCTCCTAGCTGTGATTTTGCTTTGTTCCTTTTGGAGTTTTGTCCATACCATTATTTTAAGTGGTGTTTTGTTTGTTTGTTTGTTTTTTGTTTAGTTCTGTATTACTATTGCCAGCTCATAGCATAAAGGGGATGCCCAGACTTACATCTGAATAATTCAAGATATGTTCAGTTGTTCTGAAAGTCAAAAGCAGTCAGGATAAAATGAGTAGTGTTGTGCCAATGCAATTTTTAAACATTCATAGCTGGGAAAAGATCTCCTGCAAATTTCAGTTCAGATCTGTCCATGTTCGGTTTGAATACAGCTTCTGTATTTTTTAAGACATTCAGTCTGCGCTGAAGCCACGACTCATGGATTTCTGATCTGTTTCCCCCATCAAGACAATTAGCCTAAACTTACACCTGCCTTCCTCTTGCCTTCCCCAAAAATGTGCAATTCCTACAACCCCATCTCCTTTTTTCAGTCAAAGTTCAGTTCCAATTTGAGAAATGACATGAATGGCATTGTGAGGTTCAGGAAGGAGTTCCAAAAGTGCCTAAGTGATTTAGAAGCCCATATCCCATCCCAGCCTCCATGTTTATCTCTCCATAACTTCAGCTCAAATGTGTTCTTTTTAGAATTAGAAGGATTAGGAAAAAAAATCCAACTTCCAGGCAGCAGACTCAACCTGATCTGAAATTCAAAATGGATTCTTTTTGGCTCACATATCTTCACCCATATTAAAGGTTCTGTTTTAAGGGTGAAAGGCAGGTCTTTCTTCATCTAGACCAATACAACTGTATTATCATGAAATTCTGCCTTCTTAAACGTTGTGCTGCTCCATTGTCTTCAAAGGACCTCACAGCTGTATGGGGGGGAAGCTGGCTATGTAACTGGAACTCTTTACAATTCTACTGGCTCTATAATCCAGCTCAGCTGAGTTGGTTCTGCAGTGCTATTTTTGATAGCATTGCAGGACCAATTTAGCTGAGTTAGATTGTAGCTGGTGTGTGTGTGTGTGTGCACGCGCGCATAAGAAAAATTGTTTTTGTGAGGGGAGGGTTATTAAGGAAGCAAGCTATATATAGCTTTCAATACACAGAGGGAGCAACAAGGTACCATTTTGGCATAGTCACATTTCAGAGAGGAGCCACACTTTTAAGGTGTTTTACCGACAGCTACAGTATAGGTGTGAAGTCTGATGTAGGATGTAGCTTTCATCATATTATTCTTACCTGACTAAAAAGTAATTATGCAACTTTCTAGTATAATTTGAGGATTCAGAATGTCAGATGCAAACTCCCCACTCCCCCACCCCACGTTTGTAGGTGTTGAAGATTTTGCTGTATGGCATGGGAAGGGATTTTCGTTAGCTTTGGCAATGCAATCTCAGATATGACCCCGACACATTCCCCCCCCCCCCATTTGTGTGTGTGTACGTGTGTGTGTATATTAATAGGCAGCATCACTAAAGTTGGTACATCTATTCTATACTTAAACAATTTTAAAATCATGATCCTATTCAGATGGAAAGACAAATGGAACACTTAAAATGTGCATATTTATTTTGCTGTTTATTCTTTTCAGAAGGGACAAGCAAGAACTATCTTTCCCAAGAAACCAGAAATCAGGAAAAAATTCGGAATGTGGGTGTGTTTTTTCTTTTTCATTTTGCATCTGGCCAGGCCTTTTCACTGTTCTAGAGCTGGAAATGACTGCAAAACAAATTCACGCTGATTTTGTTCGCAACCCTTTGGTCTTCTTCTTTGTATGGGTGCGTCTCTAAATTACAATCTTCTACAAACATATCTCTACAACAGGCATCATAGCAAACAACTGACGTGTACGCCAACAAACAAACACAAATGAGGTATTGTGACGTGTTGGATTACAGAAACCCCCTTGGGAGCTGCCACCTGATGTGCAAAAGGCTACCTCTGCTCCTGTTTTCCCTGCCAGCTCAGGACTCCAGCACCCTGTCTTGCTGAGCCACACACTCCTGTCTGCTGCAACACAGACCCAGTGTCTGAATCACTTGTCCCAAAGCTGCAAGTTTACCTGAAAACAGCTCCCAGAAGTGTGCTTGTCTTTAGCATTCAGATGCCCAACTCCCAATGGGGTCTAAACCCAAATAAATCCGTTTTACCCTGCATAAAGCTTATGCAGGGCAAACCCAGAAATTGTTCGCCCTCTATAACACTGATAGAGAGATATGCATAGTTGTTGCTCCCCCAGGTATTAATACATACTCTGAGTAAATTACTAAATAAAAAGTGATTTTATTAAATACAGACAGTAGGATTTAAGTGGTTCCAAGTAGTAACAGACAGAACAAAGTAAGTCACCAAGCAAAATAAAATAAAATGCGCAAATCTATGTCTAATCAAACTAAATACAGATAATCTCACCCTCAGAGATGCTTCTGTAAGTTTTTCTCAGACTGGACACCTTCCAGGCCTGGGCACAACTCTTTCCCCTGGTACAGCTCTTGTTCCAGCTCAGGTGATAGCTAGGGGATTCTTCATGATGACTCCTCCCCCCCTTTGTTCTGTTCCACCCCTTTATATATCTTTTGCATAAGGCAGGAACCCTTTGTCCTCTGGGTTTCCACCCCCCCTCACTGGAAAAGCACCAGGTTAAAGATGGATTCCAGTTCAGGTGACATGATCACATGTCACTGCAAGACTTCATTGCCCACTTGCCAGCACTCACATATACAGAAAGACTAACAGGTAAACACAACCATCTGCAGACAATGGTCCTGGTTAATGGGAGTCATCAAGATTCCAAACCATCATTAATGGCTCACACTTTACATAATTACAATAGGCCCTCAGAGTTACATTTTATATTTCTAGTTTTAGCTACAAGAGTGGTACATTTATACAAATCAGGT
Source organism: Chrysemys picta bellii (assembly GCF_011386835.1). Lineage (NCBI taxonomy): Eukaryota > Metazoa > Chordata > Testudines > Emydidae > Chrysemys > Chrysemys picta. The sequence continues at coordinate 20,318,150 of NC_088792.1, read as the reverse complement.
GATCATACTCAGTAGATTATAAGCTTTGTAATGATACCTTACAAGAGACCTTTTGCATGAAGCATATCCCAGTTACGTTATATTCACTTATTACCATATTTTCTCTAAAACTATCCCAGTTACATTATATTGACTTATTATCAAGTTTTTATAAAACCATATAGACTGCACAATGTCACAGGGACTATCAGTCAAATACATGATTTTCTAAGGATTATTCATCCAGCTCCAATCTAGTGAATCAATCACATTCTGCCAGCACCACAGGACATAGATGTACTAACCTGCCTTTACGCATCTGTACAAAACGTAACTTCTGGTCAACAGCTACCAGAAATGGTGTGAGTAGTTTAGTCTATGAGATGTGTTCACGGCTGTAATTCAGCTGAGTCAGTGCCATCCTAGGTTGATTGATCAAAGATTTTCTTTTCTGTTTATTTTATCCTGTCACATCATTGTTTGCCTCAACACATATCTGAGCTATATAAGGACCCATTCTGTTACATTGTCATGAACTTTCTGAATAGACTTTAATTAGGCAGCTGTTGAGGTTGTTTTATACTCTTCATTTGGGAATGTATAGGAGATGCTGGGGTTGCCATTCACCCTCTGCCGCAGGACTGCAATTGCATCCACGGAGGAGAAAGTTTGGCTGCCATGTTAAAGAGGGGGAAGTCTTAAGCCAGTAATGGATATGTCAGAAGGCTTTAAGGACCTGATCTTCAACCGTCAAAGTTGGAGTTCTGCTACTGATTTCAATAGGAGAAGCATCAGAACTTGAGGTGGTGGGGAGGGGTGAGGGAGCCCTCTTTGCTCCCCGTTGTGTGATCTGGGGATGAAGAGTAAATCTGGAATGAGATGAGAATGTGGTCTGGGGATGAAGAGTAAATCTGGAATGAGATGAGAACTAAGTCTGTCAAGACCTAAACATTCCCACGTCTTAACTAAGGGCAGCATCTCATCTGCAGAAGTTGTATTGCTGGAAACAACTTGAACTTTCAGATTCCAGCTTGCGTTTGTAAGACTTGGCAGTTAGTTTTTTCTAAGCACATTTGATATGGGAATCACTGAAGCCCACTGAAGGAGGAACTCCACAATGTCACTTTTATAGTCACTTCTCCGAGAAAGTCCAAACTTTTCATAAATGTTAAGGAGAGAAGGGACCATTCGATCTTCTACTTTGAACTTCTGAATAACACCGGCCATAGAATTTCACCCAGTAACCCTGTATTGAGCCCAGTAGCTTGGGTTTGATTAAAGCCCATCTTCCAGAAAGTCGTGTAGGCTTGATTTGAAAACTTCAAGAGATGGAGATTCCACCACTGCCCTTGGTATTTTGTTCCAGTGCTTGATCACCTTAACTGTTAAATGGGTGCCTTATTTCCAGTTTGGAAGTTAAAGTGAGACAAATTCAGCCATTGGTTCTTGCTATGCCTTTCTCTGCTAGATTAAAAGGCTCTTTAGTACATGGTATTTTCTCCCCCTGAAGGTACTTTAGACTGTAATCAGGTCACTTCTCAATCTTTTTGCTGATAAAGTAAACAGACTGAGCCCTTAAGTTTCTCACTGTAAGTCATTGTGGTGTTTTTCCATCCTTCGAATCATTTTTGTGGCTCTTGTCTGCGCCATCTCTAATTTTTCAATATCCTTTTTAAAATATGAACACCAGAACTGTATGCAGTTCCAGTAGTGGTCTCACCAAAGCTGCACAGAGAGGTAAAATCACCTCTGCACTCCTACTCAATACTCCCGTGTTTTATACATCCAAGGATCTCATTAGCCCTTTTTGCCACAGCATCACACTGGGAGCTCATATTCAGTTGCTTGTCCTCTCTGACCCCTAAATCATTTTCAGTCACTGCTTTCCAGGGTATTTTGTTTTCTTCAGGCTCACTCTCCATGATGGACATTGGAACCTGGCTTACAATCCATAACAAGCCTACCATTTACCCAAATGAGACCTCTGGAGAGCAGAACAGTTCACTGCTGCTGTATTTAAAAATTATTTCTCCTTCTCATTAAAAGGAATAATCCATGTAATTTGCCCCAACTCCTATGGCACATTTGATAATGAACTGCTATGCTCATGCATGAATTGATAAGGTTTCCATTCTGCTGTTTGAAGTTAAACACTTATTCTAGGAAGGTGCAGGAGAAAATGCAATACTGCAGTATTACATGGGATATTCACTTTGTACTAAGAACAAGGAGTACTTGTGGCACCTTAGAGACTAACAAATTTATTTGGGCATAAGCTTTCATGTGCTAAAACCCACTTCATCAGATGCATGCAGTGGAAAATACAGTAGGAAGATATATATATATATATATATATATATATATACACAGAGAACAGACACTTACCCTATCACTAAGCCAAATTCATTTCTGGTCTAACTCGTAATGATTTCAGTGGAGTTCTCTCAGGGATGAATCTGGCTCAGGCACTCTGTTTCGGTGTGTTGCAGCGTGACCTCTGTTTACTTCTCTCAGCACTGCCGGAAAGAGATGGGGTCTAGCAGGCCACTCCCCTCTGGGCGCCTATCACCACAAGGTCAACAGTCTTATTGTGGTTTCCCTCCCCGTCCCTTCTTACTTGAGGATTCTTTTTAAGCAACAGGTTAATATTCAAATTAAGCAGTGTTCTAGTCTGAGATTTTGCAAGCCACTCTTTAGTGGACCTGAGATAATTAATGATTTGGGATGGAAACCAGATTAAAACCTGATGGATGCTTCTGAGTTTGGGGTTCTAAAACTAATTTGAGTGGGGCAGGAAAGGAGGGTTGAAGTGAACAAACATTGGCTTAATCACTTGTAACCCCAAACCTCTGACTCATAGTTCTAATTAGCATGTCCCCAAGTTCTCCTCTTTTGTAAAGCAGTCCCTTTTTGATTTTCTATTTATTGAAGAGAGTGCCAGGCCTTATAATTTATTAAAGGTTTTACAAGATCCACGTTGCACGAAGACAGAAAAAGGGGGTGGAAATTAGACATACTGGATGAAACATGGGGACCTTTACTTCTTCCTTTATGATAGTGAACAAATCAACTAATGAATGAGACTTTGCTGGCAAAGAAGCAAGGCAAAGCCATTCAATTTACCTGGGATTAGTATAGATTGAGACCAGTAATAAAGTGTCTGAAATAAGAATTTAGCTGGCAATTGTGATTATGCATGAGGCAGAGCAGAATCCAGCTGTTTCATAGTTGCATTGGCTGTGAAGAACTAATCATACAATTGTAGGACAGGAAGGGACCTCGAGAGGTCATCTAGTCCAGTCCCCTGCACTCATGGCAGGACTAACTATTATCTAGCACAGGGGTTGGCAACCTTTCAGAAGCGGTATGCCGAGTCTTCATTTATTCACTTTAATTTAAGGTTTCACGTGCCAGTAATACATTTCAACATTTTTAGAAAGTCTCTTTCTATAAGTCTATAATGTATAACTAAACCATTGTTGTATGTAAAGTAAATAAGGTTTTAAAATGTTTAAGAAGCTTCATTTAAAATTAAATTAAAATGCAGAGCCCTCTGGACCGGTGGCCAGGATCTGGGCAGTGTGAGTGCCACTGAAAATCAGCTTGTGTGCCGCCTTCGGCACATGTGCCATAGTTGCCGATCCCTGATTTAGACCATCCCTGACAGTTCGTCTAACTGCTCTTAAAAATCTCCAATGATGGTGATTCCACCACCTCTCTAGGCAATTTATTCCAGTAGTTAACCACCCTGACAGTGAGGAAGCGCTTCGAAGGCATACTGAAAGTACACTTAAAAAGGGAGGCACTGGCCCAACAACCTGGGAGGACTCGGTGCAGAATAGAACACAGCGGTGTCACACCATACACCAAGCCACAGCTCACTTTGAGGCGAGCAGACATGCTCATGAGACAGAGAAGCGACAAAGGAGGAAAGAAAGGGCACAACAGTCCAGCCAACAACTATGTCTCCTCCAAGATTACGCCTGTCGCTTCTGTGGGAAAATCTGCAGGGCACGAATTGGGCTCCTCAGCCACTTAAAAAACCACCAATGAACCGCCATGGCAGACATCACCCTCGCATTGAGGGATAGCCGAAGAAGACTCATAGGGCCTAGGGAGAGATAATGTGTTTCAATTTTTAAAATCTTGTGAGGTTTCAGATATTGTGATGGGTGTGATATAAGAACAAAGATAGATGGATTTCAGCTGTACTGGGGAAAGAGCAACAAATTGAGCAAGTAAATGCCATTTTTCTATCCAGAGCTGCACTTAAAAGATCAGTTCAATAAGTGCTTGACTGGACTGAAAGGCAAATCTATGTTTTATAGCAAAGTGCCTTGGAGTTCATCCTTTAATTTCTGCAATACAATTGCACAAACATAGGATATTATGCAGGAAACATAGTGCTCTATCATCCAACAATTTACTTCCTTTCAGATGCAAAGATCCAATGAGGCTCACCAGATTCTTTAACCCTAAAATCACCACTTGTCATGTCATTCAACAACTTCTGCTAATCCAGTTGTCCCCCAATTCCATAATCTTGAAGAGAAAAGACTGTTCTTCCTTCGATTTAAGCTGTCTGTTTTGTTTCAAGTTCTGATGAATCAGAACCTTGCCACAAAAAAAAGAGGTGTCTTGGCATTTTTAAGAGAGAGGGCTTGACTCTTCACACTCTTACACTAATGCAAATCAAGTTCTTTTATAAAAGTCAGTAGGTTTACACAGCTGTAAAATAGGGTTACCATATCTATTAAATAAAAAAAGAGGACCCTCCACGGGCCCTGGCCCCGCCAATTTCCCACCCCCAGCCCCGCCCCAACTCCGCCCCTTCCCCGCCCTAACTCCGCCCCCTTCCTCCCTCCCACTCCCAGCCACGGGGAAAGGGCTGCCCGAGCGCTACCGGCTTCACGATTTGCCGGGCAGCCCCCAGACCCTGCGCCCCCGGCTGGCGCTTGCCCAGTGCAGCTGGAGCCCGGGAGGGGAAGCGCCCAGCCGGGGGCGCAGGGTCTGGAGGCTGCTCGGCAAACCGTGAAGCCGGTAGCGCTTGGGCTTCGGGCAGCCCCCTTGCCTCCGGATCCTGTGCCCCCAGCCGGGCACTTCCCCTCCTGGGCTCCGGCGGCGCAGGGTCCGGAGGCACAGGGGCTGCTCCTCCGCTGACTCTTCGGCTCTGTTTAAGAGCCAGGCTGCCCGAGCGCTACCGGCTTCGGGCAGCCCCCGTGCCTCCGGACCCTGCACCCCCGGCCGGGCACTTCCCCTCCCGGGCTCCGGCGGCGCAAGGTCCGGAGGTATGGGGGCTGCCCAAAGCCCGTAGCGCTCGGCTCTTAAACAGAGCCGAAGAGTCGGGGAGGATCAGAGCCGCCGCGGCTGGAGGCTCTGCTCCTCACCTGACTCTTCGGCTCTGTTTAAGAGCCGAGCTGCCCCAGCGCTACCGGCTTCGGGCAGCCCCCGTGCCTCCGGACCCTGCGCCGCTGGAGCCCGGGAGGGGAAGTGCCTGGCCGGCGGCTGGGGTCCGGAGGCAAGGGGGCTGCCTGAAGCCCATAGCGCTCGGGCAGCTCGGCTCTTAAACAGAGCCGAAGACTCAGGGGAGGAGCAGAGCTGCCATTTTCCCAGACTTGTTTGGCTTTTTGGCAATTCCCCCCGGACGGGGGTTTGAGTGCCGAAAAGCCGGACATGTCCGGGAAAAAGAGGACGTATGGTAACCCTATGTAAAATCAATGTAAGAATCAAGCCCAAGTAATAAAGGGCCAGAAAACTATTGTAACCCCTGCTCATTCCTAGGAATCAGACTACTTTAAAAGGAGTTTTCCTCCCCACTAGTCACAAAAGGATAGAACTCAGGCAGCTAACATTCCATTTCAGATTGTTTAGAAGAAATTGCCTTTCATGCATTCTTCAAATATAATATTTCAGAATGTTCCTGAATGTCCCAGATTTAAAATGGCACAAATGGCCTTAAACCCCCTATTTACACGGCTTACAGTGACTGTAACAGAATTTGCATATGAAGCCAGGACTGGAAAATGTAAGATGTTGCGCTAAACACTGAAAACAAATTTCATTTTATGGTACATGATACGCACTCAGCAACATGAACCAACCCATCACATCCCTGCATCTCTGTTCTTTTTCCTTTATACTCTCACATTCCCAAGAGAATTCAACTCTTATGTGAGCAGTTTTCTCCTCTCTGGAAATCTGATGATCAAAGAAGAGGGAGAACAAATAAAATGCTAGTGTAAATTGTGGAGGGGATAAGAGTTATAGGTGAGACTCATTTTAATAGGATTTCTCTCTTAGAGCGTTGCAGAAAATACCCTTTAACCTGGGGCCTGATTCTGCTTGCATTGAAATCAATGGGAATTTTGCCATCAACTTCAGTAGGAGCAGGGTCCAGCCCTTATTTTTAGTAGTTAAGCACCAATACCATGCTCCGTGCTATACAAGACATAAACAAAGACAGTCCCAGCCATGCTGTTTTAGATAAACATGCCTGAGACAGGATGCATTGGGGAACCCAGCAGAGGTGTTGACTTGGAACTGAGGTTTTGAACACCGTCTTCTCCCTCTGCTTTACTCCTGTGATGAGGGGATAGGGAAAGTATTTGACTGGTGAGGATGAGTGTCCACTGGCCTCTTGGGTGAACTAAAGCTATAAAAGGGGGTTGAATAAGAAGAGCATGGGGCTCATTAGTATGGGGTACAGTGGGATTCACAGGCTGTTCCAGGCACAAGGGTAGTATGCAGGAAGGCAGAAGGATGGCTTGAGCAAAGCAGAGAAGGTGAGGTGGGACAGAGTCAGAGAGAAAATCTGGGCATGGTTGCACAGGGCAGTGAAGGTAAACTTAATGCAGCACCAGAGGGGGAGTGAAGCTTGCTGTGTGCACGCTGATGGATTTCACTTCGCTTTCCCTAATTGGTCCTATTCACTTAATAAAATGGGAGCCTTTGAGCTGAAGGACAGCTCTTTGCATTGCTGTCTGTCAACAAAAAGGCACTATTTAATGAAAATGTATCTAGGTGAAGACCTTATGCCATTATCTCAATTCACGGTGTGTATTGCAGGCTAAATGGTAAGCCTGAGAGCTGGGTAGAAGATGGGGAAGCTGCTCCAGCTCGCAGGAGGCGTGACAATTCTAGTTGTTAAGGGATTCAAATATATTAGCTGCTTCAGAGCATAATGTCTGAGGTTGTACCACTTGACATTTAGCTTTAGAAATTAATTTTGGACTTTGGAACATGTCCAAGTCTTACGGAAGCAGTGTGTGTGTGTGTGTGTGTGTGTGTGTGTGAGAGAGAGAGAGAGAGAGAGAGTGCGCAAAAACATTTGGACTTGGATGAGCAAGGGTTGTTTGGGCTTCCACTTCTGCCAATGGGAGGCCAAGTGTTTCCCATTAATTTCAGTAGGAGACTCCTCCATTGCTACCCCCACCGCATGGAGGACACCTTGTCTCTAGTGGACACAGTAAGGCTGGGTTCTCTTTACTACTTTGCACCTTGTGTAGATAGTTACATCAGTTCATACTGTGTGTAAAATTTCTACCTGATCAGAATTCTCCACTGATTTATGCTGGTATGCAATGCTGGTGTAGCTGTCCGTCCCACGGTATTAGAAAGATAAGGTCCTGAAGAGAAGATTTGTGTAAGCTCGAAAGCTTCTCTCTCTCACCAATAGAAGCTGGTCCAATAAAAGATATTACCTCACCCACCTTCTCTCTCTTACACCAGTATGGCATTTTACACCACTTGGCACTCATTTTGCACAAGTGTAAGTGCAAGACAGGGGGAATCAGGGTTGGTACATCTACAACAGTGGTTCCCAAACTGGGGTTCGTGAACCCCGCAGCCCAGAGCCCCTGGACTTCCAAGAGCTAAGCAGATCAAAGCAAGCATATCTATCACACTGAGATTTAAACTTCAAGACTCCTTATAAGAAATGGAAAGGGAAGTGGATATTTTTTGCTATTTTTAAAATTAAATAGGCAGCTAGTGTTCTTCATAATAATTTTAAAAACAATAAGTTTAAGCTTTGTTGTAACATGCGTTGTTTGCCTGGACTGCTCAAGACCTGAATGCTTGTGTAGGAGGAACTCTTCAAGTTGTCTTCTTAAATACCTTCATGCTGTTTCACATCTGATACTCCTTGATGAAACATAGGAGCTGTCATAACTATCAAGGAAAGGGTGTAACAGCTGTCCTGTGTACAGTACTATAAAATCCCTCCTGGCCAGAGACTCCAAAATCCTTTTCCCTGTAAAGGGTTAAGAAGCTCAGGTAATCTGGCTGGCATCTGACCCAAAGGACCAATAAGGGGACAAGATACTTTCAAATCCTGGGGGAGGGAAGGTTTTTGTTCGTGCTCTTTGTTTGGGAGTTCGTTCGCTCTTGGGACTGAGAGGGACCAGACATCAATCCAGGTTCTCCCCATCTTTCTAAACAAGTCTCTCATATTTCAAACTTGTAAGTAAAAAGCCAGGCAAGGCGTCTTAGTTTTACTTTGTTTTCTCAACTTGTAAATGTACCTTTTACTAGAGTGTTTATCTTTGTTTGCTATACTTTGAACCTGAGGCTAGAGGGAGGTCCTCTGAGCTCTTTAAGTTTGATTACCCTGTAAAGTTATTTTCCATACTGATTTTACAGAGATGATTTTTACCTTTTTCTTTAATTAAAAGCCTTCTTTTTAAGAACCTGATTGATTTTTCCTTGTTTTTAGATCCAAGGGGGTTGGATCTGTATTCACCAGGAGTTGGTGGGAGGAAGGAGGGGAATGATTAATTTCTACTTGTTTTAAGATCCAAGGGATTTGGATCTGTATTCACCAGGGAATTGGTGAAAGGTTTCTCAAGGCTACCCAGGGAAGGGAATTAGTTTTTGGGAATGGTGGCAGCGGACCAGAGCTAAGCTGGTAGTTAAGCTTAGAAGTTTTCATGCAGGCCCCCCCATTTGTACCCTAAAGTTCAAAGTGGGGATACAGCCTTGACAGGAGCCTTGTCTTATAACAGGCTTATTCAAAATGATACAAGCTACGAAAGGAAAGTGAGATCTTGGAAGAGTGTTGCCGTTTTCATAATGTAATAAAATACTGTAATGATGAATAATAATTAATAATAAATAGTGTGTAATAAGCTTGTCATAAAAACAAATTTTATATTTCCAAGATCACTACTTTTATAATTTATACTCAGGTAAAGGAGAAAATCCCTTGATATATTCATTTTTAGGAGAGGGTTTGTGAGACTTAACATTTTAGTGAAAGGGGTTCACAGGTTGTTAAAGTTTGGGAACCACTGATCTACAAGAATGATTAAGGATAACAGGAATGAGTATAAACTAGTGTCAGCACCCAGTGGGCCAGATAAATGGTGGCATTTTGGTGATCAGGAACCTTCTCTGTATCTATGGTTAAATTATGGTAACTACTTCCATGAAGCAGACATTAGAATTTGGATAAAATAAGAAATATCCCAATATGCCCCCACTGAGAGTATGTGAACCTTACAACTTTGTTTTGGTTCAAAAAAAGTCTTGCCAAATGTTTATCTCAAATGTCTCTGCAATTCCTGCTCCTGGTTCTCCCACAATAACAGAAGGAAGGCAGGGACACTTCCAACCCCAATAGAAGCAGCATATGATGGAAACCTCATGCAGACTTCCAGTCTGCTTCACTTAATATTTCCAGTTTGATGTTGCAGACCCAAGAGGTTTGAATGTCATGTAAAACTCCTCTTGCATGTAACTTCATTAAACAGTCATTTGGATTAGAAACCAAACTTTTGGGTCTTCTGTCAAATTGAACCAAACCTCTAACCCATCAGAAATCTGACTTTTTTTTAGTGCCATTTTGGTCACAAAGCTTGAGAGAGATCAAACCCTTCTGAGCTGAGTCAGAGCATAGTTACTCCAGGGAGCTGCTGCCAGAAACTTCAAAGGTTCCAGAAAACAAAGTGCGGAGAAGAATTAGCATAAATCAGTGCTGTTGTTAGCCCCCGCCTGGTCTGATGAAGGAGATGCTGGAACCTAGCAGATCCAAGGACCCAACTCCTTTCTTCTCCCCCATCCTGCTTTACAGGAGTCACTCGCATCCTGCAGCAGGGGGAAGAATTAGGCCCTCAGGACGAAGTTGTTATAGGCTGCTTTGTGCTCCATTACACTTACAAGATGGATGTAAGTGACCTGATGATGCAGAGTTGTAAGTGGGGCACCAATCTGATCATCAGCTCAGGGCTTGTCTACACTACAGTTCTAAGTCAACCTATGTTTGGTCGACTTACAGCCACCGCAGTAATTGCTGCGGTGACTGATGGCCACACTGCCCTTCTTCTGCCGGTGGTGCACATCCTCACCAGGAGCACTTTCACCGACTGAAGAGGGGCAGTGTGGGAGGCTGAGAGACGAGATTCTAAGCTCTGTGCAGCTACCTGCCGGGAGCCCGGCTGCCTTCCTCCCCTGGGCTTTCAGCTCCCGGCTTCCAGCCAGCAGGGGGAGGGTGGCTGCCCAGGCTACACGGCTGCCTGAGTGGGGAGCCTCTGGGCAGCAGCCCGGCTGGGAGTGAGGAGCTGGGCGCAGCCAGGCTCTTGCTGCTTGGCTTTTTTGTCAATTTCATGACTGCAGAAAGGAGCCGTTAAATTGACAAAACAGCCAACAGCCAATGTAAGTAACGCAGTGTCTACACAGGCACTACATCACCTTAACAACACCGATATAATCACTACGCCTCTCATGGAGGTGGAGTTATTATGTCAGTGTAGTAGGGCACTTACATCAGCGAGACAAGGCTGAAGTGTGTACACTGACATAATTAGGTCGACGTAAGCTGCCTTATGTCAATCTAACTGTGTAGTGTAGACCAGGCCTCAGTCAGCTAAGAGTCCTTTTCCGTTGCAGAACATAAATCGCAACCTGGTTCTCACGGCTTAGCAATATCTAGCTCTTAAAAAGAACAGGAGTACTTGTGGCACCTTAGAGACTAACAAATTTATTAGAGCATAAGCTTTCGTGGGCTACAGCCCACTTCTTCGGATGCATATAGAATGGAGCATATATTGAGGAGATATATATACACACATACAGAGAGCATGAACAGGTGGGAGTTGTCTTACCAACTCTGAGAGGCCAATTAAGTAAGAGAAAAAAAACTTTTGAAGTGATAATCAGGATAGCCCAGTACAGACAGTTTGATAAGATGTGTGAGAATACTTACATGGGGAGATAGATTCAATGTTTGTAATGGCTCAGCCATTCCCAGTCCTTATTCAATTCTAAATTGATTGTATCTAGTTTGCATATCAATTCCAGGTCAGCAGTGTCTCGTTGGAGTCTGGTTTTGAAGTTTTTCTGTTTATCCCTGTCTATCTTTAAAGATTTCCATCTGTCTTTGGAGAAAAAAACAACCATTTATTCTGGATCATTTTTAACGTCAGTCGGTATGTGTTTATCTAATTATTTAATCCACATTCTCTTTGATTCCTTTTAACGACATTTGCTCTGTAACAGTCTCCAAAGCATCCTGTGTTAGTTCTAAAGATGCTCCCTAATCTCCCCTTAGAATCTTGGCAACCTTAGTTCTCTGCAGTGCTCCGAACAGTGATTAAATGGCTTTCTTTTCATCGGCTGGTTAGCATGGAATGGGCCAGATTCTGTTCTTGCTTGCACTGGTTTTATACCAGTCTAATTCCACTGAGTTGTTCCTGGTTCTCACTCGTGTAAGTGAGAAGTGAGCAGAATCTGGCCGGATTCACCACTGCCTTTGCACCTTGTGTAGTCATTTACACTTGCACAAAATGAGTGGATGTACAATGCTGACATCCTTGTGTGGTAGTGTGTTACACCTAGTTGATACATGTGTAAATAATGGCACAAGATGCCAGATAGTGAAGAATCATATCTTTCCCCCCCAAAATAGCTCTTGATATATTACCACTGAGCCTGATTCTCATTCACACTAAGGCCCCTTTACGGTTCTAGCAGAGTAAAGGGGCTTTAAAGTGACTGCAGATGTAATTTATGCACACTTTTGGCCCCCCTTATACTGCGTGAGCCGTGTAAAAGGACCTTAGCATAAATGAGAGTCCAGGCCTGAAACTTCAGTGGAAATGTGACTTTTATGTTGTTCGTTGAAAGTGAGTAATATTTGAACAACTCGCTCCTCCTCAGACTGGGGTAAAGAGATGCGGAACTTTGGCTTGGATATTTTGTTTCTCGCTCCACATTATGGCATGCGAAAGGACAGTGGGAGGAAAAGCCACAAAAGCCACAGTGGTGGTAATAATACTAATGATTAAAAATTGCTTTCCCCCATTGCACCAACAGACAGCACAAAAGGCATGACTGATTTTTGCAAATTCACCCAAAGCAGGATTGTTTCCTTCTGATTTCTCTAGTAGTGCTTGGGCCCAGCGCTTCTTACATTACTCCTTGTTCACTAGTTTTTCCAGGATCACTTCTCCATTTGCCTATGGCTCCTGCCTCCCTCCTCTGAGCCATCTTTCCCATGATTCATTTGTTTCCATCTTTCAAATTTTAGACTGAAATTAATGAATATGTCCTTCAGCCAAACCCCTATTACTTCCCACTGATAAATTCTCTTTCCCCTTTTTCTTCCTGCTATTTATAGTGGGATAATGTCCCTGTGAAAAACACTTGTAACTTACAAACTTAAGATTCTCTTACAGCTATTTAATGATACATAGAAGCATTCACCAGGTCCATCCCGTTAATTCTTCTCTAATTATTTTCTTATAGTTTTACACAAGGTAAAGATTACTTTTTTGGAAATAACTGCATTTCTGCATAGATCTGAAAATTCCCAAGTAATGAAGAAAGCTATCTAATTTGTTTCTGCTTTTCCAATCTCCTTGTTAATTTGTGAGCTCTTACCTAGAAATTATTCCCAATTTTAAAATGCAGCAGCGGTGAGTGAAAAATTGGGTCCCATCTGTTCTTTGCTTCACAGTTTCTGCTTCATGAGATCATTTCTAGGAGGGCATTAGTTATACATTCTTGTGCAGCAAATGTGGGTATTGTCTGTGCGAGCTTGCTGTAGCAGCCACAGAACATTAATAAACATGACACCTTTTCCAGTTTCTTTATGCAGTGAGGATCTTGCATTGAGTTAGCTGCTAAAAAGGGTCAGTGTTTCATGGGTTATCCTTAAGCAATGATTATCAGGCAAAAACATCAGCTAATGAATGAACCACCCTGAAACAATTATTCAGAGTTGTAACGCGAATCCCTATACCTGCAACTGAATTAGGGTCTGTTCTTTCAGTCATGCCTACATGATGGATCCATTGACGCTGGCAGGAAATACATGTACACAGCAGGGGAGTAGACTTCTTGGTGTGATGTGTTCTCTACTCAAAACTGTATCAAGTTATGAGTGGGCATGGATCAATACCATGGTGTGTAGGTGGCACTCCTACTCCCCTCTCCCTCTTCCCTTCCCCCCAATACACACACTGCCTGCAAACAAATAAATGAAAGGAAAACTAGGACCTAGCATTCATGGTAAGAAATTGAGTGCTAACTGCAGCACTGAGCACCAGGGTACTTAAACTGTGGCCTTGGCTACACTGGCAATTCACAGCGCTGCACTTGCTGCGCTCAAGGGTGTGAAAAAACACCCCCCCGAGCGCAGCAAGTGCAGCGCTGTAAAGCGCCATTGTAATCAGCGCCTGCAGCGCTGCACGCTCACTCGCAGCGCTGCAAGCTATTCCCCTCGGAGAGGTGAAGTACTTGCAGCGCTGTGAGAGAGCTCTCGCAGCACTGGCGGCACGACTACACTTGCACTTCACAGCGCTGTGTATCCGGCAGCGCTGTGAATCCGCGAGTGTAGCCAAGGCCTGTGACTAAGAGACGCAGGCTGATATTTTGTCCCCCAGCCCCAAATAATGAAAACTAGTCTCTCCTGCTCGTTATTTATAAAGATCTTCAATTTGCTCTCTCTCTCTGTGGCCTCTGAACAGCCAGGCTACCCCCTTCTCATCAGTCAGTCCCTTTCACTCCTTGTCTTTCCTGCGTAAGGAACCCCGCCCACGCCCCTCTTGCATGTGCCAGGCTTTGATACTGTCTTGATACCGAGAAAGTGCCTGTGTCTCAGCAGCTAGACCAGCCTCCTCTGAGCTTCTTTCTTTTTTAGGCCCTCTCTCGCTCTGCTTCCCCCCATTCTCTCTCTCATCCTTTCTGCTCCCACATCCACCCCACCTCCTTTCCCCCACCGCCTCTATCTTCTTCAGGTAGGGTGACCAGATGTCCTGATTTTATAGGGACAGTCCCGATATTTGGGGCTTTTTCTTATATAGGTGCCTATTACCCCTCACCCCCTGTCCTGATTTTTCACACTTGCTGTCTGGTCACCCTATCTTCGGGCCTCTTTAGACTACTAACCTTTCCTCTGGTCTCAGAGCTCAGTGCGGCTACTGCCTCCTTTGGCCTGAACAGTTAGCCAATGCTCAGGGTTGAGTTGAGGCCTGGGTTAGCTAACGCATGCTAACATTTGTTCTAGTCCAAGCAAAGCCATGGGCGCTGCGCTGGGAGTGGCTGCTAGCTCCAGGCCCCGAGCCTCCAGCTCAGACAGGGGATGAAAGCTAGTCTTGCCCTTAGTGAGCAAAAGCACCACAGCACATGGTGCCCTTCTGTCCTTCAGAACTTCCCCGGCTTTGATAGGCTTACACAAGTGGCACTACAGGCTCCCTAGAACTGTGCAAAACAATGCTTTGAGACCTTGTGTCGCCCCTTCACTTTTCATAGGCTGGCTTAGTCACTTGCTCTGCACCCATTGCCATAACATAATTAAAGGAAAAAATACCCAGTTAGGCAATTCTTTACAGGCCAGTGTAATGGGCTGCAGTTGGGTTAGGTAAGCTGCTTTTTCTACACAGGCACATCCATCCCAGGGGGATGTAAATTAGCTTTCTTGGATTACCACAGGTCTCCACACACTAGCCCCTTTCTGTTCCCTGCGTCCACACACAGCTAGCTTCACTAAGAAAAAATGAAAAGGCAACTGCTGGTAGGCCGTGACAACACCCACAATGTTGCCAGCTCTCATGGGTTTATTGCAAATCTTGTGATGTTTGGTGTTTTTCTTAAAGCCCCAGCTCCTGGAGTCATGTGATCGTGTGACAATCTCAGCTTTCTAGCCCTTATTGTTGTGGAAATGTGACCCAAGTGTAACCTCAAGGTAAAAAAATATCCCCAAAGAACCCCAAAGTAAAGTATTATTTATTATCTGTATTGTTATAGCCCCTACAAGCCCGTGTTATATATAGATGCAGAACAAAAACAAGGTCCTTGCCCCAAGAAACTTACATATTTTATTTTAAATGTCATGATTTTTAAACTAATCCCATGATTTTTGAATGCTTGGGGTTGTCAATACTGTACCCTGCATATCACCCTGATAAAACTATGCTAATACGGTTCTTTCACACTATGTACTATGAAATATGTAGGTTCTCACTAGTGGGAAGGGGCTGACTTTACATTTTGAGGGTTGGAGTATGAAACTGAGGCTTGGTCTTGGCAATAAAAATTGTCTCCTTTGTGTCTTAAGGCAGGCATTGATCCCTGGGAAAGGGAGGTGGCCATATCTTATACTGACATGTTCCAACCTTTCATAAATTCACGGTTGGATATGTGGGAAGAACATCTCCCTACAAAAGAAACTAACGCAACAGAAACAGGGCTTCTTTGTTCAATTTGCAACTCTGAATAAAACACAATTATTCAGTACTCAGCTCCAACACCTGGCAATTTGCTGGTTAGGCTTATTTTAGCAAAGCAAGGTTATCTTTTGTTTATTCTGCTTTCTCTTAGCTAATCACTATTTGCTAGGCCTCTGGTCTCTTGACCAAACTCTGGACTTTTGGGTCTGGAAAAGAGCTGGCTTAATCCATATACCAAGTTATTACATAAACTGCACATGGATTTTAACCCTTCAAATAGCATGAAACTATCTCATTCTTCCCCATGTCGGAGGCATGTAAAATATACAAACAGCCATGCGAGACAAATGTTTATGAACAACGCCAAAACTGATTCTTTTTAATACAATGTAAAAATGCTGGTCAAATCCCCCTTCTCCAGAAATATTTTTTTTCTATTGCCCAAGCCCTCAGCCCTACTTTCTGCATCAGTTGGTAGAGGTTCTATTAGAACTCTAAAGTGGATTCTATTTTCTAAGGTGCAAACGCCTCCTGCATACCAAGCGTGTCTTGGGGAAGTCAATCAGCGTGAACTGTGACTTCACTGAAGACTGTCGCTCCGCTGCTGGGAGGGAGATGTCACTCTTTATTAAAGTTGTGTGGGAAGCCAATTATCTGCCTCACATTTCATCAAGAGTTGAGCCCAAGAGGAAGATCAGTCTGGGAAAAAAAGAAAGCAGAGAGAACCCAGTTCTATCTGATTAGGATTTTCAACCACCCACCTTTTTAAATGTGGGAACGATGAAGGGGGGGAAACGAAACTTTTATCACTTGACCAATAGGTTGCCAGCTCAATACCACTTTGTGAAGGTTTTTTTCCCCCCCGTAAAAGTAGATAAATTCAGGTAGCACTGACAGAAAGTCATTTTGTCATGATTAGCTCCCAAATTCACTGTGTGCCCCCCTTATGTGTCAAAAAGTGTTTCCAGTCTGGCTAACGACAGGTACATTATATCAACAAAAACTTGATGCACAAATGATCCATGCAAGGTATATTATTGGTGTGGGTGGGAGTGAAATCAAAGGAAAATGTACTGCAGAGCTAGGTAAAAATAGTACTGTATGAGAAACAGATTTTTTATTCCAGCATAAAAGAACATATTCCGAAGTGCCACTGAAGAATTGTGTTGGGACTTTACTTGCAAATGGACATGCATGATATTTTCCAATAGAAATGTAGTTAGAAGCATTTGGATCTTAAACCTCTTTATTGACATACTCATAGAATATTAATACATGTGCACAAAAAAATTGGGGCTTACGCTACCACTCTAAAAATAGCAGTGTAGATGTTGCTTTGACATGGTGACTGGAGCCTGCTATATTTAGCGCACTAGCATGAGCTCCTCTAGCATGGTAGATGCTACATCAGTTCATACAGTAGTTTGGGGTTTTTTTAATGTACTTGGTTCAAATTATGGCTATTATATTTCTTCCACAATGTAAGAAAACTCCCTCTGGAAAATCTTGATCCAGTATTTCTGTTTATAAAAAATATTAATTTTCACACCAGGTATAACCTGCCACAGTAGCTGAAATTACCTGTAAGATGTTCACAAAGCAGCTATAGCATGTGAAAGCCCACACACTTCCTCGCTGCTAAGGCTGTCAATTTTTTTTCTGTCAAAAGATAAGTTCTACTCCAAATGGTGATGGACAAGAAACAGAGCCGTGATCGTGGCCCCAGTCAAGCAGCATGATATGACAGCAAGTCGTGTTGACAACAAACTCATTTAGTGATGCTACCCATTCTTGCCAAAATATTTGCATGAGGACTGATTAATTTGTTGCACTTTCTACCACATCTGTATGTGTGTTCTTTGTGTGCCCCAGTGCCACCTGGATGAAGACTATTTGGGGGAGACAATTAGTGCTCCAGGATGGATGTCTTGTGCAGAGTTGCTTTAGATAGGATAGACCAGTCTCTTCCACGAAGGCTGGGAAGCTCTCTGTTCAATCGGGTCATTGAGAAGAGCGTATAAAGTATGTACCCTTTTATAGACTGTATCCGACCCTTCCACATAAATAAGGCCTTGATACTAGAAACTCTTAAGGAGGTCATTTGTCCCACAGACGTGACTGGACCAGGGTCTATGTGCAGGAGTATGTGTGATATAAAAACATGTGAGCAAGCTGGGACCGTATCTCATCGTAGGATAGGAGAACATCTGAAATTGTCAGGGGGTGCAGGAATATTGACACAAAGGCCTATTGGCAAGTGTGAAGTGCCGCCACGCCAACCACAGATCCATCTGTAAGCCTGAAGGACGAGCGCCCTCAGACAGTGAATCCTGTACCATTTTCTGTGGTGTGTGACAGTGAAGAGTAGTTGTGCTCTGGTGTTTTCCTTTAAAGGATTCACGTTCATAAAGTAAGCCATGTTTGCTTAGTTTTGCCAGTGATTTTCTATGTGTGCAGAAATAAACCCCACTGGCCTTGATCCTGCTTTTAACATATATGAGTGCACATTAAACAGCATCTTGTGAAATCAGCTCTTTCATGCTGCCAGCATGGAAGTCAAGTTCTATGCTGTGAGAGAGAACATAAGAACGGCCATACTGGGTCAGAGACCAAAGGACCATCTAGCCCAATATCCTGTCTTCTGACAGTGGCCAATGCCAGGTACCCCAGAGGGAATGAACAGAACAGGTAACCATCAAGTCATCCATTTATCCATCCCCTGTCGCCCATTCCCAGCTTCTGCAAAGAGGCAGAGAGGCATATATTACTGCTGTGATCTGAGAAAAGGGCCCAGACAGCTTGCTATAAATTCCTTGGTGGTGTTCTTACCCTGTGCATTTCTTATCTCAGAAGGGAGACCTAATAAACCTGTTTAAAAAAAAAAGAGTGTTTAGGAAGAGGGCAGGTGGGAATTGCTTCTCTGGCTCCTCAGATGACAAATTTGATTGTTAAAGTCTGTGTTTTGTGAAAGCAAAGCCCTGCTGAGAGACATCAAACATCTTGAAAGGATAACAGCTCTCTGAAGGGCCTTTCCTACCTTTACAGTTACTGGACTTGAACTGAAAACCCCAGCTGAAGCTAGCAATGAAAAATACTGAGCTCTTGCTCTTACTGCTTGGTCGTCTCGGTGTCAAGATTGACCATTGCATGGGTCTCATGTACAGGGATACAAATGTGAACAATGTCCTACAAGAATCTCTGCTGTGCAAATACAGACTGGTAAAATTAGCCATGATTTTAACCATTAGAGTTATCATAATGTGACATTATAATTACCATTATAATAATGTTTTGCATTTCTTTAGTGCTTTCCAGCTGAGGTTCTCAAAAGGCTTTACAAACATTAGGGAATTAAGCTCCAAAGCAGCCCTCTGAGAGAGGCAAATGTTGTTGTCCCTGTTTCATGGACTGGGAAACAGGCACAGAGTGAGTAAGTGCTAAATTATACCTCCTCTTGTGCAACTGTTGCAATCCTGATATGCCCTCCCCCCGCTGAACACTCACCAAGCTGCAGTATTAGACCCAAACATTGAGTCCCACATGTACTGGGCTTGTTGGGGCTGGGCACTGTGTCTCTGGACTCTAGAAACACACTCCAGATACAGACTCGATGTCTGACACCCCTATTGGCAGTGGGAAGCCCTGGTTCCATTACTAGGCCCTGGAACTAGCACCAGCTCTCCCCAGTAGCTGGTGCTCATCTTAGGGGTCCTCTGGTTTACTGTTTCCCTCTTTGGGGACTGCATGACAGCATAAGCCAGTGACGCATATACTCGGCAAAGGGGTTTCTAAACACACATGAACTTTACTCATAGAGAAAGAGGAAGGGACTTACAGTTCCCTGCAAAAATAATAAACAGCTGCATGCAAAACCCTCCCTCCATGGTCCTCACTACTCCAGAAGTGCTTTGGGTTTTGGTCAGTCCTGTCAGGGTCCCAAGACCCTCCTCTGCCTTGTCTTGCCTTCAATTTCTTGTTCTGGTCCATAAGAGCGGGAGAGCTGCTAGGACCAGACATTGTCCTTTTATAGCTCTCCACTGCCCTTGGTCATGTGACCTTGGTTAAAGCCCCCATCAAATGATCTGCTGCTTGGTTATTTACGCACCTGAAGTCCCAACTAGAAAAACTGGTTTCTTGCAACTTTGTCGCCCTCTGTAGCATACCCATTATGTTGACAGGGCAAAGTCATTCAATATTAATGACTCTTGATCAGTCTACATTGTTCATCTGTCAGTGTCTCTTGGACAAAGACAAGGAAGGCGGCACAAGACAATTTTACAACCAAATGGTGCTCCCGAAACAAAATGGAGTTTGCAGTTTGCTATAGATACAGACATGGACTAAAACAGGGGTAGGCAACCTATGGCATGCGTGCCGAAGGCGGCACACGAGCTGATTTTCAGTGGCACTCACACTGCCAGGGTCCTGGCCACCGGTCCAGGGGACTCTGCATTTTAATTTAATTTTAAATGAAGCTTCTTAAACATTTTAAAAACCTAATTTACTTTACATACAACAATAGTTTCATTATATATTATAGACTTATAGAAAGAGACCTTCTAAAAACATTAAAATGTATTACTGACACGCAAAACCTTAAATTAGAGTGAATAAATGGAGACTCGGCACATCACTTCTGAAAGGTTGCCGACCCCTGGACTAAATCATAGCATCTCTCTTCCCACTAGCCCACTCAAGCAGGATGCCTGTATAATCCATCTCCCAGTGCTGGAAGCATGAGGGATGGGCAGCTGGCTAGCACTGCCAACAGTACTGGCTAGTGTGGAAGAGTGCATTTCTGCACAGCCCGCTCACCCCACTAGAATGCTTGCTCTAGGAGTGAAGCATTTGTTTCACCTCTTTAAAAGGGCAGCAAAAGGTATCTTGTCATCCAGTCTCCCCAGTGCTCAGGGTGCTTTATTCTGTCCAAAATCATCACTTTCTTCCCCCTCCTCAGCATGGATCAGCCAGTGCTTAATTTGTAATGAAAGAGGTGCTGGGGCTCTCACCCATTTAGATGCTGGGGCGCAAGTAATTTTTTTACTTTCATAACTGACGCAGCAAGCCCAGAGGTGCCGGGGCGATGAACTGCCAAGTCTAGAGGTCCCAGGCCTCGAGGTGCCAGGCCTCAGCCCCGGCAAGCCCTGGCACAAATTAAGCACTGGGATCAGCCTCATAGGAGGAAGAGTTGAGGCCAGTGAGACTTGCCCAATATCTGACATGAAGGTTGTGGCAGAGTCAGGGATAGTATACAGATTAGCTGGCTCCCTATAACCACAGGAACAAGTTCTTCCACTCTATGTCCTAAAACAATATTCAGATCTGCTGCTGCAGGGTGTGCACCAATCATGTGCAGGGGTCAGGAAGGATATACACTCAGCATCATGCAATTGGCTAGGTACGTTACAGAAGTAGTCCATCACACTGGATGGACAGTTGCCTGACCCAGCATGGCCAATCCTTTCTTCCTAGCCAGTGGAATTCTGGAGCATAAAAGCACTTTAAATATTGTGCCTTCTTCTCTTTATCCAGAATAAATTCCCATTCATCCCACAATAGGGGAAATTACATGCAGGCCGCTCTCAGGCATGATGTGCTTGTCCTCCTGTGGCTGCAGCAAAAGGGAGAATACACCTCCAACATTTTTTCATCGGAGGATAGTTAACCATGAATTAAAACATTTGTGCATTCCCTCCAGAATACTGGCTTCGCCGCAAGGCGGCTAAACTTTGTTTCCTGTTTATCCAAAAGGTTTCAATGGTGGTTTGAAAAACAGAGGTCAGCTTAAAAAAAGCTTTTGATGTACTGTTTAATTCTGATATTGTTTTCAAGTGCTGTTGAGTTTAAATTCAGGGCATGAAGAGTCTATAATGTGTTGGAATGATCCAAACAAGCATCATGAGAGAGAGTTTGTGTTAGTTCGGTTTCTAGAGCCTGCATTCTAGGGTAGCTGGCTTGATTGCTTAGATTGCTACCCCCTGCCCTGTTGTGTTCGTTTCAACCAGACTGCCAAAAGCGTCCTTAGATTATAATAAGTTTTTACTAACTTTAGATAGTAATATTCTAAAAGGAAGTGAGAAGTGTCATGATTTGTGGCCGATAGCTGCTGTTCTAAGTAAAATGGAAATTTAAATATACTCTATAACTTATTGGTTTGAAATATGTTTGTCTGGCCAAATGCATTCCAAAATGCAAATCCATTGATTTGGAGGCAAAATAATGCCATCTGAATTGTAATTCTAGTCAAAGGGATAATTTAGATAAGACTCTTCAGTTGATGAATCTCCCAAATGGGAAATATTTATTGCTGAAGATTTTACATTAAAATGAGGAAAGAAAAATGAAAGTGCGGTTTTGAAAATTAAACTGGCAAACTTAACATTTAACTGACGTAAATGATTCTTCTATGGAAATGACTGTGAAAATGAGAAATCGTCCTATGTTTGAAGTGATTTTTGTTTTCGAGGATGATGAACTAACTGCTTCTTAGACGCCAGCTGACAGCCTTAATGATCATTCTACTTTTGCAGCATTAGGAAAACCTAAATTGAAAATGCCCAGAATTGTTCTTCTAGACACTTTTATTTCTATTTTTGTAAAAGGAATTGAAAGGTCCATGACTAGACCAATTTGTGTGCTGATGACTCTGTTGTATGCTATGGAAAACTTTGAGATGGCTTATAAATCTGTATTGAATAGGCTTCCATTAGTAAGATTTGGGTACATAAAACATATCAACTTTGGTTTCATTCCTCATTTAAATTAAACAAATAATTTCAGGTAAAGGGATTTTCTTGCTCTAATAAAAAAAAATCAGATTCAGCTTCTGGTTCATTTAAAAAACCAAAATCAATATGTATAATGTTCTATTGAAGAAGGAATGGGGCCTCTTCTTCCGACTCCGGTATTCCTTTCTGACAATAGTGTTTCCCCTCTACCAAGTGGCAGCACAGCAGATGTCCTGAGCCTTGCAGTTTGCCTTCCCAGTGCAGAGAAATCAGTGGTGCAGAATCTGGCTATATTCAAAGTGTAACTTGTTTTATTTATACATGTACACCAGTCCTGCAACAGAAATAGCTAAACAGCATGTAGAGCACAAAACTGGCTAATTGATCTCAAAATGTAATTGTAAACAAGGAATCCCCATCAAGGGAATGTGTTTCCAGTGGGGTCCTGCTGCACAGACTGGTTCTTGGTGCTTTGCTATTTAACATATTTATCAATGACCCTCAATGAAAACATAAAATCATCACTGATAAAGTTTGGAGATGACAAAGATTTGGAGAGTAGTAAATAACGAACAAGACAGGTCACTGATACAAAGCAATCTTGCTTGTTTGGTAAGCTGAGCATGAGAGAACAATATGCATTTCAATGCAAATGCAAAGTCCTACATCTAGGAATAAAGCATGTAGGCCATATTACAGGATTGGAGGTGGGGGGGGGGGAGTGGGAAATTATCCTGGGAAGCAGCGACTTTGAAAAAGACTTGGGTGCCACAGTGGATAATCAGCTGAACACAAGCTCCCAGTGCAAAGGTGTAAGTGACAGGGCTAATGTGGGCCTGGGATGTATGTGAAGCAGCATCACTTGGTGATACCTCCTGTAACAATAAGTATACTAACCGTTGGCGGAGAAATCTTTTTTCCTTAAAATAAACTATCACCAGCAATCTGTCCGTGCATGATTTAATCGGACTGCAACAAATGCAAAACAATGGCATAATTAAAGGTATACCAATAAGTGTCCAAATAGCTAATTTAGGCACCGGAGTATTTTAAGGGCCCATCCTGCTGTGGGCTGAGTGCTCCTGTCAGGCTGACTTCAAAGGAAGCCGAGGATTCTGAACATCTTGTAGCATCAGGCCTATAGGCATTACAGACTCACTGTGTCATCTAGTATGAGCCCCTGGCCATGTAGGATTGTTCCCGTCAGCGTGTTTTGTCCCATTTGAATGACACAGGCCCCAGAGCTTCCACCATTCCAGAGGGAGACAATTCCTCAGGCTAGTACAATTATTATTGCTTAGAGAAATTCTTCTTCATAGTCAGCCTGAATTTCTTTGATTAATTTCATCCTGTAACTCCTATTTATACCCCCTCAGTCCAGGGTAGGTCTATTGTTCTCTCCGGTTCCCCACCCATCTTCAGAATTCGAGGTCTGGCTATGGGGGCATCCGACTCTATCAATTCAGTCTAGTGATCCTTGGGTAAGATTCCTTCTGGCTGCTGCACAGGCAAGCAAGGGGGCGGGGGGCAGAGCAAGGTGCCAGGACAATTGCAGTCTCTGCATAGGATCAGTGAAGGGACTACTCCTTCTGTGAAAGCCCTGGGATGGGGAGCCATGGATCTGCGTCACCCTGTGCACACATAGGCCCATGGAGCTGGCCTGGGCACACAGACTGACTATACACTCATCAAGCTGCAGGCTGAGAAGGAAGAAGAGAGAGGTCGTTGTTTCTATTTTTAAATACTTGGGAGGCTCTCAGATCCCACTGTGGCAGAGAGGCTGCTCTAGTTTATGCTGGGGGATAGGGGAGAAGGGTGGTGTAACCCCATCCACTACCCAGATCTTATACTTAGATTGTAAACCCCTTGGGAAAGGGACTGTCTTTTTGTTCTATGTTTGTACAGCACCTAGCACCACGGGGCCCTGGTCCACAACTGGGGCTCCAAGGTGCTACCACAATACAAATTAATTGTAATAAGAAGGGTGCACCAAGCACGGCGGACACACCTGAGGATTGAGCCCCAAGGTCAGAATTTTCAGAAGTGCTCAGTTGGTGCCCCTTGGGTGCAGAGCTGTTTTGATAATCTGGCCAGTAAAGTCACAGTGGAAGCGACTGGGTGCTAAACCCTTGAAAATCGGGCCCAAATTACCTAATCCTCACAGCTCTCTTCTGAGGTAGGTATTAAATCCATTTGACATATGTAGGGCCTGATTCTTCACCCATTCCATCATTTTTTGCCAATGCAACTTCCTTGATTTCAACAGGTAGGTTGGGATAAAACTGGTGTAACCCAGTGGAGAATCAGGTCCAGAGAACGGAAGCCAGGCAGGCTAAGAAACTCACTCCCACTCACAGCTGGACCTGATGCTATTCTGGTCTAGACCTTGAAGAAGTTCATGGCTCCCAGGCCTTTGCTCAGACCACTAACCCATGCTGTGCTCCATCTGTGCATGGAAAGGAAACAATCTTGAATCTTGAGCACGTGTTAGAAAAGCTGCCCAGTGGGCTAGGGAGAAAGAGCGTTTCCTTTCTTTACAGTAGGGTTTATGCAGAGAGTTCTGGGAGATGAAGTCTAAAATATATTTGTTTCGTCTGGGTGTGGCTGGTCCGTGAAGTTCAGCTCCTTTGAAGCACTCCTGTTGTAAGAAGGTGATGACTGGAACCTACTTCCTAGAATGGAGGCCTTGGCCTACTGAGTCAGCTGCACCTGCAGGTGCTTGTTAAAGGGGAAAGCCTCTATGAGGAGCAGGGCCCTTATTAGGCTTGTTAACAGCAGGAAGGCAGGAAATGGCACTGTCAATAAAAAGAGGAGCCATTAGCAGGCACAGGAGGGGATAGCTTTATTGTCTTTGTGTGTAATCGCCAGGAAGATTAGAGGGAGAGCAGGGAATGAGGGGAACACTGGGGCTGAACCGGGAGGCGAAGGGAAATGGGCAGCAGGCAGGGATACTATGGGTGCTGGGAAGGTGGGAGGAAGTGGGGTGACGGAAGGAGAGCCCAGGAAGGGACAGTGTTCTGAGAGTTTTGTTTCTGTATATGGATTTAAGTCCAAACATCAGGAAGTGATGGGGGAGAACCCAATGGTCCACATTAATTCTCCTGATATTTTCTATTCCTGTAAATAATCTACCAGCAGTGTGTATAATGCCAGTATTCATCTGTGAGCAGACGACAACCAACTGTAAAACAGCTTCGGCTAACCAGAAACGGACAAGCCTCCGTTTGGATGATTTGCGAAAATGCAGCAGCGGTTCAGTAATTAATTGATTCTAGACGGAGTAAAACTAAACAAGGTTTTTTGTTTTTTTTGGCTTCTGAACATCAACCAAGTGTTTCAAAAGTGGATTTCTAAAATCAGTTTTATTAGATGAAACTAAACTTTTAGCAACTGTCAAAGTTCAAGCACATTGCACTTTGGTCAGCTTTGTGCTCTGGAGATGAGTGGTATCGAATGCCATTCACTGTTTCCTGCATGCCTCTGTACTCTGTGTATTCCCTTTTAGATCTTTCTAATCATATCTAAGGGCTCCTTACAATGCTCCAGAGTCAGGTGAAACTAAGCCTAAAGAATGCTGAACTATGCTGAACTAGGCCTTTGGCCTATTACAGCTATTCATAGTCTAATTTGGTTTTTGACGGAGTAAAATGCAATGAGTAAACAACCTGTGTATTGGCCGTTTCACTTCCTGGTGCTCATACACAAGCACAGTGCCATGTCTTGGCTTACAAAATGGTAGGAAAAGTTCGTTTACTGTTAGCTTGGGTTGTTTAGGCACACAAATCCCAGAGAAATTCCCTGGGAGTTGGGTGCTTCATTCCCACAGGTTATTTTGAAAATCCCAGCCTAAAAGGTTAAGGTCATGAAAATGTTTATATTTGGTGATTCATCCTTTCTTGCTTCTTCAGAATCTAGCTGTTGGGCCCAGTATAATTTGACAATGGGCCTCTGAATGGTTCTTTCCCTGTCCTTATTTGTATTGGTTTTGCCCCCAAAATGTGGGGAACAATTAAGGCAGTTTTGAGTTTTGACAGGGTTATTTGCTCTTTGACTCATCAAATGAGAGCCACTTAGGAGTTTGTTACTCACTTCATTGAAATTCCTGAGAACAAGGACGGGGCAATTCTTGTCAACTTGTGCTGATCATGTTGGATGGGATTAAATCCATTTGACATATGTAGGGCCTGATTCTTCACCCATTCCATCATTTTTTGCCAATGCAACTTCCTTGATTTCAACAGGTAGGCTGGGAATTATGCAACAGTCACTCCCACGTGAAATGCAGATTGGACCCAAAAGCAAACATTTCCAAACCTGAAAACAAAAGTACCCATGCTGTGGAGCAGAAAGGTTTTGCCATCAAGTGTTAAGTCCAGCTCTTTTCACAAGTTATATTCCAGAGTTACCTGGTGCCAAGCTACCTGGACCTTGTGCCATTAACAGCTGATCCACCTGGCATAAAGGCAGACTGGTCTCCATATGACCCATATGGTCTTTAGCCCCATATTACACACTAATAGGTTAGCCCCAACATACATAAACACCAGTTTCCCTATGTTGTAAACATGTGGGTTTAAAAAAAACCCCAACTTTTAAAATAATGACCCTACATCAGCCTGATGAGTAAGAAGTTATGAAAAAAAACAAACACAAAAAAACCAACCACAACTCAATAGCCCCTAAAATACAGCACAATAATTTAGCTCAAATACTCAAAAAGCACTTTAAGTAAATAATGCAGCATCTCTCAGGGCACTGATTTTGGGATTCATAGATTTTAAGTCTAGAAGGGACCATTAGATCATCTAGTCTGAACATAGGCCATAGGATTTCATCCAGTTACTCCTCTATTGAGCCTAATAATTTGTATTTGGCCAAAGCACATTTTCCAGCACTGTCTCCCACTCAGGCTTCTGCTTGGATACCCTAATTGAATAGTCCCATAGAAAATAATCTAAGGTTTTTTTTAAAACCAACGTATAGAATTTAATAGATAATTATATCCCTGCTTTGGAAGCCTATAGGGTAGTTTTAAAAAAAACCTGTAGCAAGAAACTCATTCTCTATTGCAAGAAACTCATTCTCTATTAACGTTCTGGTTTTTAGAGTAACTGCTATAGAACCCTATTGGTTTCATCCCTCATAGGTTCTATGAGGCTTTTCTATAAGTGTATCCATGGTGGGCTGCAGGGACAATGCTGCAAAGAGCAGTTAGTGCTTTACTGTCTGCCTCCTGACCCTGGCCTTGCATCTATGCCCCTGGGAAAAACCCTTGCTTCATAGAGCTCTCCTAGAATGGCATCCATGGCCTAGAAGGGGATGCACTGTGCAATGGAGACAATCCAGAGAGAAATCTCTTGCTGAGGAGATACCTGGCCCACAGTAACTAAATGGTTATTTCTATGTTTTTAAATCATAGGTGGGAGGGATAGCTCAGTGGTTTGAGCATTAGTCTGCTAAATGCAGTGTTGTGAGTTCAATCCTTGAGGGGGCCACTTAGGGATCTGGGGAAAAATCAGTATTTGGGCCTGCCAGTGAAGGCAGGGGGCTGGACTTAATGATCTTTCAAGCTCCCTTCAAGTTCTAGGATATCTCCATTAATTTATATAAAGCAAGTTATATGGCAATCATTAGCAGTAGACACCATCTGATGCCAGATAACCTCCAGGACAAAGTATGTACCATTCTGTAATATGGAATTGCCAAGTATGACCTGAGGTAACTTCATGATACATAGGAAATGTAAAGTGTTACTGGTAGAACTCCTCTCACAGGCAATCATTTGTGAAAAATGTTGCTGTTCATTTTCTAGATGTACTAAAAGATTAAAAACTGATCTATTTTTTTTAAAGCAAAGGGTGTCTCTGTTTTGAAACCCTGACAGCTTCTAGCTGTGAGCAGAATATTTGAATTGGCCATTTTTGAGCAACTAACCAAGAATTTAGGTAGAAAGTAAACTCATATTTCCCCCAGGTAGCAGAGGTAGGAGAAAAACAGCAACCTCTCCTGATCCTTTAGAATATGAATTCTCAATGGTGTTGTGACGTTGTGCAGTCTATATGGTTTTATAAAAACTTGATAATAAGTCAATATAATGTAACTGAGATAGTTTTAGAGAAAATACGGTAATAAGTGAATGTAAGTAACTGGGATATGCCTCATGCAAAAGGTCTCTTGTAAGGTATCATTACAAAGCTTATAATCTACTGAGTGTGATCATCTGATTTGTATAAATGTACCACTCTTGTATCTAAAACTAGAAATATAAAATGTAACTCTGAGGGCCTATTGTAATTGTGTAAAGTGTGGACCATTAATGATGGTTTGGAATCTTGATGACTCCCATTGTCTGCAGATGGCTGTATTTACCTGTGAGTCTTCCTGTATATGTGTGTGCTGGCAAGTGAGTAATGAAGTCTTGCAGTGACATGTGATCATGTCACCTGAACTGGAATCCATCTTTAACCTGGTGCTTTTCCAGTGAGGGGGGGTGGAAACCCAGAGAGACAAAGAGTTCCCGCCTTATGCAAAAGATATATAAAGGGGGGGAAGAGAACAGAGAAGAGGAGAAGCCATCATGAAGAATCCCCTAGCTACCACCTGAGCTGCAACAAGAGCTGTACCAGGGGAAAGAATTGTGCCCAGGCCTGGAAGGTGTCCAGTCTGAGAAAAACTTACTGAAACATCTCTGAGGGTGAGATTATCTGTATTTAGTTTGATTAGGCATAGATTTGCGCATTTTATTTTATTTTGCTTGGTGACTTACTTTGTTCTGTCTGTTACTACTTTGAACCACTTAAATCCTACTGTCTGTATTTAATAAAATCACTTTCTATTTATTAATTCACTCAGAGTATGTATTAATACCTGGGGGAGCAAACAACTGTGCATATCTCTCTATCAGTGTTACAGAGGGCGAACAATTTATGAGTTTGCCCTGCATAAGCTTTATGCAGGGTAAAACGGATTTATCTGGGTTTAGACCCCATTGGGAGTTGGGCATCTGAGTGCTAAAGACAAGCACGCTACTGCGAGCTGTTTTCAGGTAAACTTGCAGCTTTGGGACAAGTGATTCAGACCCTGGGTCTGTGTCTGGGGCCAGGCGGGAGTGTCTGGCTCAGCAAGACAGGGTGCTGGAGTCCTGAGCTGGCAGGGAAAACAGAAGCAGGGGTAGTCTTTGCACATCTGGTGGCAGCTCCCAAGGGGGTTTCTGTGATCCAACCCGTCACAGGTGTACTGCATATTCTTGTTGAAAGCTCCATAAACTTATTGTTTGTCTCAAGCAATATAAATATTTGTATCACTTTTGGTTGCCAGTGGTGATGTAAACTTCCTTTTGTTTACTGTGGATATTCTACTAAGTAATTTTCTATAGAGACCACAGGAGCTATCATTTGAAAGCCCATAATATTTTTGCCATAGGACATTCATGTCCTTATTTATAGAGTGGCCAGTGATAAAAGAATAGATCCCTTGCCCACTGAAAAATGTCTCTTTGATAGATGCTTTGTAATATTGTTGAAGAATGGGAGACTTAACTACATGGGTTCTTCACAGTCACATCATGGTGAGAGTGTTTTCTAGAGCATTGGGCTAAGAGAGTAATTTCTCCCACTCTCTACCCAGTTAAAGAGTCACCAGTAATGTTTTAGCTGTTTTCAAAACAACAACTATATATCCCATTCTCGGACATAGGAGATGCTTGTGTTTCTCAGATTTTCACCAAAAAGATCTATGGAGTATGTTCTTACAACTAGGATGTCCTGGATGTGTAGTGTGCTTGTCGACAACCTACACTCATGCACTTGAGTTTCATTGGTATTTTGGCTCTTCCCAAAGTACTTTTTAACTAGCTTAGATGCCAAGCAGCAACAGTGAATTTTGAAGGGCAACCAGCAAATGTCTCGTGTGTGACAGAATTAACAATGATGCGACATGCTGGCAATTAGATGCTAAAAGAGTGATCTGCACAACTGTGGGAAAGGGAGACATGAAGTTTCTGGCTACTTGTGGCTGCCAACAAAGACAGATGGAATCACAACAGGTTCACTCAGAAGTGAATAAGAAGTTCATTCAGGTGACTGAGGTTATCAGAAGTATATGAGAAGAGAACAGCAGACTGTTGCTATATTGTAAGGCAACCCTATGGCCACCAGAAGCTACTACTGTCTTTGGTGCAAATTGTGATGTCTCACACTGAGGCATCAGCCAGTGGTGCATATTAGGCCTTGGCTACACTTACCCGGTAGTTCGGTGGCGAGCGATCGAACTTCTGGGTTCGACTTATCGCGTCTAGTCTGGACGCAATAAGTCGAACCCAGAAGTGCTCGCCGTCGACTGCGGTACTCCAGCTCGGCGAGAGGAGTACCGCGGAGTCGACGGGGGAGCCTGCCTGCCGAGTGTGGACCAAGGTAAGTTCAAACTAAGGTACTTCGAACTTCAGCTACGTTATTCACATAGCTGAAGTTGCGTACCTTAGTTCGAATTAGGGGGGTAGTGTAGACCTGGCCTTAGTCTATCACCTACCTATATATGGATGTTCTTAATCCTTGGACTACTGGCTTTCTCTAGTAATGCCAGACAAATTAACACTTGGAAGAGGTGCCTAAGTTTTGTGTAAAACTCTTTCCCGTAGCAGTTCTCTATACACACAACACACCTACAAACAACTTACAGACTAATCAAGCTATTTTTTCCTGTAGGTTGCCAAGCAAAAAAATGGG
Organism: Chrysemys picta bellii; assembly: GCF_011386835.1. Classification (NCBI taxonomy): domain Eukaryota; kingdom Metazoa; phylum Chordata; order Testudines; family Emydidae; genus Chrysemys; species Chrysemys picta. Next base: position 20,287,055 of record NC_088792.1, on the reverse strand, counting down.
AAAGATTGTTGTTTCTATTTTAAGTACTAGTGGCAGGTGGATATAACCGTGATGGAAACAATATAAGTTCCTAGATATCTGAAATCTCCAAATAGTTAATGTAAACAACAGTAAAAGGAAGACCGTAAATATCTCTTGTGCATGAAACACCATCTCTGATTAAGCCTTGCCATAGTATAAATATCCAGAAGATATACCATGATATCTGGTTCCTATATACAATCGGCCACTGAGATGATATACTAAACTCAGCACGGTATGAGGAGGAAGAACCAGAAACTGGAAGTGCCTGTTGGCAAAACATTAGCATGCTCAGAGATGTTATGCTGGACCCTGGAGACCTTTCCTATCTGCATGAATGTAATTCTTGTACTGAAGACCCAGTTCCAGGGGGAAAAGGGCTAACTCCAGTGATTTCAGTGGGATTATAAAAGCAACAACAATTACTGGACTTAGTAATAAATCACTGAAAATGAGAGCTACTTTTGACAGTTGGTGTCTGTAGAGCAGGAATGGGAGCACTCATTTTGCCAAATTTAGATTCCACATGAAAATCTTGATTTCCAGATTCAAAGCAAAAATGGAACATTCAAGTTGAGAGGTCCTGGGCTGCTGCATAGCTTTTAGTTAGGTCATCAGCTCTTGGGAGCAGAGACCATATTTTTGTTCTGTATTTGTATAATACCTAGCACAGTGAGTTCCTGGTCCATGAATAGGCCTCCTACGTGCTATTGCAATACAAATAATAAATAATTCCCCTGAAAGTAAGGTAGGAATAACTTTCCAGTAGAAGTATTTATTGTTTGCACACCACAAGTTTCCACAGTGAAAACCAAAATATACAGAAAAAAAAACTGTTCTAGGGGTTTGCAAAAACCCAACCATTTCATACTGTGGGGTTGTTTGTCTGTAGGGCTGTGTGGTTCTTTCCTCGAAATTGCCATGGTGGGGCTGGGTTTAGCAAGTGGAGGCTTGAGAATTCCTGGATAATAAGGCAGATGATATAAGGGAACTGTGGCTAAAATTCTGTGAGCAGAGAATAAGCAGCAAAGAGGAAGATTTAAAAGGAAATGACTGAAACATCTAGATCAGTGGTTCTCAACCGGGGTACACGTATTCCTGGAGCTACACAGAGGTCTTCCAGGGGGTATGCCAACTCATCTAGATATTTACCTAGCTTTACAACAGGTTACATAAAAAGCACTAGTGAAGTCAGTACAAACCAAAATTTCACACAATGACTTGTTTATATGACTCTATATACACCTCTACCCCGCTATAACGCGACCCGATATAACACCGGTTCGCATATAGCGGGGTAGCAGCAGGGCTCCGGCAGTGCTTTAAAGGGTCCGGAGCTCTGGCTGCTGCGGGGAGCCCTGGGCCCCTTTATATACTCTCTATAACACTGATAGAGAGATATGTACAGCTGTTTGTCCCCCCTCCCCCCAGGTATTAATCCATACTCTGGGTTAATTAATAAGTAAAAAGCAATTTTATTAAATACAGAAAGTAGGATTTAAGTGGTTCCAAATAGTAGCAGACAGAAGAAAGTGAAATTCCAAGTAAAATAAAATAAAACATGCAAGTCTATGGCTAAGAAAACTGAATGAAAATAAAACCTCACCAGTTCCAGTAAGCTTCCTTTTACAGACTAGTCTCCTGCTAGTCTGGGTCCAGCAATCACTCACACCCCCTGTAGATACGTCCTTTGTTCCAGGCCTGGTCCCCACTCAGCCCCCACTTCGGACTAAGGTACGCAAATTCAGCTATGTTAATAACGTAGCTGAATTCGAAGTACCTTAGTCCGAACTTACCGCGGGTCCAGACGCAGCAGGAAGGCTCCCCCGTCGATGCCGCGTACTCCTCTCGGCGAGCTGGAGTACCGGCGTCGACGGCAAGCACTTCCGGGATCGATTTATCGCGTCTTAACCAGACGCGATAAGTCGATCCCAGAACATCGATTGCCTGCCGCCGGACCCTCCCGTAAGTGAAGACGTACCCCCAGTCTCTTTCAGGTATCCTTAGGTATGGAGAGACTATCTCTTTAGCCAGCTGAAGACAAAATGGAGAGTTCTCCCACAGGTTTAAATAGACTTTCTCTTGTGAGTGGAGACCCCCTCCTCTCTCCTATGCAAAGTCCAGCTCCAAGATGGAGTTTTGGAGTCACATGGACAAGTCACATGTCCATGCATGACTCAGTTTTTACAGGCAGCAGCCATGGCTTACCTGCTCCCTTGAATGTCCTCATGTAGACTTCTTATGTGGATTGGCGCCTCCCAAGATCCATTGTCCCTTAAGTGCTTCTTGATTGGGCACTTAATTTGCACATTCCTTTCTCAAGAAGCTGACCAAATGCTTTACAAAGGCTTAAAAATCAAGCCAGTGCCCAGCCAATATTCACAACTTTGAATACAAAAATGTTACATACATACAAATAGGATTAATAGATTCAGTAGACCATAGCCTTTACAGAGATATGTTACATGGCATATGTAGCATAAAACATATTCCAGTTATGTCATATATACATTCATAAGCATATTCCCATGAAGCCTTATGGGATGCAGCATCACAGTGTTCATCTAACTTATTCTTAAAAATCTCCAATGCCAGAGATTCCACAACCTCCTTAGGTAATTTGTTCTAGTGCTTAACTACCCTGACAGGAAGTTTTTCCTAATGTCCAACCTAAACCTCCCTTACTGTATTTTAAGCCCATTATTTCTTGTCCTGTCTTCAGTGGACAAGGAGAACACTTTATCACCCTCCTCTTTATTAACAGTTTACATACCTGAAGACTGTTATGTCCCCACCTCAGTCTTTTCTTCTCCAGACTAAGCAAACCCATTTTTTCAATCTTTCCTCGTAAGTCATATTTTCTAGACCTTTACTCATTTTGTTACTCTTCTCTGGACTTTCTCCACATCTTTCCTGAAGTGTGGTACCCAGAACTGGACCCAGTACTCCAGTTGAGGCCTTCTCAGTGCTGAGTGCAGTGGAAGAATGACTTATGTCTTGCTTACAACACTCCCGCTAATACCTCTGTAACAAGGAGGCACTGAGCTCTTGAGCACTTCCTGCTGTTGCATGTGGTACTGCTGTCCTTTTCCTGCTCCTACACTCCCAGTAGGTTGTCAGCTTCCCCCTGCCAGGTCACACAGTCAAAAATGAACCCCTTACAGGCTAGCAAAGAGTTCACCAGGGTCTTCAGCCCCAGCTCTGGGCCCTTTAAATTCAGCCTTTTGCTCAGGCTTCTAAATGAGCCTTGTCCCCTTCTCGGGGCTTAGGCCACATCAACAGTGGCCAGTGGGGGAACCCAGGCTCACCCACTATGCCAGGTTCCAACTCAGGGCTCCTATAAACAGCAGCCAAGTACCACTCACTTCAATTCATTGCTGCTATTTTCCTGGGCCTCTTCCTACCTGGCCCCTTTATCTTCACCCCTTACCTTAGGGTTAAAGTTCTTAGTGCCTCTCTCTCCCAGCTTATGCAACTATAGCCAGAATCAAACGCTGGTTGACCCTCAGGCTCCTATAGCTCTGACTGACTGTTTCTGTGTAGCTTCTCTTGGCAGGCCTGGAGGGCCCACATTCGCTGGGGCAGAGTGTAGTGGGGCCATATGGGCCTCCAGCAGGGGGACACAAAAGGCCTGGTATATCCTGTCACAACATCCCAGAATGATGTTTGCTTTTTTTTTTTTTCCCACAGTACATTGTTTACATTGTTGTCTCATATTTAGCTTGTGATCGACTATAACCCCTCTGCAAGACTCCTTCTTACGCAGCCATTTCCCATTTTGTATTTGTACAATTGATTGTTCCATCCTAAGTATAGTACTTTGCATTTGGCCTTATTGAATTTCATCCTCTTTATTTCAGATGATTTATCTCCAGTTTGTCAAGATCATTTTGAATTCTCACCCTGTGCTCCAAAGAACTTGCAACCCCTTAACTTTGTTTTTTTGTTTTGTTTTTCTTTTTATAAGCAGTCTTTTGTAATTAAGTTTTTATTTAAATAGATTTTCATTCTTTGCACACACACATAAAAAATACAGGTAGCCTACAGGCAGAAGAGGCTAAAATGGTTGACACAGTGTGAAAAGAAAGGTGGGTGCGGGTGTATATTATATATAGGGTTGCCAACTTTCTGATTGCAGAAAACCGAATACCTTTGCCCCACCCACTGTCCTGCCCCTTCCCCAAGGCCCCTTCTCCGCTCATTCTTCCCCCCTTCCTCCATCGCTTGCTCTCCCCCACCATTGCTCACTTGCTCATTTTCCCATGGCTGGGGCAGGGCGTTGCGGTGCAGGAGGGGGTGAGGGCTCTGGCAGGCGTGCAGGCTCTGGAGTGGGGCTGAGGAGTTCGGAGTGCGGGGGGGGCTCAGGACTGAGGCAGAGGGTTGGGGTATGGGAGAGGGTGTGGCGTGCAGACTCTGTGAGGGAGTTGGGGTGTGGGAGGGGCTTCAGGGTGTGGGTCGGGCTCTGGGCAGCGCTTACCTGAGGCAGCTCCCAGAAGCAGCAACATGTCCTCTGGCCCCTAGGCACAGGGGCGGCCTGGGAGTTTTGCATGCTGCTCTTGCCTGCAGGCACTGCCCCCACAGCTCTCATTGGCTGCAGTTCCCAGCCAATGGGCGTGGCGGAGCCAGCGCTTGGGGCAGGGGCAGCATGTGGAGCCTCTCTGGCCGCCTCTGTGTCTAGGGGCCACAAGGATGTGTCGCCACTTCCTGGGAGCCACACGGGGCCAGGACAGACAGGGAGTCTGCCTCAGCCCCCAACGCCATCAACCAGACTTTTAAAAGCCCAGTCAGCAGTGCTGACCAGAGCCGCATGGGAAACCTTTTCAACCAGGTGTTCTGGTTGAAATCTGGACACCTGGCAACCCCAATTATATAATGTATATATTGTAGGAAAATTACCCATCTAGAGTGGTGACATTTTCCCAAATGTGTGGGCTGATCATTGTGCCCACAAAAAACATATTTTCCTGTGTACATTTAGGCACATTGTAGAGTTTGCTTATTTATTTGGAGTGGCTGTAGCAGGTAAGCAATACATTTTTGAAGACCACCTATGTCTGCGTTCACTCATTTGTCTATTCCATTGTGCACATAGGACAAAACTCTGGCTGGTACGTGTTCTTGCACGCTGACTAGTCCTTTGTAAAGTATAATAGAAAATGGTAGCTCTTCTACAAAATTCAGAGAATTATATCCCTGCCATAGAGCTTTATAGGATGGTTCAAAAATTATTTTGAAAGGATACTGCCCTCTATTAAATTCTGTAGGGTTTTAAAGTAATTTCTATAGGACCCTACTTTTCATACCTATTAAATGCTGTAGAACTTCCCCTCAGCCTTTCAGCTGAGCCCCATTGAACGGCTTTGTAGGGGACCTCATCTTTGTCCGAACTAGTCCTGGTTTAAGCATGGGAATGGGAGCCAGGAACTCTGGAGTTCTAATCCAAGCTTGGCCCCTCCCAAAATGTAGAGCACCCACAGGGAAAGCAGTAGGAGGAGACCCAAGGATCTGACCACCTGTTTCAGGCCCCCCCATCATCTGTGAAGTAAGGAATAATGCTGCTTGCTTGCCCACCGCGTAGGTGTTATTGTAGCTGTATAGGGCCATAGGTGCTTTACATCTTCAGAGTGCTGTGCAAACATGAGCACTTCTGAACACATGAATACAAAGTATAAGTGATCATTATTTTTCACTGTACCTTGAGAACTCACCTACTGAAATGTAATTATTAAACCCATGGAGTGTTTTTCTTCCTCTGCTTACATAATGAGCTATAAGTGCCTGGTTGCCTGTCAAGGCCACAGCTAGAACAAGAAATGGATATTGTCCCCTCTTTCTAGCTCACACTTAGGGTTGCCAACTTTCTACTCACACAAAACCAAACACCCTTTTCCCACCCTGGTCCTGCCCCTCCTCCAAGGCCCCACCCAGACCCCACCCCTTCTCTGAGGCCCTGCTCCCTGCTCACTCCATCTTCCCTTCCATCTGTCGCTTGCTCTCCCCATCCTCAGTCACTCACTTATTTTCACTGGGCTGGCTCAGAGGCCTGGGGTGCAGGAGGAGGTGAGGGCTCCGGCTGGGGATGCGGGTTCTGGGGTGGGGCCAGAAATGAGGGGTTCAAGGTGTGGGAGGGGGCTTCTGGCTGGAGCAGGGGGTTGGGGTGTGTGTGGAGGGTGAGAGCTCAACCTGGGGGTGCAGGCTCTGATGTGGGGATGGGAATGAGGGATTTGGGGTGCAGGAGGGGGGTCTGGGCTGGGGCAGAAGTGTGGGGGGGTGCAGGCTCAAGCTGGGGGTGCAGACTCTGGGGTGGGGCTGGGGATGAAGGGTTTGGGGTGTAGGAGGGTGCTCTGGGCTGGGACTGAGGGGTTCAGATTGCGGGAGGGGGGTAGGGGGTTGGGGTGTTGGGGGAGTGAGGGCTCCGGTGGGGGTGCAGGCTCTGGGGTGAGGCTGGGGATCAGGGGATTAGGGTGAAGGAGGGTCTCTGGGCTGGGATCGAGGGGTTCGGAGGGCAGAAGGGGGATATGGGCTGGGGTAGGGGGTTGGGGCCCGGCAGGGGGGCGCTTACCTCAAACAGCTTCCAGAAGCAGCAGCAGCAGCAGCAGCATGTCCCCCCTCCAGATCCTACGCAGTGGCGCGGCCAGGTGGTTCTGCATGCTGCCCTGTCCGCAGGCACCACCCTTGCAGCTCCCACTGTCCGCAGTTCCTGGCCAATGGGAGCTGCGGGGGAGGTGCTTGGGGCAGGGCAGCGTGTGGAGCCCCCTGGCTGCCCCTACACATAGGAGCCAGAGCGGGGACATGCTGGCTGCTCCCCGGTTGCTGTGCGGTGTGGAGGTTATCAGGGAGCCTGCCAGCCCTGCTGCGCGGCGCCACCAACTGGACAGTCAACGGCCTGGTCAGCGATACTGACTGGAGCCGCCAGAATCCCTTTTCGACTGGGTGTTCTGGTCGAAAACTGGACACCTGGTCACCCTATTCACATGGTGGGCTAATACAGGGAATTGAATTGTTACTGCTCTCATGCTGCCCTGTGCTTGGAGGAGCAATGGTACTGCCAGTGAGAATATCAGGGAGCACTCAGCCTTTGACTCACTTCCGGTACAAAAGACTCTCATACTGCACAAACAAGCAGAAAGATGAGCAGGCCTGACGAGGCTTTTGACCTAATCTCCTTCTCAGCAAAATGGTGGAGTCGTTTTGCTGTATGTCTGCTGCCAAAATCTGCTATTGCTTAACAGGACAGATGTGCTGTCTGTTACCTGCAGCTATTGCTTCCTCTGTTGCTGTGAGTAGTAAAGTGGTCATCAATGGGTTAACAGGGTTATTCAGGGTATTATGGGTTCGAAGTTAAACCAGCCTGCAGTCCTGTACGTAGACTTATTTTTGTTCCATTGAGTGGTCCCCTTTACAAAACTGTGTGCTTTCATTGTGGTGTTCTGAGCCAAACCACTGAGTCTACAGTCCAACGTGAGACAGTAGCAGGGCATATATGTCTGCTTCTAGCAAAGGCCCCAGCCTCTGGCTCTTTCCTCTTACCTTTTCCACCCTGCCTCCAGCACTCCCAGAGCTTCTGAACTACTTGCATAGCCTTCAAGCTGCTGGCGCTCTCCCATGGCATATAAAGTTACCTCACTTTATTAAGGTGAATTTAGATTAAAAGCAGAATATTATTTATCAAATATATTGTAATAGTGCTGAGAGACCTCCACTAAGCTGGGGGCCCATTTGTGCCAGGCATTGTTCAAACGCATAGCAAATGACCACCCCTGACCTGGAAATCTTACACGCTAAAAGAAACAAACCACATGTATCCTCACAAAGGAAGTGATGCATTGATAGGGGTGACTTGGTAATGAGCAGAGAACATGGCCTAGGCCTTGAGAAAGCAGTGCCACAGCTCCAGTGTATGAAGGGGATCTGCTGGCAGTTTGGAGAACAATATAACCTTCCCAGCAGGGGACCTGGATACATCTGAGGTGAGCCCGGGGAAGCTTACATTTCCATAGGAAAGTGCCCTCTCAGCCCTCTAGAACGAACTGAGTGTGTGCACTTTCACATGTCCCAAACCTCCACTGGCATCTATTAATGAGAGGTTGATACAGGCACAACAAAGTTTTGTTATTTTACATTGTTATAATGTGCCTTACGGTTCTTTAGCCATTCAGCTCCCACCTTTTAGTAACCCCTGGTGACCAGGTCTGCCCCACGCCATGGCTGCTGTGCTGTCACTGTCTGTTTAATATTCTGCACAATGTGGTGGTGCATTGGGGGCGTTCAGAAGTACTGCAGGTGCACTTGGAAAGTTTGGCACCCAGTCAAGCAGCTGAGGAGAGAGAAACGTCATGGCCCTGCAAATCACAAACAACTGAGAGAGTGGCTCCATAGGCTCTGTTGCTCATTACTAGGATTGAAAGGTCGAAGTGTGGCACTGGACCAAATAGCTCTCCTCAGCTGCTAAAATGGGTCCATGTTGTCACTGGAAAGCAGTGTTAGGAGTGCACCACCTCTGTGTAGAACACCCCTGTATAGGTCTTCCTGCTAGGAGTGTAATTGATCTGTGGGGCAGTGCATAGGGCCACTGCCAGGTCAAGGAGGCAGATGTGCTAAAACAAAGTTCCCTGACTTTTTGACCGTGGCTTTTACTTCCTCTCCATGCCTCTTGTCCCACCAGGTCTCTGGAGTAACCTCTGAGAGCTGGAAAGGGAGCCAGATTTAGTTAAGAAAAACGCTCTTGATCAGCATCTTTTCTGCATGTGCATGAGTACAAATGCCAGCCAGAACTTGGCCCATTGTCTTTATTACTGAGATATTGAAGGTCCTACAGTTGTGGGGATATTACTGTAAATGCTGTTCTGTAACTTTCCAGTAATTTCTTCATGCTAATATGTTTCTTACTCAGTGCTTGACCAACAAGAGAAATGTCCCTGGAGCAGGGGTCCCCAAATTGTGGGGGACATGTAGGAATGTTCAGGAGGGCAGGGGCTGGGCCTGGGAGCCTCACCCAGCCTCACTCTGCTCCCAGTCCCAGCCCAGGCCACAGCTCTGCTCCTAGCCCCAGCCCCACAGCCAATCTCGGCCCCTGGCTGCAGCTCTGCTCCCAGTATCAGCCCCAGACTCGGCCCCTGGCCGCGGCTCCGTTCTCGACTCCGCTCTGGGCCCCAGACCCACCCCCAGCTTTGGCCCTCTTACTCCTGTCTGCGCCCCCTCTTCCCCCCGAGCCACGGCCCTGCTCCCAGACCCAGCTCCAAGGAGGGGGCTCGGACATGGGTAAGGGGGGGGTGATGTGAAAAGTTTGTGGACCACTGCCATAGAGTGTGAAAAGTGCCCAACTTCAAACCAGTACCATCAGCTGTTTGATGTGGGGTATATGCAGTTTACACAGAAGGTTTAACTTTCCAATAGAGTAGATACATGGCTCAGGGTCCAGAGAAGCCGATAGGAGCATAGCGTGCACAGGAACCATTGCTTTAATTACTGCAGTGGCTGTACGTCGACTTAATTTTGTAGTGTAGACAAATCCTTAGTGTTTGCAGATCTGGGGCCTATTCAAGGCAGCTAACACGATGATCTCCAGATATGTGTTCACTTGCATACGTCTTCCATTCTACTTTGAAAATGTCTCTCTGCTGTTGACAAACATCTGCTGTGTATTGACATGAAGTTACTGTATCCACTTTTCACAATACTTGTTTTACAAGATTTAGGACAATTTGGTCTGCTTGGGCTACAGGTGGTGCATGGAACACTCTAGAGCAGATTAATTTTGGGAAGCTACAGCTTTCACAAGCAGCTAGCAACAGAGTATAATCAGCTAACAAAAGCTGTTTGGATACTACAGCACAGCGATGGATGGACAGATGTGACCTAGATAGATGTTCTGAGGGCTTAATGCTTGTACCTTGAACTTCTTCAAAGAGCTTGGTTCAGAGGTGTGGTTTGTTTGGAACCAAACAGTACTGGGATTTTCTGTATCTAACCTCAGTTGAATTGATCTTGTAGTAAAATCCAGTTATTTTTCTCAGTTGCCTTTAGACTCATTAAAACCTTTGCTCTAAATATTTAATGTTGTTAAATAGGAAAAGCAACCAAATGCACAAATACAATGGTGGCAGATGCTAAAAGGATGAAATGAGGATGTGAATGGAACATGGTTAAAAATCATGAAATACAGCAAAACTCAGGTGTAGTCCGCAGAGAAAGGTCAGTTTGCATTTAAACAGAATTAATGCCTTGCAAGCTATTTTAACCCTACATAGAAAGAAGCTAAATTGATTAGCTTGGTGACCATATTCACTCTTAAGCTTGTGGCCCATGCACCAAAGTCAGATTTTAAAGTAGTTACAGGTTATTTAAATACACACTTTCTGGTGTGACTGAGGCTGAGTTCAGCATGCTGGGATCTGAGAGATCAGAGAGAGGAAATGTGGATGGGCAGCTCTAAGCTAGGGCTATGGAGGACCATTGGGTGGGAGAAGACTCTTTCGAGGAGCTTGGATTTTCCAGTCTCTGCCATGTCAAGAATACCATAAAGCAAGAGGAGAATTAGGTATAGAAGTTTCAGTCCCACTGCTGTTGTCTTGTGCTTTTGAGACATCAGTTAAGGACCCTGTTCTTTATGTCATGCTACTCTATACAAGGTGAGTAGCTAATAAAGTTAATATCATCCATGATCTGATCATATATGAGATCCCAGAGTTGGCTATGAAAGCCAATCCTGGGTGAATTATGCCACACTGGTTTTGTAGCTCCACGCTCTCCAGTTCAGTATTGCATGAGCTGAGTTTCAAGCCTGGTTATTGAGAGAGATCCCAGAGGGTGGAATTTATGTTGTCCCCTGCAGAGTTCTCTCCTGCCACCTCTCTTGTTCAGTCTGTATGTGAGACATTTGTGGGAAAGAGTGAAGTGGTGTGATGGTGTTGCCTTCAGGATACTGATAACAGCCAATTCTTACACGGCTGTTTGATAGAATTGTAGGACGGGAAGGGACCTTGAGAGGACATCTATTCCAGTCCCCTGCAGTCATGGCAGGACTAAGTATTAAGTATCACTGGAAGCAGATGATGCAGTGCCTTTGGCCTGGCCAGTGTAGGGATCTGGAGGACAGAGAGCAGCCTGAGGCTCAGTGCAGAGATAGTTGACACTGGTTGGATGGTGATGGTGCACCCCATCAGTGAGGGGGGTGCCACCTTTTTTCAGAGATATTAACAGTGTAGGATACCTCTGGGGCAGTGGAGGATCCAAGAATCCCAGGTGCTGTCAGTGGCCAGAGTACCATTTATTTTCCTCTGCAGTTGGCACAACCCAGTGGCTATTCTTTTGACATATGGACCCTGCCATAGTTATTGAAGGTAGTGTTAATCTTTAAAGCCCTCTATGGGTTTGGTTCTGGCTTTAACTCCCTGTGCAAACCCTCCCTGCCCATGCACCACATAGAAGGTAAGATCAGCTGTTCCAGCCTTGTCACCCCTCAGTTAAACAAAATACCCAAGGCTGAATGGAGGCTGTAACAAACTGGGAACATATCTGTATTTTTATTAGTATTGTGTGTGATTCAGTTTCCCTGGTCAATTTTGGATTACTGCTTGCTGGAATGTACATAGTTAAATCAAAGGAGGCTATAAAGGGATTGTTAAGAATTGAGCAGGAAAGCTAAAACAATACCAATATAAGGCTCCTTGAGGAGACAATGGCTGGGTCATCAGCGGGAAGAAACTAGGTGGCTGGCTCCATCCAGACTGCCAGGGCTAAGGCAGGGATCACAGGAGACTGTAAAACCTCAGAATATAGAAGGAGGCAGGGCTTGGATGAGCCAGGAGAGGCTGAGTCAATGGAAAAGCTGCCAGGCTGGGGAGAGCCTCAGAAGTTAGAGATGGAGGGAGCATGCTGCAAGCAGAGATGGGGAATAAATCAGACCTCCCTGAGCTATGGCTAGAGAGGTTAAGCTTAGGGAAGGGAAGATGCATATAGGACCCTCTGTTTTGCTGTATACCTTGAACCTGCATGCTTTGTCTCTTTGAGAGAAAGTAGAACTATTGCTTTGTTTTGAAGCAATTGTTTTTGTATCACTTTAATCAGTTGCTGTTGCAGGTACCTGAAGGGAAACCCTTGCAGGGTCCAATCCCAGTTGAACCTGCTGAAGTAGTCATGGTTAGTACCCAGAGGGATATAACCCCGATCCTGGTCTGAGAGAGGTCGGATTGCAGAATTCCACCCCAGGAGAGGTAAAGGCCCGCAGGGGTGCTCTTGGTGAGACCCTGAGAAGGGACAAGGGTGCATCTAGCTTGGTAACCATCACACAGGCCCTGACATTGGATCATAAACTCTTTGAGATGGCTAGAACTTCCGGGATGAAATCCTGACCCTACTGAAGTCAGTGGGGGGTTGGTGTAAGTGTTCTATATTTCTGACATAGGAGTATAACAAATACAACTTCCAATGATTAGAACTGATAATAGAGAACCTAGTCAGTGTATAATATTGTGCCTAATTACAAAATAACTTTTTGACTCTGGCTGCAAATGGAGCTCCCACCACTCTCAGATGTATGTAAAAATCACTCTAAGGCCTGGTCTACAGTAGGTAAATAGGTCACTCAGGGGTGTGAAAAATCCACATCCTTGAGCAATGCCGTTAAACTGACCTAACCCCTAGTGTAGACAGCTTTACGTCAACAGGAACATTCTCCCATTGACCTAGCTACTGCCTCTTGGGGAGCTGGATCAATGACAGACGTCGATGGAAGAAGCCCTCCCATTGGCATAGGTAGTGTCTTCACTGAAGCACTTCAGAAACGGTGCAGCTGTGCTGCTGCAGCATTTTAAACATAGACAAGCCCTACCGCATGGCCTGTTGTACCTCATTGCCTAGTCATGCTGATCACGATAGACAAGAGCAAATAATCATCAATGATCTATGTTAGCTAGAACTTCTTTAACCAGATAGCACTTTGCCTACTCAAAATCGCCCCTTTAACTACCGCTGCCAGGTGTCTCAGCAGCAATTTTAATGAAAAGTCCAGTCAAATTATCGGAACATGAAGACATACCTGGCACATCTCCGGCTGTGTTAGATTAGCACGTTTCCTGCCTGCTTTGTCTGACCACACTGAAAAGGAAGTCCAACAGCATTCCAGAAAAAAAAAAAAAGAATAAGCCAACCTGTTTTCTGTTTGAATCGAAGGGCAGTCAGCTGTGACCTTCTCTCCTTCCTCAGAATAAAGGCAACTAATGTAAGTAACAGATTGTCTTAAAAGCTGCTGCTCCCTGAGCCTTGATAATTGCATTCAGTGTGCTGCAAGGCTCACCACCAGGCAGCATTTAACACACAGCTTATTTGATCTAGTTATTGAGTCTCAATACAGGTGTTCTAGGCTGTTCATTGAACTGTCACAGCACTGAGAGGAAAATGCATTAATTGTAAATTTGGAAAAGGTTAGTTAAATCTTTTCTGGGGGTACTATACTGTCATTAAATAGCACAGGAAGAGCAATAATGGATAATAATGGCCTTCAGAGAAATTAAATTGAAGCTGTTTTATAGCAGCACTTAGCATTTATACAGTGTTCCACATTCTAAGTGCTTTAGAAATGTGAACTAATTAATCCTCACAACACCCCGATAAGTACATATTAGTATTTTCATTTTACAGAATGGGAAATTGAAGCAGAAAAGTAAGCTCTTTTGGGGAAGGAACTGTGTGTCTCAGTACAGCACCTAGCACATCAAGGTCCTGATTTGTGCCTCTGGGCCCTGCCCCAAAATAAATGACTTGTACAAGGCCTCAGAGCTGGGATCAGAATTCAGAAGTTCCTGGCTCCTCCACTTTGTGCTCAGATCACTCCTCTGTCTCATTTTAGGTGTGAATCTCTGGAATGATCTTTGGGATAGAAATCTTTATTAAACCCATGTTACGTGGCTGATATTTGAGATCAACTCTTGCAGTCCTAAGTCCTGAGTAAGAGCTCCAGGATTTGATCCATAGTGTAGATAACTGGGGCTAGTCGATAGCCATTACTTGCAGAAGGGTACTGTGGATTTTAATATGATGTTGTTTGTTAAAGCACAACTATAGACAAATCAGAATTTTCTAATACCATTTTATAATCCTCTCATATCCTTTTGGTTGCACAGAAATGACACAACAAAGGGGAAATTAACGAGAAAAGGTGGGCAAGGTAATATCTTGTACTGGACCAATTCCTGATGGTGAGAGACAAGCTTTTAAGCTACACAGGGCTCTTCTTCAGGTCTGTGAAACTACGGCTATGTCTACACAGCGCACCTGACACTGGGTGGCTGTCCCGTTGTAACATGCGCTGTGTAGCTGCTCTATCGCCGGGAGAGAGCTCTCCCAGGGACAAAATAAAACCACGCCAAGGGGCGGTAACTTCGTCGACAGAAGCATGGCTCCCGCCAACAAAGCACAGTCCACACTGGCGCTTTTCGTTGCTAAAACACTTATGTCATTCAGGGAGGTGCCAGTGTAGACCTAGTTTTTGGCCAGGTCTACACTGCAAGGTCTCCCGTTTAGCCACTTTTTGCTGGAGGGAAGAGAGCTCTCCTGTCGACATAATTAAGCCACCTCCAACGAGCGGTAGTCATTATGACAGCAGGAGAGCCTCTCCTGCCGCCATAGCACTGTCTACACCAGCATTATGGTCGGTGAAACTTATGTCAGACAGGGGTGTGTTTTTTTCACACCCAACGGACACAATGCTCTTGTAGACAAAGCCAGACTCACAGTGCGACAGCTAAATATAAGGTGGAACAGATTGTTTAAGATAAGTAGTTAATACATATTTCAAGGAACCATTCAAGGTGAAGTGGCCCATTGACACCCCTCCAGTCATGGGGGAGGGCAAGAAGATGGCGGGGGGAAGGTAGTTGTGGGGAAGGGTTGTTAGTGGGTTATAGGTTGTTGTAATAAATCATAAATCCTTGAAACATGTGTTGTGAATATTGCAGCGCACAGCTGCTCAGACCAGTTAAATATTCTTCCTTCTATTTTCAAGCACTGTGGAGTATAACAGAAGCTCTGCCTGGACAACAAACATTGTATTGGTTTCCTCCTAGTCATTCTTGGCTTCACTGCTTTCCACACAAAAATTTTTTTTATAAATATAGCATCTTCTCTAGTGAAACAATCACATCCATACACAGCATACAAGCTGATCATCAGTAAAAATGTGGCTCATGGGTTTATTAGATTATCTAACATGTCAGAGCTTCCACTGAAAATAGATTAAAACCATACAACAAAAGTACTAAAAGGCTCTTTATTTAATGTCTGTAGCTTGTCCATGGTTAGCACACCACCTCATTCAGAGAACCTGCTCAAGTGGATTTTTGAGGGATTATGCCAGTCTCACTCGTTTTTCCTGTTATATAATGAATATTTTTAAAATTCACTGGGTAAGATGTCTTGGGTGAAATCCAAGCCCGTTGAAGTAAATGAGAAAGTTTTGCCATTGACTTAAATAGGGCCAGGATTTCATCCTTTGTTTCTAAACAAACTGCCTCCTGATAGCTGGAGTCTGCTCCCATGATCTTCACCTGCACCAGGCAGTGCATTGGGCCAGATTGGCCAGGATGCTTAAAGGCCTCTTACCATCGAGGCCAGGATTTTTGCTTGATTTGAAGGACCAGTGACAGTTTTAAGGTCTGATGTCTCATGAGACATGGTGGATAGAAACTAATCCTGTCCATCACTGGAAAGCTTTCCAGTGATTTATAGCATTTTTTTCCTCTTTATCTTTGCTTCAAGATATCAGACCCTGAAATCATGTAATTCTGATTCCCATCTTGTCTTCTCCTCCACCTTTTAAATTCCAGTCTGATTTTAATAGTTGCACCTCAAGAACTGATAGGTGGAGGTAATGCTATTCTCCATCTGAAAACTTGTCATTCTAGCAGTCCTAGGGCAGAAAGCATGTATCTGTACTCGTAGGTGCAAGTGACATGGCAGTTGCTAAAATCATGCTGGTGCAGTGGAGGCACAGGAAGAAAGCAAAACAGTAAGCAGCAGCCAGGACCCGCACTTATGGTAAAAAGGGGGCAACAAGGATAGAGTTGATCCTAACCTAGACAGAAGGGATGGCTGTTGCTGGTTTATGCTTGAAGCATAGCATGCTGGCTCTTAACACAGCCTTCCCCCAATTGCTGGAAACCTTAGACTCCCAGGGTCAAACTTCATTAGCCACTAACTATACTCAGACTGGTCATTAACTCCCACTGAAATCAGCTGGAGTCTTTCCTTTGACTTCAATGGGAATTGTACCACGCTCTAGAAAGTAAAACACAGCTTTGAACTCATGTGCATTTTGAAATACATTTCACGTAGCCTCAAATGGTTACAGGAAACTTGCCCCAAAGTTGATTAAAATACATCCATGAATTAGAGTAGCTTCCTTTGTGTAACAGAGATATTAAGTTTAAACATTCACAGCCAAGGAACACCTGTGTATTTCATAACTAAATCAGGCGTATGAAACAGATGTTTTTAATGATGCACCCCTTTCTCTCACTCTATTGAACATACCAAATTAAGCTTCCACAACAAGTAAATATGGAAAAACTTGCTACACCGAATCCAATAGTAAACATCCCGCTGTTGATAGATCCATAATGCAGAAGCCTTTTCTCATACCTTTACCAAGGGTTATATTTGGGAAATAAGATTCATTTTTAGAGTTAAAATGAATCTCTGATTGCAACACAGATTCCATCTTCACCTCTGAAAAATAGTTTTTTCAGTAAAATAGCTGGTTTCACACAAAAACAATGAGGAGTCCAGTGGCACCTTCAAGGCTAACAGATTTATTTGGGCATAAGCTTTCATGGGTAAAAAACCCCACTTCTTCAGATGCATGTTTCACACAGTCATGAGAAACCTTACTGCTAAAGGAGTTTGGCTTTGCATATGAGAATATGCAAATTAACAGTTCTGACATGCAAAGAGGAGCTAAGCAGGCACTGGGCTTCAAAAACCCTTCTGTGTCACATGGACTTCTCTGCCCTGCTCTTGCAAGCAAACTGCACCTGAGTGACATCACTGAAGAGAGGGTGAAGTCAGCCACATGCTGGAAAAGGACACAGCTGGAGACTCAGCAAGCCCTTGTGTGCTGTTTACAAAATGACTGGCTTGGAGGGTGGGAAAGGAAGTGTGGGCAGAGTCTCTGAGGGCTGCTGAATTTCAGAGGCAATCTTTTATGAGCTCAATGAATCATTCTGGTGATCTCTGTAGTGGAGAGTTTCTTTCAGCGTTCCCCGGTCTGCACAGGATGTGCTAAGTAGGGAAGGTGATGGCTCTTTAGAAGGGTTGCTGGAGAAGAGGGGGTTTCCTCCCATTTCCTGCTTGCTGCTCAGTGCTGTCTGGAAAACAGGTTCCTGAAGGCATTGTTGTAGTTTTTGTTGAAAGCTGTATAGATCAGTGGATTAAAAAAGGAATTAGAATAGCCGAGCCATAGAAAAATACTTTTCCAAATGGGTGGGATGTCACAGGAGCAGAGAGGGTTGATGAGTTCAGTGATGAAGAAGGGGATCCAGCATAGTACGAAGACCCCAATAAGGATGCCCACCATGAGGACAGCTTTCTTCTCCTTCTGTTCTCTCCACGTGTCTCCATCGGTCTGGAAGGTAACAGTGGCGTGGCGGACTGTGAAGACCATCTGGGATTGTTGGGAGGCCTCCTTCACCTGCCAGATGTGAGCACAAGCGTCAACATATGCACCCTGCCTGCTGCCCATCATCACACCAGGCATACTGCATGTGTCAGCAAACAATCTACAGTACAATTGCAGTTATATGAATGTGATAGGGCACACTGAAGTAGTTTGGGTCAACAGTGCAACTTTATTCTGTTTAAGAGATGTGAAGTATATGTCCCTGTTTTGGGAAACAGGAGTTTTGAATAATGGAGGTTATAAAAATAGCAGTGATAGTGGAAACTGCATATGCACAATTACTCCCACTATCACAATCCGACCATGTATATTTCACACATTTAGCACAATCAGAGCAGTAGAGCTCTCTCTCTCACACACAGCCCTGCCTGCTTCTTCTGACTATGCTAGTCTCTGAGGGGCATATGATGGGGGAAAAGGAGAAAAATGCACTAGGAGAGCGTACAACATACATTGCCAAAAACAGTCATATAGCTCATTAATACACCAGCAAACCATGAGTTCAAAGCATCTAGCCACCATTAGGAAACAATTTGCAAGGTTGTGTAGGTGCCTGCACAGACAAATATTTCCCCTAAGACGATGTCAGGTTATTTTCCATATTCTGGGTGGTTGCCTACTGACTCTCCACCCCTAACTACTAAGGGGCCAGACTCACCTGTGAAACCCTCAGTCATACAAGTGAGCACTGACCCACAGGATTTCAAGGGGCTACTTCTGTGAGTCATTGCTCACTAGCCTGAATCAGAGGTTCACAATCAGGCTCAAAGTTCCTGCACAACATTTCCACTAGCACCCAATGACTGCACACTTGGCCTCCAAGTCTCCCTTCTAGACCTCAGTGCTCCACAGTCCTTGGGCAAGTTTCTCCCGCAGGGCTGGGCCAGAGCGGGGTCCCAGGGCCATGGACATCATCACAGCTGCCACCCAGCCCAAGCCAGCTGGTAAACAAACCCCAGGCTCGACCCACCTCTAGCCCTTCAGGGGCGATGGGGGTGATGGAGTTGCTCTTCCGGGATCCGATGCGAAACTTGGCCGCCTTGTAGATCTTCCAGTAGACAAAGAGCACGACGCAGAGTGGCAGGTAGAAGGCGCCGAAGGTGGAGAAGACTGTGTAGGAAGGTTCCTGGCTGACCTGGCACTCCTGGTTGCCCTCGGAGTAGGTCTCGCCCCAGCCGAAGAGCAGCGGGGCCAGGGCAATGACGGCGGAGAGGGCCCAGGTGAGGGCGATCATGGCATTGGAGATGCAGCGGCGGGCGCGCAGGGTGTACTCCAGGTGGCGGCTGAGGGACCAGTAGCGGTCCAGGGCGATGGCCGTCACGTTCCAGATGCTGGCCGTGCAGCACAGCACGTCGAAGGCGATCCACACATGGCACAGCGCCCGGCCCAGCTGCCAGCGCCGCCCGGCCAGCTCGTGCACCAGGCTGAGGGGCATGACCAGCGCCGCCACCATCACGTCCGAGACGGCCATGGAGGCCACCAGGTTGTGGGGCACGCGGTGGAAGGCGCGCACCCGCAGGATGGTGGCCAGCACCAGCACGTTCCACAGGAAGGTGGCGGCGGCCAGCAGCGCCAGCAGGGTGAGCAGCAGGACGCCGAACACCGACAGCGGGGCCCGGCCGGGCAGGGCCGCCGGGGGGCCCCCGCCGCCGCTCCGGTTGGCCGCTGCTGCCCACGGGGTGACGGAGAGGTTCAGGGGCCCGTCCATGCTGCCCGCCGCGTGGGAAGGGGAGCGGAGAGCGGCCGCCAGCTCCCGTGGGACTCAGGGGGATTCAAGGCGCGGGCGGCGGGCTGGGAGCCGGCTGCGCCTCCGTGCCCGGCCCGAGGCAAAGTTTGGGGGGACGCGCGGCCATGGCGCTGGGCGCCGGCGGGAGGGAGCGTGACCGCGGGCTCGGCGCCGGGCTCCCAGCCTGCCCAGGGGACGGGAGACCAGCCCCGGCACCTCCGCGAGCGAGCCCTGCTGGCCCCGGCCTGCCGCGGAACCCCCCGCCACCCCGCCTGGGGCAGCCGTCCCCGGGCGCCCGAGCCGCGCTCCCTGGTGCAGGGCTGGGAACGGCGACGAGCGCAGTCCGAGCCGGCGGCGGGGCTTTATCAAAGAGGAGAATGACTCCGACGTCAAAACGTGGCCCATCAGCTGACGGCAACCCCCCTTCCCTCCAGTCCTCCCGGGCGAACGCACCCCTCGCTCAGCGAGAGCCTGCCTGCCTTCCCCGGCCGGATGGCGGTCCCTGCCTCCCTCCCTCGCTCGCTGCCAGGTGGAGGAGGAGCCCGCTTGGGTTCGGCACCTGCTGCTACCGCTGCTTAGCTCAGTGCCCTGCTGCTCCTCGCCCTGAAAGTCTCCAAGAACAGCCCAGGCTTTTTGCAGAGGACTGCACCAGCAGATGGTAAATGGATCCCCGAATTCCCTTCTCTGTGCTCAGCTTAGTGCTTCACGCGCTGTCACTGCTGTTACACACCTATTCATCTCATGCACCTATTACCCTGTTCAGACAGGGTGCTGCTCTGCACCTGCTCGTATGAATAAACTATTACATGCCTAACGATTTGGATTGCTCGAAGAAAGGGGGTTATCTACAGTGAAGGATGCAGCTTTCATTATAAGGGAGCAGGTATCCATGGCTTAGGTTTATAGGCATTTTAATCAAAGCTCTGCTCTACCCGGCAAGGTGCATATGCATGTAACCAACTGGTCAGGTGGGTTACCTGTGCATATGTGAAAACAGAGTATTTCCAGTGGGCTTCAGCAGAGCAGAGACAAATTAAAGTGGTCTCCGATTTCAAGTGCATGGGTAAAAGGAGCTGGAGAATAAGAGCTTTTCAAAATCCTGCTTAGTCATTTCAGTTTAAAGATGTTTATCTAGAGATTAGCTATAGTTAAGTCAACTCAGCCTTTCCAGTACTGCTTTTCTGCTAAGTGTTTGGGGCACCATCCCACTTCATTTGTGCTTTTTCATGGACTTTAATTTCCCCTGTTGTGAAATATAATTTTAAAATTCAAAAGAATTACACCTAGATGTTTTAAAAATTCAAAAGTTTGTGTATCCCTGGCAATGTCAATATACCCACATTGAATGTGTCTCACAGTACAGCATGTACCTAACAAGCCAACTAATACGTGTAAGGGGTCAAGTGACTGTTTCTTTCGGAATCTCACCTTTTGCATATCCAGACTTTTAGCTACTAATTAACTTTTTATTAAAGCTAAACAGAACTCTTCTTTGACTACTACAACACATTTTTGTATTATTTTACTTACTTTTTTTAATTATTATTTCTGTAACAGTAGTGATTATAGGCTCCAAATGAAGTCAGGGCCCCATTGTGCTAGGCACTGTACAGACACTGAGAGAGATAGTCAGTACCTTAATCAGCTTACAATCCAACTGGATAAAACAAACAGCAGGTGGAAGAAAGGAAATAAGTAAATAAATATTGAGGAAGGGTGATCAATACATTTGTGACCTTAATGCAATTCCATTGGATTTAGGAGAGGAAATAAAGATGTAGCAGTTCTGTAGAGATACACAACTGCACATTACCACAGGCAATAGCATAACTAAAAATCAAATGGGTATTTGGTACTGCACATTTTTAACCTCATAGGTGATGCTCAACCACACGGTGATGTTCAACCAGTTTGTGATGAGCCCATAAGAGGCAATTATGATATATTTGTCTCATAATCCTTCTGTAAATTTCCTGCAGGATAAGCCAACTAAAGGCAGACCACTGATGCATACATAAATGCACACATCACACCTGAAATTTGTTGTCCATATTCCTTTTAAAGTTTATTTTTAAATAGCTTTATTAAAATGAATTATGCTTTTGAGAGCAACTAGCATGCTGGAGGTCCATCAACATAAGTATATTCCACCATGTGTCACTCTTTTTTAGAATAATAGACACAGAAAGAAATATTAAGAAGAAATTGTATGCAGGAAGATGAGGTGTCTTTAGCTTAATACATGAGCTTTGACAATCAAAGCTTCCAGTACAAACTATCAAGAATCTGCCAGGAAGACAGACGGCACTGATGATAGGAAATGGATGGATCTGTAAAATGCAGTTGTTATTCTGACCCTTTTTTCGGATGGCAAGTTGTAGAAGAGATTTGTTTCTCACAAGCTTTAGGCATTTTGGTGGCAAACTGGCATTGGTGCTAGTAAATTGTTGAAACTGTGGGAAAGTTTGTGATGTCACTAGACTGCAAATGGACTTCTCGATGTGTGTTCTCCTGAATGTCATTCTGCTTCATCCCAGGCATCTGATGACCTATATTTATATAAATCCTTTCGGACTGTGGCAATGTTCTGCAGAACACCAAAGTAGAAATTATATACATTTTAAGACTCTTCTCTAACCAGTCAAGATATCATCCTGAAGGTCTGATTTCTTTACCCTTTTATGAAAGATGAAGACAGAAATCATTCTAAATAGTTTTCTGTGTTGGCCTTTGGGGTTCCCCAGTGCTCTCAAGTTGGTTTTGTTATTATAACGCAGCGTAAACCTGCATAGTAATGAAAGAACCATTGACGTCAGAAGTAAAATGTAGATGTCTTCTAAGGGATATTTTTTCCCCATCTCTAGTCCCTTAATCCTCGTTTCTTGATATGCAATTGAAAGCTTTCTCGTTACTTGGCAATGCCATTTCCTGAACAGCCACTCCACTACTGCTTTGTCTACCTGCCAAGTGTTTCTGTTGGCATAATCGACTTATCAGTGTGTTGCCGTCCCACATTGTGGATTGCTTTCAGGAGAATAATCTGAGATCCAGGAGATGGATCTGAGATGCACCAGATCCACATTCACATTTTTTCCTGTAGCTATGGAATGTGTGCTTCCTTGCTTGACTCTTAAGTAGAGGTTGTCAGTTCTCATCAGACTTGTAGATTTTTCTGTTGCAGCCTTTTGATATTGTGCAAATTGCTGTTCATTTGAGTAAGTTAAACACTCTGTGTTCTGAAATCATAGTACTGAGACATGGTGAAGTACCTTCCTGGATGCATTTCATTAGTGGGTGAAGTGATACCTGGGTAAATTTTGTGAAGCTATTTATTTAGACATTTAGATCAGTGCCCACCACAAAAGCAACTGGGAGCTTTATACAACTAAAACCAGTCATTCATAAGCTAACAACATATTAAACTGTAGGGTCTGATCATGCAAACTTTTTCTCACACTGAGTAATAATTGGGCCTACTGGTGAGTAGGGACTGCTTATACAAGTAAGAGTTTGCAGGACTGTGTCTCACATCCATAGACAGTAAATTACAGCAAATTCCATCAATAGGTCCATGTAAAGATGTGTTTTTTCCATATATTATGTATGTAAGTACTATGAGACATTTCCTTCTCGCACATTAAAAAAACAAATCAGGAAAGCTGTAGAGGGAAAGAAAACTCCATAAGGTTTCCATCACAGGGTTCTCTTCACACTATCCCATCTGGTGGGAAGGGGACAGCACGTGGATTTTGGAGGCCAGCCCCAATCCCCCAAACTTGCATATTTTAGGAATACACAAAGAAGGATATCCCCACTTTTGCATTGAGCCCGGAGCCATCCTTGTGAGCCCCTGGAAACACAATTTCTGCTGGAGCTGTTCTGCTATGGAGAAGACCTAAATGGAGATAATACAAAGTGTTAGCACCCACCAGGATTTCTTTGCAGAAATTTTGGATGCAGAGCAGAGGTTAGTGCCATGGTACACTCTCCTGTGCTGCTCCTCATGTCCCCAGCACCCCTTTACACAGATCCCCCAAAGGGGGCAAATAAGTAGGGTCAGTTGTGGGGACAGTGCTGCAGAGGTGGTTCTGTCCTGCTTCTGCATGGAAGGCAGGGGGCTGTGTATGAGGAGGTCTTTCTCCAGGCACAGATCTCTGGGAGATTAGACAAGTGCATGTGTGGTTCGATGGAGGCAGATTACAAAAGCCCACAGGTAAATCAAAAACATGGAGACTTGGGAGAAGGGTTGGAATCTGGAGGAAGCATTGGTCATTTAGCAGTCATAAGGGAGAGACAAGAGAGAACATACGGGGGAAATCAAATCAGTATCTTAGATATCTGTATACTAATGCAAGAAGTATGGGGAATAAGCAGGAAGAACTTGAAATGCTAGTGAATAAGCACAACTATGACATAGTTGGCAGCACAGAGACTTAGTGGGATAATATGGATGACTGGAATATTGGTATAGAAGGGTACAGCTTGCTCAGGAAGGACAGGTAGGGAAAAAAGGGGAGGAGGTGTTGTCTTATATATTAAAAATGTGTACATTTGGACTGAGGTTGAGATGGAAACAGGAGACAGACTTGTTGAAAGTCTCTGGGTAAGGATAAAAGGGGGAAAAAACAAGGGTGATGTCATGTTAGGGGTCTACTACAGACAGCCTAACCAGGAAGAAGAGGATAAGGCTTAACAACTAATAAAATCATCCAAAGCACAGGACTTGGTGGTGATGGGGGACTTCAACTACCTAGACATTTGTTGGGAAAATAACACAGCAGGGCATAGATTATCCTACAAGTTCTTGGAATGTATTGAAGACCATTTTTTATTTCAGAAAGTGGAGAAAGCCACTAGGGGAGAAGCTGTTCTAGATTTGATTTTGAGAAATGGGGAGGAACTGGTTGAGAATTTGAAAGTGGAAGGCAGTTTAGGTGAAAGTGATCATGAAATGGTAGAGTTAATAATTTTAAGAAATGGTAGGAGGTAAAACAGCAGAATAAGATAATGGATTTCAAGAAGGCAGACTTTAGCAAACTCAGGGAGTTGACAGGCAAGATCCCATGGGAAGCAAGTCTAAGGAGAAAAACAGTTCAAGAGAGTTGGCAGTTTTTCAAAGAGACATTATTAAGGGCACATAAACAAACTATCCCACTGCGTAGGAAAAATAAGTAGTATGGCAAGAGACCATACTGGCTTAACCAGGAGATCTTCAATTATCTGAAACTCAAAAAAAGAGTCCAACCAAAAGTGGAAACTAGGTCAAATTACAAAGGATGAATATAAACAAATAACACAAGCATGTAGGTACAAAATTAGAATGGCCAAGGCACAAAATGAGATTAAATTAGCTATAGGCATAAAGGATAACAAGAAAATGTTCTACAAATACATTAGAAGCAAGAGGAAGACCAAGGACAGGAAGGCCCGCTACTCAATGGCGGCTGGGGGAGCAGGGGGAGGCAATAACAGAAAATGTGGAAATGGCAGAAGTGCTAAATGACTTTTTTTGTTTCAGTTTTCACCAAAAAGGTTATCAGTGACTGGATGACTAACATAGTGAATGACAGTATTGTTTCAGGAGCTTTGCAAACTCAAGCAGATACCTCTGTATCGGTTATGCTCACTTCACCGTTTTGAAGGTTTTCTTTGCAATCGTAACAGCTAGAGACTTCATTTTTTTAAATGAAAGCTGAAACTGGAGAACAATAAATACATTTATCTGTGCTCCCAGATAGTCCTTAGCACCCTCTGGTGGCATGCCCCACAAACACTGCATTATAATAATGGCTTAATGGCAACAGTATTACAAGAGCATAATGGGTTGTGGAGAATCACAAAAAGATGCCTAAGGTGCATCTCACAGTTATTGATACATACAAAGCTGAACTGTTTTATGCAGGTCAGGTTTAGTATTAAGGCTTTGGTTATGTATGTGAACCAACCTTAACCATCAATGTGTCTTGTTTTGTTTTATGGAAATGCAAGGTAGGTGTTCTCCGTGAATATCAATAAAATAATGAGGTTGAGATTTTCAAACAGAATAGGGGATTTGTACACGTATTCCATTAAAATCAATAATAGACTATTCTTTAAAAATTAATATAGGAACTCTTGTATTTATATAATCATATTTAATACTTAGTTTTTGTATAGCTCTTTTCATCAGCTGATGTAGATGTATAAATCTCCTCGACTGCTTTGAAGATCTCAACCTGCTATATTTGTGTGAATTAATTTTTGTTTCCTTTAGCGGAATTGTAGGCTTATGGTGAAAAGACTACATTGCTTATATCCTTTATCCAATCAGATTTGCAGAGAGTCTGGGACTAGGCTGGATATCTACAATATGTTTGACCATCAGGTGCCAGGCACACTTTTCACAGTATTTGAGAGGCATGTGGAGGCTGGTCTTTTTCTAGGAAAGATGGATATTTTTGTATTCCATGATTAATCTGACCTATTTACACAGGTATTGATCCAAGTTGGGATTGTTATAATTTAATTTTGTGAGCTTTGTTTGTATGGCACAATATAAATCATGGGTAGACCTCTTGGGACAGATGCATATGTTGCAAATAGAAATAAATGGATCAGTTTTTCTAAGGCCCCGATTTGGCAAAGCATCTTTATTCAGGACAGCACTGTGTTTAACTTTAAGCATGTGCTTAAGTCCCAATGAAGTCAACAGGGGTTAAGTAGATGTTTAAAGTTAAAAACATGCAGTGTTTTCCTGAATCAGGGACAAAGGTTAGGAAAATGATCACGCTATGTGGGAGGCAAAATCTTATATTGTAGGGAAAATGTGGACATGGAAATTTCCCTTCCCTTTTGGAGGAGAAAGTAGAAATGAATCCAATTCTCTAAGTACGTGGACAAGAAGCACTAAGAAATATACTTTGCCACAAATTTAGAATGAGTTAAATCTATTGACAGCCCTGCAGCTGCGGAGAAAAAATATATAATTACAACTGTGAGCAGCAAAGTGGTTTAGCCTAATCGTTAAACATTGATAAGCACCAGAGTGCCTAATAAATTGCAAATCTCATTATCTATTTGTTATGTGTATCGTGAGATAACTGTTGAGGTTGAAAAGTATAAAAATTTGATTTAATTCATTGACATTTTGGATACAACGGGGTCAGACAGGTCTTATGGCACATAGCAGCTTGGGGCCTATGAAAAGGAGTGTAATTGAAGATAAGGCTATAGCAAGATGAGTGAAAATGTAAGAGAGTTCAAGGATACATTAAAGCAGATGTATCCTACCTTCACACTGTAATCACCTACATGGGCCATGAGGCAAATTGCAAATACGTTTGACACCCAGAAGGAAGATTATTACCGCAGTGGTACATTCTGCCAAATGTTACAATTTCTTCCATTCAGAACTCTTGAGAATCCAGTACCAAACTAGACAAGTCCTTGGGCCCTGAGGTTTCGAACCTCCCCAGAATAATTATTAATTTATTTTTTTTACATTTTTCAAATACATCTATAGCTCTGCCCCTACTTTAAAAATTACCATATAAACCAAGGACTGCCCATAAATATGTCCACCTTGACCCACGCCCTCTTCAACAACCTTAACAAAGGTGGCGGGGGGGGGGAGATGGGTGTTGCAACATGCTCCTAAGGCAAAGAAATCCATCCAGGCTCTGGCAGACTGGAGGGGGGAGGGAATTCCAAAACTGATGCACCCTCACAGATGACTCCCTGCCAATAGCTCGTTCTTGCTTATATGGGCGAGCTCCTGCCCAAGTGCTTCTGCTGGTCTCAACTGCGGCAGTATATCACAAGGAGAGGGCTGATCTCTCAGCTAACCACTGAGGGTTTTATAGGTTAAATTCAATACATTGAATTCTACCCTGAAGACATTAGGGAGAAAAAAAGGTGATTTAAAGCCAACTTCCCCCTACATCCCTCTGTTTCTTTCTTAATTGCAAGGATGGAGGAACTGAGAATCAGGCCCCTATGTTTTTTCATTACATCTGTTGCCCACATATGTTTTGTAAAAGTGTAAAATAATTGAAATCTTGGAAGTGAGAACTGCTTTCTGGGACTCGCTCTCTTGGTTAATACTATGAACTTGAGATCATTAAACGAGGCTTACTTTAGATACCAAATCAATAATTCAAATTTTTGCATTGAGAGATAGCAGATAATTAGTGGCTAAGTGCCCAATATGCTAGTGCATAATGTGTTCTGCTTACAACATAATAAAAAGGCAGTTAGTTTTAGATCTCAGTCTAATTAATTAAGCTAAAATACAGCTCCTAAGTCAAGTTACATTTATTGATTTTGCTTGTGGTATATTTTAACGAGATACAATACTATATACTACTGTAAATATTTTGTAATAATGCTGAGATGTTCTTGGTTTAAAATCTTTGAGGTAGAGGAGAAACCCCCACAACAATGGAAATCCTGTTCTGCTCCGCTATAAATAATTTGTGGTAACATGAAACATTCTCGTTTGTGTAGTACAATAGTGTAAGTTCAGATATCCACTGTAGGCTTCAGCCACTAGGGGGTGACAGATTTGAGCAGCTCTGACATTCTGTCCAGAAGAGGACAGTTGTGCACATAATATTCTGAAGGAGGACAAATAGGTGTGCATGTGTGTGCATGCATATCCATCTATGTATGCATAGGCAACATTGCTAGTGTGTCACATTTTAATTTCCTGACATACTGCAGGGGAAGCAAGACAAATGAAAGGCAAGAAGTAAAGTCTTTCAAGCACCCAGTAAGTGTCACTGCACATCAATATTTGGGAGGGAGGTGAGCGAAGAGGAGTAGTGAATCTGTCATTGTGGCTATTTTAGAGGAACAATTTTACTCTTAGTTACGTTAATAGGAGGTCAGATCACATGAGCATCATGGTCCCTTCTGGCCTTAGAATCTATGAAATCTAGAGAAACTGCATTGAAGATGATCGAGTTACTGCCTATTTACACTTGTGTAAATGAGAGCAGAATCTGGCCATCACAAACATCTTGTCAGAACTCTTTGACTCTAGTTGTAGCCCCAGCACTGTGAGTGGGGTGGCTGTCGCCCATTCCTTTACTGTGAGAAGAACAAAGAAAGTAGCCTGGATGATAAGGAAATCTCTGACAGAAAAAAAAAAACGGACGCAAGAGACCGAATGTGATATAAAGGTTTTATCAGCATGAGTTCAGCATGTTCACATGACTCACAAGAGGCAAAGCTGTGAATGAGTTATGCAGGTCATCCCAAATCACATCCACCCCACACTACAATGTCTTCTGTAACTCCACCATCTTTCATTGAGTTTCTCTGGATTTACATACACAGAATTTCATAATAAGCAGAGATGTTAGTATCATCTGGATCACATAGTACGTTACATGCACAAATGGAATGAAATTAGTTCTTTTCTCAATAAATCAGTTTTGTTGCTTCTAAGTTTTTATTTTATTTTTGTGGCCTATTTATGGGATGGCCTATATAAATGGCAGCCAAACTTAAAAGCAATCCTCCACTCTGTATTGTTTTGTGGATATTAATTGGTCCATCCGCAAAGTCTCTGAATCCATCTTAACATACCTGGGAAAAGAGAGGATTGTATGAAAAATTAGACATCTTCCTCCACTGAGAATTATCACTGAGAAACTTAAAGAATATACAAAAATTCATAATTGTATTAGTAGTAGTAGTATTGTTAGAAAAAGGGAGCAAAATCAGTCTTGGTTGGGGGGAACTTATAAATGATGGCCTCAAATAGTGTGACAAGTTAATTTAGATGCATTGCGCCTCAGTTCTCAACCACAGCGTTAGGAGAACTCCGAAAACCTTAATTATACTCCTCTCTTCCTCTGTACTCAAAACAGGGACAGAATTCATTTTAAATGTATTATGACTTTCAAGGCCTCTGCATCTTACATAGGGCACTTAAGTCATAACATAAAAATCAACTCACTAGTCCACCCTAAAGTCCACAAACCAACCTTGTGCATAGTAGCATGATACATTTTGTTACACTTGGGAAGGGGGGGAATGGGAGCAAGGATTATTTTATAGGCCCACCCAAAACGGCTAAGGGTGATTCTGCTCAGATTTGTAATATTATATGTGTTTATAAAAACATTTCCCCCCAACTATACATTGTTATATTAAGAGTACTCCTTGTTCTTTGAGATATCACAAGTAATTTTGTATACTTAAAATAAAAAAGTCATAAGAACATAAGAATGACCATATTGACTCAGACCAATGGTCCATCTAACCTAGTATTCTGTCTTCCAACAGTGGCTGGTGCCAGATGCTTCAGAGGGAATGAACAGACCAGGGGCAATTTTGAGTGATCCATCCCCTCTTGTCCAGTCCCAGATTCTGGCAGTCAGAGACTCATGAATTTATCTAATTCTTTTCTGTATAACTAGCTTCCTTATTTTTGTGTAGTTTTGTATTCATCTCTTGGACCAGATGCTGTGGGCCAGTTAGTACTAAATCAAGAATTACCTCTCCTCTTGTGGGTTTCAGGTCTAGCTGCTCCAAGAAGCAGTCATTAATGATGTCCAGAAATGTTCTCTGCATCCCATCCTGAGGTGACATGTTCCCAGTCAATATGGGATGGCTGAAATCCCCCATTATTATTGAGTATTCTATTTTTGTAGCCTCTCTAATCTCAAACCCGTGACAAACCATTCTCACTGCGGCTCTGAAGCTGACAAACAATTGAGGGTGAAAGCATCCATTTCACATGAGTT
This sequence comes from Chrysemys picta bellii, assembly GCF_011386835.1. Lineage (NCBI taxonomy): Eukaryota > Metazoa > Chordata > Testudines > Emydidae > Chrysemys > Chrysemys picta. The sequence goes on along the minus strand of NC_088792.1, from coordinate 20,256,901 downwards.
TCAGAGTTATAGCACAAATGAAAGACAGTTTTAAATTTTATATCATGTTTGCCTGTGTATTGAAGACAATCAAAATGTGCATGTACATCTCAAGCCAGAGTTTAGTCCTGTATATACATGTTTTTATAGATTTAAGTTCAAATGATTAGAAAAGATTCTTATCAATATTAACTCACACTAAAAAAAATTAGCTTGCTGACAATATAGCAAGCATGCCTATTTTGACAACAGCTCAACAGTTTGAAACTTACAAACGTCTTGGATAATATATCATTTTGTGAAAATACAGTTTATTGGGAAAGAGACATCCATCATTTGTGAACACAGATAATTTACTCAAGCAAAGCCATTTGCACATACGAAGTGCATGCAAGTGTTGTTTATGCAAATCCTGTCAATCACATGTACAAATGCTAGCGTGCGCACGTACATGCAAGTGTCAGGGCTGGGACATTGGCACTCAGGCCCAGTGGTTAGCCTAAGGTAGGGGGCTGGGTTCCCACACCTGCCAGGATTCAGAACCAGAAGCTGAGTTGGTAATTAAGAGTCAGATACCAGGAATCAGATTGAGTCAGGGAACCAGGAAGTCAGGATCAGGATACAAGTCAAAGATCAGGAGCCAGGTCAGGTCAGAGACAGGAGTAGGTAGCACTGGATAAGCAGGGTAGAGCCCAGATTATTTCCTGCTCCTTCTTTAGGCTAAAGTAGGGGGAGCAAACCAATCAGCGCTTCAGTGTGTCACCAATCAGGGCCTGTGGGTGGAGCAGTCTATTGCAACTGGACTTCATGGAGTCTCAGTTCTAGTTGATGCCAGTAAGCTGTCAAGGGGAGGGATAGTTCAGTGATTTGAGTATTGGCCTGCTAAACCCAGCGTTATGAGTTCAATCCTTGAGGGAGCCATTTAGGGATATGGGACAAAAATCTGTTGGATGGATTGGTCCTGCTTTGAGCAGGGGGTTGGACTAGATGATCTCCTGAGGGCCCTTCCAACCCTGGTATTCTATGATTCTAAATGGATGGGTGAAGTGTAATGACCCGCAGCCCTGGTTTGGGAGCTGTAGGTCATGACAAAGTGATGCTAAAGCAGTGGTGTTCAACCTTTTATTCATTTGTGGATCCCTAAAAAATCTCAAATGGAAGTGCCAACCCCTTTGGAAATGTTAGCCATAGTCTGTGGACCCCCAGGGGTCTGCAGACCACACGTTGAAAACCACTGTGCTAAAAGGAAGGTCCTTTAAAAATGTGGTCATAAATGTATTCATACTTTACATTGGGATTTGATATGTTTCTCATGCAGCAAGTTTGCTATTCAGGGCACATGTGGATTTTGGAAATTTGTACAGTTTTTACTACATTGATGTAGGTATATTGGTGCAAACCCCTAATGTAGACACACCGCACCAATTCTGAGAGGCCAATTAATTAAGAGAAAAAAAACTTTTGAAGTGATAATCAAGATAGCGCAGTACAGACAGTTTGATAAGAAGTGTGAGAATACTTACAAGGGGAGATAGATTCAATGTTTGTAATGGCTCAGCCATTCCCAGTCCTTATTCAATCCAGAGTTGATTGTGTCTAGTTTGCATATCAATTCCAGCTCAGCAGTCTCTCGTTGGAGTCTGTTTTTGAAGTTTTTCTGTTGTAATATAGCCACCCGCAGGTCTGTCACTGAATGACCAGACAGGTTAAAGTGGGAGAACACTAGACACAATCAACTCTGGATTGAATAAGGACTGGGAATGGCTGAGCCATTACAAACATTGAATCTATCTCCCCTTGTAAGTATTCTCACACTTCTTATCAAACTGTCTGTACTGGGCTATCTTGATAATCACTTCAAAAGTTTTTTTTCTCTTAATTAATTGGCCTCTCAGAGTTGGTAAGACAACTCCCACCTGTTTATGCTCTCTGTATGTGTGTATATATATCTCCTCAATATATGTTCCATTCTATATGCATCCGAAGAAGTGGGCTGTAATCCACGAAAGCTTATGCTCTAATAAATTTGTTAGTCTCTAAGGTGCCACAAGTACTCCTGTTCTTTTTGCGGATACAGACTAACACGGCTGCTACTCTGAAACTTTGTAACGATACCTAACAAGAGACCTTTTGCATGAAGCATATTCCAGTTACATAATATTCACTTATCATATTTTTATAAAACCATATAGATTGCACAACGTCACATGTGGTAAATATTTGTGTGTGTGTGTGTGTGTGGGTAATATATTTAAAATCAGGATTTTTCAGTCTAGTTTTCTATTCTCTCATAAAATAAGTTATGAACATAAATGCAGAACTTGATGTTGGGGTTTTTTTGCCATAAACTGGAAAATAACTTGTTGGGAAATGTCTCATTAAATATACGCTTTATTAAAAATAGGTTAGTTAATTTAATCCCCCCTCTAATTTAGAAACTAATTAAGGGACAGAGCCTGTATATTCTTACTCATAGATTCTAAGGCCAGAATGGACTAATGTGATCATCTAGTCTGACCTCCTATGTAACATAGGCTAGAACTTCCCCAAAATAATTCCTAAAGCAGATCTTTCAGAAAAACACCCAATCATATGAGTAATCTTTATGACGTGAGTGATCACCTTAAAGCCAACAAGACTACTCACGTGGATAAAGATAAGATATTCATATGTGGGCAGATTGATAGCCCTACTGATATTGAGTAGCGCCTTAATTCATAAGTAGTCAGACTGAAATCAGTGAGGCCACTCATGGAATAAGATACTACTCCACATCAGTCGGGGTGTCAGTCTCACCCATTATGAGTAATAATTTACAGCATCAAGCCCTATATTTGAAGTTGGAAGCTAGAAAAAAGAGATGTGAGTATCAGGATATAATATTTAGCTAGATTTGTCAGTTGACTTCTCTGACTTCACCATTTCTGGCAGAAAAATCAGCTACAAAATAAGCCTAAAGCAAAATAAAGTCCTTAATAACTGTCTGGATGGGATGTGTATGAGAATAACATTTCTTTTGTCTAATAAAAAGTACCGGTAATTTGTGGAGGTGGGTTGGGAAAGAGACTGTGTCTCAGTTATGTTGTGAAGACAGAGAGCCTAATTCTTCCTCACAAGCAGTTTTACAGCAGCACAGAGCTATTAGATCTGTTTCCTAATTGGCATCAGTTGCATTACTCCAGACGTACACTGGTGTAAAAGGAAAAAATCAGGCCAAGAATCTCTAAAAATCCCACAGAAATTTTAGTTTATTTCAAACATTTATAAATCTCTATATGCATGCAAAATTAATGAACCTGGCTTAAATAACTTCCTGAACTTTACATATATATTCCATTTTTAAGAGCTTCTGACAGAGACTACTGTGACTGTCATTTCAGAAATGGATTTACACAACTCTGTAAATTAGCTTTCCATGAGTCTCTCAGGCCAGCCCAACTAATAAATGAAAAATTTAAAAAATCTCATATGCTATTAAAAAATCTCTCGTAAAATGCCCTGAGGAATCTTGAATTGAAAGAGAACTAACTTCTACATTAAGACCAGCACTAATGTTCCCAATCTCACAGTGCGATTCTGCCCCTCAGGGTACAAGTAACTCTCATTGACTTCAGTGGGAGGCAGATACTCATATACTGTGGGGAAAGAAAGGAGCATCTGCTGACTGGGAAATGACAAATTCAAACAAATGGAAGAAAACTGGAAACTATTTCCCTTTGCAAAAAATGTATTACTGTTTACTACCTTCTCCCCCTCCACACACCCAATTTTGTTTTAAATTTGATAGCATTCAAACAGAATTGATTAAAAATGGGGAAAAATGGAAGCAATCATTGATGTTGCAAAAGACAGGGAGAAAAAATTGTGATACTCTTCTGGTATAATCTTTGGGCCCAATCCTGCTCCATGCCAATGGTGATTTTGTCATGAATCTCAGGATCAAGGACCTGAGTTTTAGTCTTCCGATTTTAGAACTTAATATTTTAGGGACAAAAGCTTTATCTATGTTTAGTTTGTATAACCTGATGGGGGGGGGGGGGAGAAGTGTTCCTCATTCTAAATATCCAGTAGTTTGGGTTTTTTCAAATGTACCACTCCATCGGGGAGATATTTTGAAAGAAAAAGGCAGTAGAGAAACTGTAAATTACATATTGGGAAAAACTTTACAACTGTAAGGTGTTTTTATTTAAATGCACCCTTTTTAGAGACTAAAGATTATAAAATGGATTTCTATCTGTGGTGCAGTTTTATGGACTCTTTCCCCCTTTTTATTCACATTGCATTAAACATCCATGCCCAGATGGAATTAAACTTCATCCTGAGATCTTTATCATAATTGGCCAGGAAAAACAGTTTGGTTAAGACTGACACCTTATTAATGGGCATTAAGTGATAGGTCTCAATGATTTAAACATGTGCAGTGCTCTGACCTTGCATAGTTAACATCTGATATTTTAAAGAGGCTGTCAGGTTGATGGGATTTTAAATATCAGGTGGATCTCCTATGCTCCTGATTTGTCTTGCTGAATAAATACAGTAAAACCTCAGAGTTACGAACAGCTTGGGAATGGAGGTTGTTAGTAACTCTGAATGTTCGTAACTCTGAACAAAACATGGTTGTTTTTTCAAAAGTTTACAACTGAATATTGACTTAATACAGCATTGAAACTTTACTATACAAAAGAAAAATGCTGCTTTCCCTTTATTTTTTTAGTAGTTTATGTTTAACACAGGACTGTACTGTTCCCCCTCCCCCCCCCCCCCTTTTTTTTTTGTCTCTGCTGATGCCTGATTGCATACTTCTGGTTCCAAATGAGGTGTATGGTTGATTGGTCAGTTTGTAACTCTGGTGTTCGTAACTCTTAGATTTTACTGTATTGGAAAATCAAAGTGGCCCAGCTTGCCTCTGCCTAGCACTACTGAAGCAGAGGCCTGGGCAAGGGTATTTATTATTAAAAATCATGTACACAGTGCTGTCTATTTGCAATGTGCTTTCTAAACAGTGTAAAACATAGTGTCTGATTTGAAGAGTTTGCAATCTAAAGGTTTAGTATATTAGGAAAATCCAAGTCATAATGATTTCTTCCATGAGTAATGAAAATCATGGAATATCAGGGCTGGAAGGGACCTCAGGAGGTCATCTAGTCCAACCCCCTGCTCAAAGCAGGACCAATCCCCAGACAGATTTTTACCCCAGATCCCTAAATGGCCCCCTCAAGCATTGCACTCCCAACCCTGGGTTTAGCAGGCCAATGCACAAACCACTGAGCTATCCCCCCATCTGAGTAAGACTTTGTAGAATTGGGCCCTAAGATACCCAAAAAGAAACAAATGCAAGACCTAGATCAACAGTTCAGGAAAGGGAGTATGATAAGAGATTGCTGAAGAGAAGTTGGAAGGAAGGATTCCTGGAACAAGTAGATTTTAAGGAGGGATTTGAAAAAGAGAGAGGGGTCTTGATGGATGTGGTGGTAAACTGTGTCAACTTTGAGGGACAGGATATAGGAAGCACAAAAACGAGTGAAAAAGACATATAGGGAGTGATAAAGTGAATTGATTGGGAGAAGAACAAGGCGCAAAGGCAGGAATAGGAAGGAATGAGAGCAGGGAACAAGGTTGTGTAAGGTCTTGAAAGAGGGGACAAGGAATTTCCATTTAATCCAGTAAGAGGCAAAGTCAGCAAACAGATTCATGGAATGAAGTGTGTGATGGAGGGATAGCAGGGGGAGAGAAATTGACTTTAGCAGTTACAAAGGGAGAGGAGAGGTTTCAGCAATCAAGGTGTGGACCATATAGTGTGGCTAGTGAGGATAGGATGGATTTTGATGACACTACAAGGAGGACAGGGCTTAGAGAGTGGCTATGTAGGAAGAGGAGAGAGAGGAGTCAAAGATGACACCAAGATTGTGAGCCTGAGAGATGGGAAGGACAAGGGGAACTGTTAATAGTGATAGAGAAGGTAGGTAGAGGAGGGGAATCAGGAGGAAAGATAAGAAATTCGGGTGGGGGTGATGGCAGTGAAACATTCAGTACAAGATACTTGGAGATATAAGACTGGATGACAGGGGAGGAGTCATGGGTAAAGAGACAAATTTGGCAATCAGATTTGAGAGACAGCATATGAAGCCATGGGAGTGAGTGAGGTCACTAAGAGAAGAGTATACAGAGGAAAAAAATGATGGAACTAAGGACAGAAATCTGAGGGATACAGACATTTGGGGAAGAGGGAAGAATGAGGATCCACTGAAGATGCTGAGCGACCCATCAGGAAGGTAGGAGGAGATGCCGTAGAGCACAGAAACTCATAAGCCAACAATGTAGAGAAAGCTTAAGAAGAGAGAACAATAAATGGTGTTGATGATAAATAAATGTTCAGACTTAGCCATGAGAAGACTGTTACTGAGTTTGGTCAGAGCAATTCTAAAAGAGTGGAGAGGACACAACTGCTAAAATACTTATTCTTTAATAAGGTTTGTTTTAAATGATATTTAAAAGGACTTACACCATTATAGCCATAAACCACATGTGATTGCTAATTTTGAAGTAGTTAAAATATTGCGTGGAAAATGTGAATTTTAAGAAGAAAAATGCATCAGGAAGTTAAATAATCATTTTAATATAAATATTTGGGGGTGACCTGTATACAAATAGCAATTAAACAACTTGGGACATAACAGCAAGTAAGCATATGAGCATATCTAAGCAATAATTATTTAGGACCCAATTCTGCCTCACTTATTCAAATTGAGTTGTAGCTTATTCTGAGAGAATATTCTTCGATGGGGCTACTCCCAGAGTAAGATACTTTTCAATGTGAGTGAGGGCAGAATTGTGCCTTCAATATTTAATGATAATTTAAAAAATTCTCCCTGTAACTGTCCTATGAAATGTCTTACTTCCTTGTATGTTGCCCTTACATTGTATACTGTATATTATGCCTGGTGTAATTTTTTAGTGTCTTGTATGTTGTATTCAGTATGTGTTTAATAAATCAATCACTATCTGCAGTAATTTGTTGTTTTGTTTTAAATTAGCATGCATTCGATATTTCCTACATAGTCTGTAATTTTTGTTCATGTATTCAATAACCTAATAAAATGTAGTGACTGAGTAATAATACTAGCATCATGTCCAACTTTTCATCCAAGATTCTCAAAGCACCTTACAATCATTAGCAGCCAGCTTCTGCCACCACTAACTCTCATTGAGCAGCATCCTAATTCACAAGTAGCTTTTTCAATGAAACTAAATGTCAGGGTAGCAGAATCTGGCCTTAAATACTTAACTGTCCATAATACCCCTGGTGAGGTAGAAATTTATTATCCACATTTTACAACTGAGGAAACTGAGGTCCCAGTTCAGCAAAGCACTTACAAGTCTAAAGTCCCATTGACATCAAAGGGAGTTAAGCAAGTGCTGAAATGCTTTACTGAATCAGGGCTTGAAGCTGAGGAACAGAGCGTAGCAGATCAGTAGCAGACCTGGGAAAAGAACCCAGGAGGGAATACTCTGTTCCCTGAGGCATTTACTACTGGATTGCCTGACATATGTAAAATGGTACAAATATTAATACTCATTAAGACATCATCTATAGTACCTGGACTATCACAGCAGGCAATGATTAGTCACTGAATATTGATTAGGTCCCCATGGACAGAGAAATGGAGCCTCAAGTAATGAAGAAGCCAAAGGTAACCTAGGAATTGAATCTTCACATGCACCAGTGTTTTAAAATTGAGTAGAGCAGCTCCAATCTCATGTTTACAGGTTTCAGAGTGGTAGCCATGTTAGTCTGTATCAGCAAAAAGAACGAGGAGTACTTGTGGCACCTTAGAGACTAACAAATTTAACAAAAGTTTGTTAGTTTCTAAGGTGCCACAAGTACTCCTCATTCTTTAATCTCATGTTTGTAACGGGGAGCCATGGAATTCACAGAGCAGGGAGAAGAGCAATAAATGGGCTTGCTCCCTAGTAGCACTGGGACTGGAAAGGCCTGAGTTAGGCCATGTCTACATTAGTACTTAGAGGGGTAGCCGTGTTAGTCGGAATCTGTAAAAAGCAACAGAGGGTCCTGTGGCACCTTTAAGACTAACAAAAGTATTGGAGCATAAACTTTCGTGGGTGAATGCCCACTTCATGCATTCACCCACGAAAGCTTATGCTCCAATACTTCTGTTAGTCTTAAAGGTGCCACAGGACCCTCTGATTAGTATTTATGTTGGCAAAATGTTTGTGTCTCAGGTGTGTGGGGGGAAAAATGGTTATGCCCCAATTGACATAAATTATGCTGGCATAAGCACTTGTGTGCCCAACTCTATATCAGCAGAAGATGCTCAGTGAAATGGTTTTATTATGCGGACAGGAGAGCTCTCTCCCATGGACAAAATGCGGCTACACAAGCGCTCTTACCACAGCACAGCTGTATCGGTACAGGTGTGCCACTGCAAGCTTGTTAGTACAGACATGGACCCAGTGCACTCACAGGCTACATCTACACTACAGGGGGGAGTCGATTTAAGATACGCAAATTCAGCTACGTGAATAGCGTAGCTGAATTCGACGTATCGCAGCCGACTTACCCCGCTGTGAGGACGGCGGCAAAATCGACCTCTGCGGCTTCCCGTTGACGGCGCTTACTCCCACCTCCGCTGGTGGAGTAAGAGCGTCGATTCGGGGATCGATTGTCGCGTCATCGATTTCTACCCGCCGATTCAGGCGGGTAGTGTAGACCCAGCCACAGAGTACACTAATTGTTCTGGAACAAAGTGACATTTATGCCAGAGTAGAGTGTCCACAGGGGGACCTGTTCCGGAATAGCTACTGCCCAACCCGCTTACTCCGCAGTAACCATTCTGGTCCATTTCCCTACGTGGCCAAGCCCTGAGTGGGTCAATCTCACTGCAGGGGATCTCAACCTCTGACTACACAGCGGGGAGGGAGGCTGTGGGACAGAGCCAGACATCTCCCCCGCCCCCACAGCAGGCAGTGTCTGTGTGAGCCGGAGGAATCCCCGGCCTGGGCCCGTGTGTGTGGGGGAGGGGTGCGCACATGTGCCCAGGGAGGAGGAGCGGGGGGGGCTGAAGGGAGGGGGTCTGGGAGAAAGCTGGCGGCCTGGGTCTGGGCCAGGAATGGGGTGGGGGAGGGGGACTGGGGCGGGGAGCAGGGGGAGATACGGGGCGGACGGGGGCTGGGAGGGAAGGGGGGGGTCGGGGGACACAGGGAGGGAGGGCATGAGGGAGGGGCGGGGCCTGCGAGGGGAGCGGCTTCCCTCCTCCCTGTTGTTTGTTAATGGGCGGGACCAGCCATCCCCGCCGCCTGCCCCGTTCGTTGGGGAGAGTCCATTGAACGCGGCGAGAAGGGGGGAGCGGCAGGCTCCGCGGTGTAGTTGAACGCAGGCGCTCGGCCCTGGTTCCGGGAGAGCCCGTGCCCGGAGGCGCAGCCGGCGGAGTCCGTGGCAGCCGGGGACGCTGATCGGACCGCTCGGCTCAGTCTCCCCCCCCCGGGTCCCGGCGGGGATGGTGCCTTCCGCAGCGCGCGCCTTGCTCCCGCGGTTCGGCTGCTCTGACGGGGAGGGGACGTGAGCGCCGGGCTGGCCCCAGGGAGCGCGGGCCGCGGCTTCCGCACGGACGGGACCATGTCGGCGGGCGGGGGAGGAGCTGAAAGTGCCCGAGGAGATGTTCAAAGATGTCAAGTTCTTCGCTGTGGGAGACATCGACCCCAAGGTACCGGGTTACCCCCCCGCTGGGTACTGTGGGTTCTTCCACCGCTTCCCCGCGCGGCTCGCGCCGGTGACAGCCGTGGAAGCTCGCGCCGCTTTAAAGCTCGCGCCGCGCAAAGGTGGGGGGTGGGGAGGCACTCGCGCTCTCTCTGAGGGGGGTGCGGGCGAACGGGCTGCAGCCTCTGTGTACCCCGCGCCGCAGAACCGGCCGCCCTGGTGCGCAGGCCCCACAGCAGCCTGCGCGGAGCTGCCGGGCCCGGGCCGGGGGAGAGGGACTTCCTGCGGAACAGGGAGGCGGGCCGGGAGCCAGTGCCCCAAGTAGCTGGGACAGCGCTGACCCCAGACCCCTTCCGACGGCGCCAGCCCGCGAGCTCGGCCCTCCCCGTCAGCCCCCTCCCCACTCTCCGTGGGTACAGATTCCCCCACAGCCCTCCCCTCCCTGGAGCCAGCCTGCAGCCACGGCCCCCCCGACAGCCTCCTTTCCCTCTGCCCCTCCCCGGGCCAGCTCGTGGGCACTGACCCCGCTGACAGGCAGCCTCCCGCTGGCCCATCACCAGGCGGCCAATGCAGATCCCACCGAGGGACCCGTCCTCCCCGTGCCCGGTTCCAGGTCACAGCCACTGACCTCTCCCTATATGCTTAGCGCCAGCCTGCAGGCACTGACCCCATTGACAGACCCAAGCCATGGGCACTGACTGCTCCGTCTCTTCCATGCCCAACTCCAGGTTGCAGGCATTGACCCCACTGACATACCCCCGTCACCACCCCTATGCCAAATTCCAAGCTATGGGCACTGACTCCACTGATAATCCCCCCCCCGCCCCACCAAAGCACCTGACCATGGGCACTGACCCCAGTGACAGCTCTCTCCCCAGCCTCAGAGCATACTGGTCATATTTGCTTTTATGCAGAAAGTTAGCTTGTGGGGGGGATGGAGAACATACTGAGAACATTGTCATTGTGTTCTTGGATTTATAATTAATACACTTAAAAATGTGTGGACTAGGCATGTGACCAACCTACTTAGTTACTATGTTTGTACATAACTTTGTTAAAACAGGCAGTTATTACTTTTTTTGCCTGGGGAAAAATGTGTTTTGGGGGCTTTTTAGGACTTGTTATAGTTTCATATGATAAACTTGAAGCATTCATCTCTGAAAGTATTAAAATTGTATAAAAAAACTATTGTAACTAACTGCTGGAGTTGATTAAAAGAACTTTTCTCTACTTTTTAAAGTAAATCAGAATATTCTTGCAGTCTAACTTCTTCACAAAGTTTTGGCTGATTGTCAGTAAGTAGTACGCAAGGCCCCAATCAGACCATTCTAAGAAATCACAAACATTCCAGGATTGAAAATAAAACAGAACTTGAAGTGCCACCTGCAGGGATACATGCTGAGGGATGGTGGGGAGGGGGTGTTTCTTAATGGTAGGGTGCACTTGCATCAGAGACAGAATAAAAAAATGGCAGAGTTTTCAGAGACAGTTTACCTAGATTTGTTCTGTTTTTGTAGTTATACTATTAAACACAAAAAAGTGTTTTTATTATTAAAGTAGCAAACTAAAGCACTCAAAAGATAGGAAATGCCAGAATTAATGTTGTCTGTGCAACCTTAATTCAGCCCCCTTGTGCATATGCATTATGAGAAGTTTTTAATTATATGATTATGTATTATTTTTCCCATGAGAAAACCCTGTCTCATTCCTTGCAAATATGGATGTTGCTTACTTAATGAAAACAACGAGGAGTCCGGTGGCACTTTAAAGACTAACAGATTTATTTGGGCATAAGCTTTCATGGGTAAAAATCTCACTTCTTCAGATGCACTTAATGAGCGGCTATTCAGTATTTTGTTTTATCCTCATTGTTCAATGTGTGTGACCCCATGCCTTATTTACTGCACACTATTCAAACTCCACTGTGGAGACAGAATTATTAATTTTCTCAAGGGTATTTCTGTGGTGCCTCTTACTATAGTATTAAAGTGCTTCACAAACATATATTAATTAAATCTTCACAACGCTGCTGTGAGGTGAGGGGCGGATTTATTCCCGTTTTACAAATGCAGTCTTAATTTTGTCTTTTCCTAACTTTTGAGTGCTTGACTTTGCAATCTTAATAATGGTATTTCAATATAGCTTTTTATGTGTAACTTTCTAGGTTTTTAAAAAAGCAAACTTAAAAAATAGAAATTCCAACATGTGGTATTATATTGACACCCACAGTGGTCATCAACAGGGTTGGAACCTTTTAGATCCAGTGAAGAGATCTCTGCTGTGTTTGTCATCCTCTGTGTGGACCAACACCTTTGCCAGTTGGTTTCATAGATATTTGCTGACAACAGAGGAATGGTTAGCCTCAGCAATCATGAGTTCTAGTCCAGCCTATGGAGGGGAATGTACCCTACCAGGCATAGACTCTCTGGCAATTTGTCCCAAGCATGAGTCCTTCTACCCTGTCCCTCTTTCAGTCTTGTCTCTTCCCCACCCCTACTTCCTTGTCCCATTCCCATTTTCCTTGCCTTTTCAGTCCCAATCTTCCTTTTTCAGGTTTCTCATCACAGTCTCTCCCCATTCCCACACCTTGTTCCCATTCCCCTCTTCCAGCTCCTCATCTGATCTGTCTCTCCCATCTTCCCACTCCTGCCCCCTGCTCTATGTCCCAATCTCTTTACCCAGCCAGTCATAGTTCTCCCCTCACATCCTAGCTCCTTGTCAGATCTGTCTCCTCGTCCCATCCTTGTACACACTGGTCCTACTCTGCTCTCAGCTCCTTGTCCAATCTCAGTGAACACCCCACTTCCACCAGCAATGTGGCTCTCTGTCCCAGTCCTCCTCCAACATATCCCTTACCAGCTCTCCACCTCAGTCTGCTTGCCTAACCAGTTTCAGCCTTCTCTTCCCCTCCAGCTCCCAGTCTCAGCAGACTCCTTGTCCCAGTGTATTCATTTCCATCTCCCCTGGTTCAGCTTTTGTCTCCCCTGCATTTGAATCAGACATCTTCCCTCTCTGTGCTGCCTGGATGCCAGCAGAGGGATGTCACTGAGAGCACAAGAGAGACAGGCTCCCTGCTTTCTAACTTCCGGTGCTCTGCCCTACTCCAGCCCAGAGTCACAGGGAGCAGCAAGTACAGGGAAAGTTTGCTTTGCCCCTGTAGTCCTGGTCTGGAGCATGTTCAGTTGTTCTGTGGGGATGGCATATGTGCAGTCTGGTCACATGTAAGAGCTGGGATGGGCTCGAGCATGCTTAGTGAGGAAATAATTTTCAAAGATTTTAGCTGCCAAACTCTTAACAAGTCTCTACTTAGCGTATGCCAACTGACATATGCCAAAGGCTTATAGCAGCCATATTTGAGTGGATTTTTATGAAAATGGCAAAACCACATCCCTGATACAGAGGCCACCCCGTCCCAAATTTCAAGTCCTTGCTCCAAAGCATCGGGACACTAGAGTGGTTCAAATAAAAGGTTGCCAGAATTTTTTAACATGAACAAAGAATGTATTAGTTACTAGTCTGGTTCTTGTAAACAGCTAAATTGTTTTGGGACCATTGCTGTTCAACATTCATAAACGATCTGGAAAAGGGGATAAAAGGTGAAGTGTCAAAGTTTTCAGATGATGGAAAATTACTCAAGATAGTTAACTCCAGTGGTTCTCAAATTGTGGGTTGGGACCCCAAAGTGGGCAATGACCCCATTTTAATGGGGGCGCCAGGGCTGGCTTAGACTTGCTGGGACCCAGGACCAAAGCCCGAGGGCTTCAGCCCTGGGAATCGGGACTCAGGTTACAGGCCCCCTACCTGAGGCTGAAGTCCTTGGGCTTCGGCTTTGCCCCCCCTCCCCCCCCTCCCAGGGGCTTGGGCTGGCTCAGGCTTCAGTCCCCCCTCCTGGGGTTGCGTAGTAATTTTTATTGTCCAAAGGGAGTTGCGGTGCAATGAAATTTGAGAACCCCTGGTTAAGTCCAAAGCACACTGTGAAGAGTTACAAAGGGATCTCACAAAACTGGGTGACTGGGCAACAAAATGGCAGATGAATTTCATGGGTGATAAATGCGAAGTAATGCATATTGGAAAACATCCCAACTATACATACAAAATGATGGGGTCTCACTATTACCACTCAAGAAAGAGAGCTTGGAGTCATTGTAGATAGTTCTCTGAAGACATCCACTCAGTGTGCCAAGGAAGTCAGAAAAGTTAACAGAATGTTAGGAACCAGGCAGGGGTAGATAATAAGACAAAATATTATAGTGCCACTATATAAATCCATGGTACACCCACACTTTGAATACTGCGTGCAGTTCTGGTTACCCCATCTCAAAAGGGTGAGGGTACAGAGAAAGCCAACAAAAATGATTAGGGGTATGGAACAGCTCCCATATGAAGAGAGATGAAAAAGACTGGGACTGTTCAGTTTGAAAAAGAGATTAATAAAGGGGGATATGATAGAGGTCTCTAAAATCATGAATGGTGTGGAGAAATTGAACAGGGAAGAATTAGGGATCACCCAATTCAATTAATAGGCAGCAGATTTAAAACATACATAAGGAAGTACTACTTTCACATGATGCACAATTTACCTGTGGAACTCATTGCCAGGGGATGTTGTGAAGGCCAAAAGTATAACTGGGCTAAAAAAAAAGTTAGACAAGTTCATGTAGGATAGTTCCAAGTGGTTATAAGCCAAGATGATCAGGGATGCAACCCCATGCTCTGGGTATCCCTATGCCTCTGCCTGCCAGAAGCTGGAACTAGACAACAGGGCCTGTTCTGTTCATTCCCTTAGAAACATCCGGCATTGGCCGCTGTCAGAAGACAGGATACTCGACTAGATGGACCATTAGTCTGACCCAGTATGGTCATTCTTATGTTCTTATGAAATTTTCCAAAATGATTCAGCATGAAGCAGAAACTCAGCATGTAAAATTTCAGCCAAATGGTTAAAGTTTGGCAAAGTTATAAACAACTGAAAACAAGTATTGGGCAAACTTAATGTTAGGCAGTGCTACCAGCCTTGCCTACAACGTAATTATGTTTTCTATAAGAAAACAAGAGAACTAAGTGAAATATTACTTCTCCAACTCCCAAGGGTTGCTACATTAAAATTTTTCTGAAACCAAACATTATCACATGACCTTTGAATTTGTCTTGCTCTTTGGTTTTTAGGTTATTCAGCTTCTAAAAGCTGGGAAAGCGAAGGAGGTTTCTTATAATGCACTGGCTTCCCACATTATTTCGGAAGATGGGGACAATCCCGAGGTTGGAGAATCTCGTGAGGTCTTCGATCTCCCTGTGGTAAAGGTGAGTACCTACTGTATAACATGGTAGAAGTGTTAATATAATTGTTTTCCACTGTAATGAATTGTATTTTGGGTTTTAAAGTACCATTCATGTTCATCTGATGTGTGAAGAAAATGGGGGAGGGGTGTCTAACCTGCTTCTAAATTTGGTGCCCACCTTATTTTCTGAATGACAGTTATATAGGATTCCAAAGCGTAGTATAACCCTTTTACCACAACTGTGCTCTCCCCCGCCCTCCCCCCCTTTTTTTTTGGTTACTAGTTGCCTGTTTGTTCTCATTGTCCTTCCCAATTTCTTTTATCACCATCACCTTTCTTCTTCTTCCTCGGTTATCTAGGGTGATGTGGTCCTAGTCACTTTACAATTATTTTGCCTGGGAAAGTCTGTCTGCAGCTGCTGGCAATAAAATACATCCGTTTCTATTATAAAAAGTAGTCTGCATATGCATTTCTTCTTCACATGCACATTTTGAGACCTGTTTTTTTAAAAAGTAAAGCGTAGGTAGATTCCATATAAATCTCAGTGTTGCCAGTTTTTGTGATGTTATCGTGAGTCTTTTGGTGTTTTTTCTTAAAGTGCTGGAGTCTTGTGAATAAACCAGAATCTCAGCTTTCATTTAAAAGAAAAAAAAAAGTATGTTTCTTGATTTCATGTTTGTGGAAATAAGCTTGAAAATGTGAACCTAATTGTTTAAGAGCCAGAAAGTCAATATAAAGATCTTAGAATATATTATTTTAAAAATCTCATGGTTTGGGGATGAGAGGTCATGACTCTCATGATGTGTTTTTTTTTAATGCTAGAAGTTGGCAATACTGAATTCTGGTGGCTTATAATATATTGTACAGTAGAACTGCAGAGTTACGAACACCAGAGTTACAAACTGACCAGTCAACCACACACCTCATTTGGAACTGGAAGTATTCAGTCAGGCAGCAGCAGAGACCCGCTCTCCCCCCCCCACCCCCCCCCAAAAAAAGGCAAATACAGTAACTCCTCGCTTAACGTTGTAGTTATATTCCTGAAAAATGCGAGTTTAAGCGAAACGATGTTAAGCAAATCCAATTTCCCCATAAGAATTAATGTAAAGGGGGGTTAGATTCCAGGGAATTTTTTTTCACCAGACAAAAAACTATATTATATATAGATATACACACAGTATACGTTTTAAACAAACAATTTAATACTGTTCACAGCTATAATGATTGTGAAGCGTGGCTGAGGTGGTGAAGTTAGAGGGTGGAAGAGGGAGGGATATGTCCCAGGGAATGCCTTGCTGCTAAATGATGAACTAGCACTCGGCTGAGCCCTCAAGGGTTAACACATTGTTGTTAATGTACCCTCTCACACAAGGCAGCACGAACATGAGGGAGGGGAGACAGCATAGCAGTCAGAGACACATACCTTGTGTGTGGGGAAAAAGAGAGAGAGATCACACTGCCCCTTTAAGTAAATTGACCCACTCTTAAGTGCATTGTCTTTTTCAGTGGATCAGGATGTTGAGACAGCAGCTGCTGCCCCAGGCTCTCTCTGTTTCTCTCTGTCCGTGTCCCCTCCCTGCTCTATATGCAGCAGGGGTAAGTGGGGTGCAGGAGCAGAGGGGAGGGGGACACCCTGACATTAGCCCCCTCCCACCCTCCTTCCACCCCTGCACAGCAAGCAGGAATCTCTGGGAGCAGCTCCAAGGCAGAGGGCAGGAGCAGCACATGGCAGTGGGGGGGGAGGGATAGCTGTAATTGCTAGCCTGCTGGGCGACTGCAGCACAGGGAACTTAGGGAAGCGGGGAGCCGATAGGGGGAGCTGATGGGGGGCTGCCGCTCCACCCTGGTTACAAGCCCCCACCAGCTAGCTGCAACGGGCTGCTCTTCTTGCAAGCAGTGGACAAAGCAGGCAGCTGCCAAACGACGTTAGAAGGGAGCATTGCACAACTTTAAACGAGCATGTTCCCTAATTGATCAGCAACAAAACAATGAAACAACGTTCACTGGGACGACTTTAAGTGAGGAGTTACTGTACAGTACTGTGTTAAAGTACCCTCCTCCCCTCCCAAAAAAGGGGGAAAGCAGCATTTTTCTACAAAGTAAAGTTTAAAAGCTGTCTTAAGTCAATGTTCAGTTGTAAACTTTTGAGAAAACAACCATACTGTTTTGTTCAGTATTAGAACATTTCAGAGTTACGAACAACCTCCATTCCTGAGGTGTTTGTAACTTTCAGGTTCTACTAGTACCTGGGTTTGCATGACAGTGTAGAAATACAAATAAACTAACAGGAAATAGTGGAAGTCAAAAATGAAATTCCAGTAGGAGCAGGTTTCTATTCAAACACAAATCAAACAAGTCCATTTTCTAAGATGTTTTTGGCTCTTTAGTTTAATAATAGTGATTATAATACTTAGCTCTCTTACAATGCTTTTCATCTGTGAGATCAGTGGAAGGGGAGTATCATTTCTCCCTATCACATTCTGG
The DNA here is from genome assembly GCF_011386835.1 of Chrysemys picta bellii. Lineage (NCBI taxonomy): Eukaryota > Metazoa > Chordata > Testudines > Emydidae > Chrysemys > Chrysemys picta. The sequence continues at coordinate 20,239,444 of NC_088792.1, read as the reverse complement.
GGTGCAATTCACCTGCCCTTCAACACTGGGTGCCTCACTATGCTTTGCTGCTGTAGCTCCCAACCTGGCCCCCCCCCCAACAAGCAGTATGCCGGTCACACCCTGAGCGTCTGTATAGCTGCAGCCTGCCAGCCACGCTCCAGTCACACTCTGGCTTCCACCAGCCTCGGTTACCACTTGCAGGATGACCCCAACCCACTTCCAGTCCCAAAATTTCCCCAAAACTTGAGTTCTTCACTGTCCAGCTCTCTCCTGGACGGTTCAGATGTTAGAGGTCTCTTGCCCCTATAAGGGATCAGTATCCAACAGTTTGCTTTTTAACTGGAGATACCCAAAAGTTCAACTTAAATACAACACTGGATTAGTTTTGATCAAAGGTTAAAATAATTTTCTTTAACTACAAAGAGAGATTTTAAGTGACTACAAGTATAAGGCATTAAAGTCAGAAATGGTTAAAGAGAAATAAAGATAAAACGTTTTCTAGTAACTAAAACTTAACAAACAAGACTTAGTTCAAGGTAAAATCCTTACACATGTTCCCAGCAATGGGGCTGACCAAATTCTCAGGTCAGAACCCTTCCAAAGTCCAGAGTCTGGTTCCTTTGTTGTCTTAGGTGAAAGAGAGCGAGAGAGAGATAGGGAGAGAAAGAAAGTTAGAATACCTGGGGTTTTTTGCCCCTCACTTTTATAGTCTAGTCACCCTTTGAAATGCATCTTCCTGAGGATGGAGACATGGAGTCTCATGGTGAGAGGTTCCATGTTATTTGTTAAAATGCAGATTGATCTGTTCGTGCTCCCCTCCGGTGCCAAAGAATGGCCACTTGACCAGTGATGGCCAATCTGCTTTGATGACACCTGGCTAGAGGTGTTAGCTTGTCCTTTGTCTTTGAGGAACAAGTTTACTCCTCCCAGATTTGTCTGGTAAACACATTTCAGTCATAGTTTCAGCTTATGTTCATAACTTTACATGTAATGTTGCTACTCACATTTCACCATGATATTATTGACCAGTGAATTGTTAGATTTCAAATGATACATCACAAGGATTATGTTATTCATGATTATTACACTAATGCATTGGGTGTAAATACAGGGTTGCATTTGGTCATACGCCCCACTTCATAGATGGGGAAACTGGCACAAAATTGTGTGACCTTGAGACACTTCCCTGCCAGGCACAGACAGCTGGGAAACAGACCCCAGGTTTCCAGATTCTTACCCATTCCGGTGCCAAGAGGCGGATTAGGGGTTTGTGGGGCTCTCTGCTCCCCTTCCAATGCCAGGGAGCTGAGTTTGGGTGTGGGGGCTTCCCCCGCCCACCCAATGCTCCTGCCCCACCTGGTACTCCTGCTAGGGAGCGGGGTCAGGGCACGTGGGCTTCCCCCGCTCCCCGGCAGGAGCGCCAAGCAGGTTGAGGCACGGGGGCACCCATTTTTCTGGGGGCCCCCCAATTGGCCGGGGTCCCTGGGCACTGATTTCGTTGGCCCAGTGGCTAATCCACCACTGCCGGTGCCCTATCCACTAGACAATGCTGCCTCTCTAAGTTCTATCTCTTCTGGTAACTCCGTGCCCCTGCTTTTGTATATAGTAGATATGGATCTGTTCAGCTGGGGCACTTGCAGATACATTGTATGCTATGGCTGATTGTTTGCACTGAATGCTCTGTGGCTTACTTCTGTATTCACAAACAAGGAGATTGCTGTCAGTCTTAGGTACAGAGGAAGGGCTTAGAAGCATTAACAGTGTTTTCCACTTCCTAATGGCTTTAATTTAAATAATTTAATTTCATGTAGTAGTACCAACTTTTTTTTTTTTTTTTTTTTTAATTTGTCAAGTAGAAGGGCAGGACTTTCAGCTAAACTGTTTAATCTGATCTGATAACATCATAGTGTGAGCTTGTAAATCAAGAAGATAAACCTAAGTATGAAGAGAGAGGGAAATCAAAGGGACTAAAAGTAGTTATAGTGTGTGGCTAAAATAGGGAAAAGAAATAGAGAAAATGGAAAAGGTAAAGCTGAAAAAGTTTAAGGAAAAACAAAATAAATCTTTGGGGGGGGAGGAGGAGAGGATTAAATCCTCAAAATAAATACATATATCTTGAATTCTACATATCTTTAAGGGAGTCTAAATATATGGTGTTTAAAGCAGGGGACTGGAAGTCAGGAAACCTGGGTTCTATTCCAATCTTTGCTGCTGCCTTGCTCAGTTGAGCTGTGTTTAAAAGCTAATAATATCATGTGGAGTGTTGTGAGGATTAAGTAAATTGTTTATAAAGCACTTGGTATTCCTAAGATGAAAGGTATAGAACTGAAGAGTGGTTTTAAAATGAATACAAACAGAAATCAAACTATTATTTGTGTGTATTGCTGCAGAAACTTCACTAAAAATATACTTAATTAATTTTGTCTTGCAGCCTTCCTGGGTGATTTTGTCTGTTCAGTGTGGCGCTCTTCTGCCGTATCCTTCCTATTGAGTTGTTCAAATTGTAACATACGGTATGAAAAATATGTCAAAATTAAAGTGTATATTCTGCATATTAAATGCTAAAATCTGTTGCCACAATATGGGTGCACCGTTAAAGCCAAAAAATCAGGAAATACAGAAGATAAGGCCCTGATACTGCACGCATTTACACATGTGGTTAACCTTACTAATGCAGGTAGTTCCACTGTTACTACCTGTGGTAGTAAATGTAAACCACATGCGTACACATTTGCAGTATCAAGGCCTAAAGGTCTAATAATAGTGTCATCGCAATGCAAATAATAAATAGTAACTCAGTTACACTGCATATGTCTAGTATTATCTATACCTGTTCCTTCTGATTAAGAATGTAGTTTTATTAGTGTTTATGCTGTAAAATCTGCATCAGAAGACACTGTTTGTGCAGGTTGGCTGAGTCAATATTGCTGTATAACCATAACTTAGCGCTTCCTTGACTTTTATTTTAATTTTGCAACCTTATCTGACCTAAGTGTTGTATTTTACAATGTATTGTATTTCAATTTAATAAAAAATGAAGAAGTGTGGGGGTGGGAGTCGCTTGGATGATTTGCAAAGACAACTTCAGCATTATCCGCATTCAGTGGTTCCAGTCAGGCTTTGAAGTTAAACCTTCAGTAAAGGTGAATAAAGTGGCAAGTTCCCCAGCCTTTGGTTCTACTGCTGCCTTGAGACAGTTTTCTGCAAGTCTGGGTTAACTCAGTAGCAGCATGTCTCTTTATGTTGTGATGGTTGTATCTTTTGTATAAAGGGGCCAGAATTATTTCTTTTTAATGAAAGTTTTGAATTTGCAGTATATTGGCCTATGGAGCAGCCATTTCACAGATGCTCTAAATTGTTTATCCCTTTATTTATTTTTTTAATGCCCTCAATTTGTGGCAATTCTTTTGCAGTAACTTGTTTTTGTTTCAATGAGATATGTACAGTATCTCTGCAGCAAGTTTTCCGAACAGCAGCCCATGAGTAGCTACCACTGTGCATGTCAGATTGGATGGGGAGAACATGCAGTGTTAATGTAACAAAGAGTGATAGGCCTTAATTAGGCATTGCAGAAGTGGTTAGCAGATGCTTGATTTAGTATGTCCAAGAGTGATTTTTTTTTTTTTAAATCACTTTATTTTGCCAAGTTTTTAAAAACTTGTTCATGGATATACTTGCTTGTGAAGGCTATTAGCATGGCAAGTTTCAAAACTGAGCCATTTGTGAATTATTTGTGAGGAAGTGAAAAGTGGTACATTCTTTTAAAATGGGGGAAAAGTGAGGATTTTTTTCACTTTTTCAGAGTTTACACTTTCAAAACAAATAATCTTTCAGCAGAGGCAAAGTATGGAAATTTCAGCCAAATAAGTGAATTTCTAAAGATATGAACATATAAAAATGGTGGTATAATTTATCTGTAATGATTATTGCCAGGCCTCCCCAAACAGCCAGGCGTGGCCCTGCCTATGCTCCACCCCCAAACCCCTCCTGCCAGTTCCCCTGACTCTGTACCGTGGACCGGGCTGGGGCTGGGGCCGCACTGCCCGCCCGGTGCTCCAGGGCTGGGGCTGTGCCATCCGCCCTCCCGGCACTCTGGGGCGGGGCTTTGGGTGGAAAGGGCAGGACTAGGCGCTAGGCCAGTGGTTCATGTGCTGCCCATGTTGCCAGGTGATTTCTTTAATAGCATTCATAACACTGGAGCATGTGGTAGTGCATTCCCCATGCTATATTACTTCTATGTACTATTTATTTAAGGTGTAGTTTTTTAAAATTTTAGTGTATTTTTCAGTTTGTAGCGATGCCATCCTTAGATGTTATTTTAGTTGAAGGCCACAGGCTACTTAACATTTTGGCTTTTCTGCTAAGCCAAAGATTGAATGGACGTGGACGCTAAGGCCTTGTCTACACTACGGGGGGAGATCGATCTAAGGCCGTGGCTACACTCGAAACTTCAAAGCGCTGCCGCGGGTAATCGGTTTGTGAAAAGGAAGGATTTGCATATTGGCAGGGCAGTGTGGGAAAGCCAGGCAGCTCCTGCCGATACAGCACAGTCTTTAGGACATCAATTCAGAATTTTTTACAATCTCTACATTAAATAAAACAAAAACTGCAAGCTGTGGAGACACAAGTAACCAGAAAAATACCATGTTATCTGGATGTTGGTGGCCAAATTTTCAGACAGGTCTCTACACTTGTGCATAAGCAGTCTGCATTTGCACAGAGAAACCAGGTAGTTGCCTGCCTCACCAGTTTGTTTGTGCATTGCTTGTTTGTGTCCAGGGATGCAGATTGGGTAATGAAGCAACCTTATTGCAAGGGTGAAGTTTGAAGCTTGTTTGAAAATTTGGTCCTAGGAGACCCTTTATAACAGACAGTGATTCAGGCTGATGCTTCCCTTTTGTGAGAATTGCCTGGCAGATGAGCTCAGAATCTTGTGTTACCTTTTCTTCCCTTTGTACCAGATTCAGGTATAAAAGGATAGAGTTCTTTTTGACTGCCAAAGATGCAGTGAGCTTTTTCTGCCCTTTGAATGTTTAAAAGGGCTTGAAATACTTACCAGATAGCTGCTAGAAAACTACTAGCCAGTAGACTATAGCTACTTGCCAGAAGCTGATAAGAAAGTTGAGAGCTGTTGAGGGTGCACCCCTTATGGGTCCAGGGGAAGCTGCTAGAAAGTGTGAGGAGGGATAATCTGAAAACATCCTATGATAGGATTTTTAGAAGTGCTCAGCATTGGCCTTACTACTTCCACGACTTCACTGGCAGCAGAATTAGGCCAACACTTAATCACTTTTGAAATTCCACTTTCAATGCTCTATTGCAGAGTTTGTTTACTTATTCAGAGACAGCAAGAGCATGTCCTGTATGGGGAGTATCATGTCCTGTATCTGTCCCTGCGGGGCCCTATATTTTATGTCATTCTTGACTGGTCTGATAAGTTCTTTTGGAGCTTGTCGTCTTCATGCTGAGGTTCACAGCTCCATTACAATTGGTATTTCAGTCTGTTTGCAGAGTAGGGGCAGAACAGACCTGTCAGAGACTGGTAGCAGGGAAATGCCCTGCCTTCTGAAGTTCCTTCCATTTTCTTTTTTGCCTCCCCAGCAACAGGTGGCTCAACCAGATCCCCTTGCTGCAGAGCTTTTCTGAGGAAAATTACAGAATTAATTTCAAATTTTCAGACTAACAGTTTAGTTCATTATACTAGATTAGTGTGCCAGGGCTGCATTTTACTTTTTGGGAGCTTTCCCTGAACTCCCCTTACCCTTCTGAGGTTTTTCCAGCATTTATAGGAATATGTATAGCTTTCATCAAATGTGGTCACATGACACTGTCCAGAGGGCAGACCCTATGGAGCTACACAAGAATTACAGGAACAATTTTATCTGGTTCCCAGTCTCAGCAACCCATGCAAAGGCCATTGCATGAATTCAGTCATCAGTCATGCGCATTTGGTGATGGATTGCAGCCTGCTCCTCATCCTATTTTTAGCTTCAGCGAACCAGGGAGAAGCAGAGCAGGGCCCTGTCTGAGGCATCTAAAGGAGGTTTGTCTTCAGAGCATTCCCATTTTACCATCTTCAGACAATTCTTTATGTTTTGCAGATGAACCACAGCCTTTTTCTTTTCCCAACTTCGATCATTTTCATTTGATGTTACAATGTGCTCCCTATGGACTCTCTCCAGGATCATGGTATCAGTAATACTGGATTTAGGGAAGAAGGAAATTTGCTTACCTTTTTCTAGACAATTTTTCTGATCAGGGATCTGTACAAAGAGAAGGCTGAAGCAAACACACCGAGTGATACGGTTCCTGGAGTTCAGGACAAACACACGCATATGGTAGCAAGGAAGTCAGTCATTGTCTGGGGATGAGGATAAATACTATCAAGTACAAGGTTTCATCTTAGAAGAATAACAGAAGATGAAGATGGCCATAATGGAAAGCAAGTAGTATCAGAAACAAAAATCCAATTCTTATTGGAGCTTATGAATTCTGAACTCATTCACAGGCATGCTTCTGTGATCTAAAGTGTATATGATACCTGGAAATACTGGATAGATATCTCCTCTGCCTCTTACCCAATCTTATCTGTTTTCAGAGATCTAGTGCCAGTTGTATATTCTCTGCCCTTTTTTTTTTTTTTTTTTTTTTTGGCGGTTCTCCTGTTTCTTTTCAGGGAAGATTCGAGAAAGAGAATACAGCATCCACCAGCTAGAACACAGTGATTAATTGAGGTCTCAGAGCACTGTTCCTTCCATAGATAACAGACTTGTCCTGTTAAATATCAAAGTCCAGTCCTTAGGAGCACTGACAGTCTCAGGGCAGAGTAGTCACGTCTCCTATACAATATCGAGATCTGCTAGACTGCCACATAGCCGTCAATACGTAACTTCACCAAATTCTGCATATTGGTCATCCAGTCTTAATGAATGCCATTTCCTTAGTTTTGGCAGGAGTCTTTTCCATGCTTACTGCCCAGTGGAAGATGGAGGATATAATATATGCACTACCTCATTTTGGATATCCTTATTAAAAGGATTGCCCTGCTTCTCACCCTGGAGGCACACTGCTATAAAAATCCCATTGTAACAGTTCTGTGGACCTTGGAATGAAGAATAGAAAAATTATCTGTGATTCCATGGAAAATTATTTTCTTAGAGTGACGAGGTCCCCAGATCCGGCCCATCCTGCACACAAATGGATCATACAGAATAGAGATGGCTATGGACATCCAAAGATTTGGGTTTGTTGTTGTTAAGTGCAATTTACCATGCTTTGTAGTAGGAGAAACCCTTATGCTTTTTCCTGACAATATCGTTAACACAACCTACTATTAAGGAAGGTAGATTTACATAAGAGCAGCCATATTGGGTCAGACCAATGGTCCCATCTATCCCAGCATCCTGTCATCTGACAGTGGCCAATGCCAGGAGCTTCAAAGGGAACGAACAGGACAGGCAATCTTGAGTTATCCATTCCATCATCCAGTCCCAGCTCCTGGCAATCGGAGGCTAGGGACACCCAGAGCATGGGGTTGCATCCCTGACCATCTTGGCTAATAGCCATTGATGGACCCATCCTCCATGAACGTATCTAGAACAGTGTTCTAGTTTTGGCCTTCACTACATTCCCTCGCAACGAGTTCCACAGGTTGATTGTGCGTTGTGTGAAGAAATATTTCCTTTTATTTTAAACCTGCTGCCACTTAATTTCGTTGGGGGGAGACGTCGGGGGGGAACGGACGGGACAGGTTATTGTGTTATGTGGAGTAGATACTTCCTTATTCACTTTCTCCACACCAGTCATGATATTCTAGCCTTCTATCCTATCCCCCCTTAGTCATCTCTTTTCCAAGCTGAAAAGTCCCAGTCTTTTTAATCACTCTTCATACAGAAGCTTTTCCATACCCTTAATCATTGTTGTTGCCCTTCTCTGTATCTTTTCCAATTCTAATGTATCTCTTTTGAGATGGAGTGACTAGAACTGAAATTGAATTATCCTGGCTGTAGAAGTTATCTCAGCGATAGGGAACTTAAGGGAGCATCTGACAAATCTGGTTCTGTCCCCAACCTGCAAGCAGGCTAACATACACATTGTAATGGATCTGCTGCTCTTATTACTCAAAGAAAAGAAATATTCAGGTAAGCACAGATCATTTTCCCTATTTTACCATCCTGAAAAGAGGGTCAATTATACTTCCTCCCTACTAGCAACCAAAGAGGCAGTGGGAGGAGTTTCTCTCTTTCTTATTGCTCTGACAGAGGGAAGGAGGCAGTCTGCACTCTTCTCCTTCTTTGCTGCTGGAAAATAACAGCTTTACATTTCCCATTCTTTCTTTTTTGTCTTCCACTCCCACTTTTCACACCTTTGTTCTGCTTCTTGTAATTTTTCTTAGAGGCAGAATGAAAAGGATCGGTTTCACTCTTGCTCTGTATACAAGTGAGATCTCCACTGAAACTCGGAAATTGCTTCTGAGTATGCTATGAGCAGCTGCTAATGCAGGGAATAGACCTCCACCAAGTAGCAGAGGATTGAACCTCTGCCTTATATTATGTTTCTAAGCAGTATTAAAGTGAAACATATAAGAACTTTTCATTAGTCTTATTGCTGTTTGAACACTATATGTAACAGCAGTAAAACTGGTTATATTCTTGTAAATTTTAGTGTGCTGTGGCAGTCATTGACAGCTTTCCACTTGCTATGTACAGTCTTTCTTCAGTCCTTGTGGTTTAGTTATTATTTACAAGGTGCCGTATGTGTTCCTGGCACTCTATGGTAATGTAGGAATTAAAGGTGTAATCATAGAGGTTTTTGCATTTTGTGATGGCAGTTACAGTATAAGTGTGTGTATATTTATATCTATATCATCTGTATAAAATAATGTCTCAACAATGTGTTTTTTCTTAAACATGCATGATGTGGTTAAAATTTGCATAGTGTTATTAATATGTTTATGTCCTGTGTATTCTGTGGCGCTGACTTAATTTGAAGAATTTTCCTTCTGTTGCCTGGCAGTTTCCAGCATTCTCTAATCAGTGTTTTCAAACAGAAACCAAGGCCAGGCAAAAGCTCTAGTGTGTGTATTAAAGGGGAAAAAAGTGAAGCCATGGAGGGATATGAGAGTACTACATAAAATGACTGTAAATGTTTGTTATCCTCAAAGTTCTGCTGAACGTTGTAAACATTTGAAAAAGAGCTCTTTCAGACAACCTGTTCTACATTTCTATTGGCTAAATGTGGGCATGTTATTGCCATCTTTGAATATGTTTTTTTTTTTTTAGTATAGTACTATTAAGCTGTCTGAAAGTTCTTATAAGTTTCATTTTGATACCGCTAAAAAGGAAAAAAAGAGCTAAGGCAGAATCCTCTGCTGCTTGGATGAGGTGGGGTGGTCCAGTCCCTGCCTTAGCAGCTGCTCATAGCATATTGAGCAGCAGTAGCTCAGTAAATAACTTCCAACTGTCTCATTAGTTTCACTGGTGCCCTCAACGGTACAGAGAACAGGAGCATATCGGCAAGAAGTATACACATACTTTCTATATAAATTGTGAAGTATAAATCGATTTTTAATTAGATTTTGTTGAACTTTTTACAAAAAGCACCATTTCACTGCTGTGTTTCAACTGCTCTGAAAAGACTGGAAATCCAAAAAACAAAATCTTAGTATTGTTTATAATATTTATGATTCCCTTGCCCTTCCAAAGCACGTGGTGGGGTCGGGGGAACAAAACTAAGTCAAAATTAAGGTCCTTATTCTGTACATGCTTAACTTGACGCATACAAGTGGTCCCAATGAGTGTATTAGTGTTTGTAGGTTCAGGAGCTAAATCATAAGAAAAACAGGAATAAAATATCAAGAAGTCAGGCAGAGTTATGTGATTGTGATCCTCCTACATGGAGGGTCCATGGTTATAAAGACAAGATACATGTCTGAAAAATAAGTTGGTGGTTTCATGTCTTCGTTGTTTTTCTTTTTTTCTTTTAGTGGGATAGAATGTGTTGAAAAGGCTGTCCAGGAGGAGCCAGTTCACAGTGCCATTTAAGGCCCCCCCCAGTCGTTCGAAGTAATCGGGATCAGTTTGACTAGAAACTTTTAAATTTTTACTGAAACTTGCAACTTGAAGGAAAAAACCTCTCACTTTGCAGGACTAGCTTTTGTTTGTTTGTTTGTTTGTTTTGATTTGGCTTTTTTAATGGTCAAATCTATGCAAAGTGCTGTGCATAACATCATTAATTCTCTTCCGAAACCCCTCAAGAAATTTCCATTTTGGTTTTGTTATGTCCTTGACATCTGTTTCCCAGGGTGAATGGTTTCTCTCCAGAATCATGTCAGATCTTTTTTGGAGTCACTGCTTGTCTCTCTCAGGTGAGCATATAACCATTTTAAAGAAATATAACTTAGAATAAATACATTTGTATACGTTTGTATTCTGATTCTTGTTTTCCTTATCTTTCTACATGTACCATGACTTTTCTTCTTTGGTGTACCACTACCTGAGCAGCAAATGACTAAATACTGTATTGGATATCACACATGGGAATCCACAGAATCATTCAACACTTAGCAGAAAAGGGGAATGATTTATATGGCATTCAGCAATAAAGAGATACTATAGTATGCAGAGAGCAGCATGTAGGAACTATGTGCCTTTTACTTTTAAATTATTTGCAACTTATTTTGGGGATTTTTTTTGTTTTGTTTTGTTTGTTATCCATGCACTAAGCAGGAAAACTTTGCAGAATACCTGATCACTATGTTTATACCTATTCTTCTGTGCACTAACACTTTACTGGAGGTACCACATCTAAAATTTGAGACAGGCTAGGCTAGAGCCCTGGGAAGGTGTATGCACTTACTTAACTCTGAACACGGTGAGCATTCCTATTGAAATCAGTGTGTGAACAGGTGCATTCACCTTTACAGGTTGGTGCCCTATGGTTTTAAATTGCTGCTATTGCTGGTGCTATAAGGAAAAATGTTAATTTTCTGTTGCATATGAATGATTGCCCAGGTTTGCCTGACATGCCAGGCAGAATAGAACGTAATCTGTTAGAGGCAACAAGCACTTCTGATTGTCTTTATGTGTTGTTAAATGTTGTCTTACCAACTCTGAGAGGCCAATTAAGTAAGAGAAAAAAAGAAAAAAAAACTTTTGAAGTGATAATCAAGCTAGCCCAGTACAGACAGTTTGATAAGTGTGAGAATACTTACAAGGGGAGATAGATTCAATGTTTGTAATGTCTCAGCCATTCCCAGTCCTCATTCAATCCTGAGTTGATTGTGTCTAGTTTGCATATCAATTCCAGCTCAGCAGTCTCTCGTTGGAGTCTGTTTTTGAAGTTTTTCTGTTGTAATATAGCCACCCGCAGGTCTGTCATTGAATGACCAGACAGGTTAAAGTGTTCTCCCACTGGTTTTTGAGTATTCTGATTCCTAATTGGCCTCTCAGAGTTGGTAAGACAGCTCCCACCTGTTTATGCTCTCTGTATGTGTGTATATATATCTCCTCAATATTTATTCCACTCTGTATGCATCCGAAGAAGTGGGCTGTAGTCCACGAAAGCTTATGCTCTAATAAATTTGTTAGTCTCTAAGGTGCCACAAGTACTCCTGTTTTTTTTAAGATTTTTGGTTGTTATTCAATAATGACATTCCCTAGGTTGGAGAATGTTGATGCAAGTAAAGTCCATAAAGCAGTCCTTTTTATTGTAAGAGGGTTTTTTTCGAGTATCCAATTTTGTAAGGTAATGGTTGAAGCTAAATAAGTAGTCTTTCATGAATGAATCTACAAAACTTGATATTGGCATTTTAGGTCTATAGTTGTTACTTGCTCCTCCCCCTCTTCCCTACCCCCTTCCCCCCAAAAAATAATACCTTATTTTCAGGTTAGCAAAAGTGAAGAACATCTCTAAAGTTTCTTTTCATTGTATGGGTTAAAGAATTGTCCTTCAGTGTTTTTTTGTAAACTTTCATACTAATCCTTTATTTAAAAATGGTGGGAAGTAGAACATTAGTCAGATTGCTAAACAATATTTTACAAGCTATAATAATGCTCTTCAAGCAAAAGAAGTGTTGTTGCATAAATCTAAAAGGTTTATTTTTAACTTCCTATTAGATTTCATCTGAAGATCGAAGTGTGCTGTGGGCTTTGATTACTTTTTATGGAGGGGATTGCCAGCTGAGCCTCAATAATAAGTGTACTCATTTGATTGTGCCTGAGCCAAAGGGGGTAAGAGTTTATTACATGTACAGTCTTTCCTGGTGTAGTTCTCATTTGCTTCTGAATAATCAAACAATTTTCACCTTTCCTGAAGTTCTTTAGAGTCTCAAATTGCTTGCTGGATTTGAACAGCTGAACTGATCATGTTAATGCATTGCAGCTAATTGTCTCATATTTATTTTCCCTAAAGCTTTGAGTTTGATTAATTCAAAAGGTATCCCAGCTTCAATTTATGTATTTCTAATCTGATTTGTAGCTGCATAATAACTATTTGATGTCTAAAGTTTTTTGATAAATAACTGGCTTTACAGTTGCCTTCCTAGTTACTCATATACACTAGTCAATAGTGCATGTGCATTAGTATATGTCCTTTATAATTACTTAGTGGCATTCCTGAAGAAGAATTACAAGGCTAGAGTAGAAATACTGTAAAAGCACATATTGACTCTATAATCTTATTACTAGACTATCACTGAAAAAAGATTTGCAGTGCCTTCCATTTTGTTGACATTTTGGGTGTGTGTGTGTGTATGGGGAGAAGAATCCAAAAGGCAACCCTAAATAACAAAATTCCCAAAGGATTTTCCTCTTGGAGGAAGATGAAGGGTTATTTTGTCCCACTAATTACTGCACCATATTGATGAAAAATACTGAACATGTATACAGAATTTTTAATATTCAGAGCTCTTCACAAACCCTAGCTAACCTTCAGATTAATTAAGTAGTATTGCCTTTATATAGGTGGGGAAACTGAATAACAGGCTAAGGGATTTGCCAAAGATGGCACACGAAGAAAACACCGGAACCGAGTCTTATAGTGTCCTATTAGTAATGCTCTAATTATAGCAGTTCCAGTATAAGTACTTATTTCAGGTACTTACTTTTCTGGGGGAAAAAAGTCCTAGTGTGTTTGTTCTCAAACCATAATTAAATATTAAAAAAAAAAAAACACAAAAAATTTTACTTAGACGTTTCTAGCTATCTTATCAGTGGATACAGCAAGGTTTACTTTGTTTTTTGTTTTGTGCTTTGGTAACTTAGGCACTGATCCTGCAAGTACTTTAACAAATGCTTGACATTATGGATGTGAATAGTCTAAAAAAATTGTCAAGTTAAGCATGTGTCTGAAGGCTTGCTGAATTGGGGGTCTAAAATGTATACTTTTAAACTTGTTGTGTAGATCTTTGTCAAGTTTGGAAATTTTTGATTGAGAAATAATTTTTTTATACATGTGTCAGGGTTCCCTCCCCACTCTGAACTCTGGGGTACAGATGTGGGGACCCGCATGAAAGACCCCCTAAGCTTATTTCTACCAGCTTAGGTTAAAAACTTCCCCAAGGTACAAATTCTTCCTTGTCCTTGGACAGTGTCGCTGCCTCCACCAAGTGAGTTAGACAAAGATTCAGGAAAAGGACCACTTGGAGTTCCTGTTTCCCCAAAATATCCCCCCAAGCCCCTTCACCCTCTTTCCTGGGGAGGCTTGAGAATAATATACCAACTAAATAGGTAAACAAGGTGAGTACAAACCAGATCCTTGGGTTTTTAGGATACTAAAAATCCAATCAGATTCTTAAAAACAGAACTTTATTGTAAGGAAAAAATAAAAGAAGCACCTCTGTAAAATCAGGATGGAAGGTAATTTTACAGGGTAATAAGATTTAAAACACAGAGGATTCCTCTCTAGGCAGAACTTCAAAGTTACAAAAAACAGGACTAAACCTCCCTCTTAGCATAGGGAAAATTCACAAGCTAAAACAAAAGATACTCTAAAGCATTTCCTTACATCTAAAATTACAGAAATAGTAAGTAATAGTATCATTCAGTAGGAGCTGGATTACTTGTTTGGTCCCTCTCTTTGTCTCAGAGAGAACAACAAAGAGCATACACAAAAAAACCACCCTCCTCCCCTCCCCCCCTCCTCCCCCCCCGATTTGAACGTATCGTCTCTCCCCATTGGTCCTTCTGGTCAGGTGCCAACTAGGTTAATGGAACTGATTAACCCCTTACGGGTAAGTGATTTTGTACCTCTGGCCAGAAGGGATTTGATATTACTATATACATAAAGGTTATTACCCTTCCCTTTATTTTTATGACAACATGGTTGTAAAGTACATAGTGATTCAATTTACTGCCATTACATCAACAGTGTGATTTCCCTCTTCCTCCTGTCCTCGCTCCCCCCCTCCGCCCCGCTATAAAATTAGTCTGGGAAATCTTTGGGTCTCTTATGGCCTGGAGTTGGGAGAAGGTAAAGGTATTCCTGTTGATTGTGCGCGGGAATCTTAGTATTCCTCTCTCTCTTCCCCCCCCCCCCCTCCAAAATAAATAAATAACATGCGCGATTTCAGCTTTACGCGGTTGGCAAAAACAAAAAAAAGAGAAAAATAACTATTTTAATACTGTACCTGTAGTGCGTGCGATTTCATCCGCCATTCAGCTCATTGTAATTTTGACTATAAGCAGTTTTCGCTTTACGCGCTAACCACGGAACAGAACCCCCGCATAAGATGAGACTCACCTGTATCAACCAGTACAGTTTAATAGCTTCCAGTACATACATAGTACTGGTATCCAAAGCATACATTGAATGATTCAGAAGCCTTGAAATGACTGATATGTCTGTTGTGACCCAAGAACCTGTTGGTGCCAGAGGGCATAGGGGATGCATAGGGTTTTACAGGGATTCTCTGGGTCAGATATATGCATATTAAGTTCACCTAAGGGTGGCATGTGAGGTGTCTATCCAGAGGCAGTATCCCATTGGTCACGATGATCATTTTGAAATGTATGTAAGGATAGTATTTAAGGAGTAATTTCTCTGTACTGGAAATTATGTTCTCAAAGCCTTGAAGTTAAGGCAAGTAACCAAAAGGTGACTTGTCTTAAACAGGTTCATTTCAAGAAGTAGCAGACACTTATTTTCCTATCTGGTCATTATATATTGTGTGTCTTATAATGGAACCTATTTGATAATTAAATGATTGCAAGGCCCACAAGAGAGGGAGGCCACAAGAAAAGCCAGTCAGCAGGGAATGTCCTGTGTATGAATAAGAATAAAGACTATTGTAATATGTCTAAGGCAGTGGTTCTCAACCTGCGGCCCATGGTCAGCTTGCGGCCCAGTCAGCACACAGCTGTGGACCATGTGACATCCTCAGGGCCATACAGGTGGTATTGGATGTGACCCACATAACATATCGTGTGCCGCGGATGCGGGCCACAATGGTAATTAGGTTGAGAACCACTGGTCTAAGGGATCCAAGAAACACCCAGCATCCTTCACCAAGGAGACAAGCTGGCTGGCTTTTCTCATGAAAAAAGGATCATAGCCTTCCGAGCTGAAAAATGCTAGAAGGACTTTGGGGGTGAACTTCTGCTCTATAAGACATGAAGTATCTATAGGTTCTAGAATGTTATATGTAACCATTTGTTTCCAGTACTTCTACTTGCTATCACCTGAATCTCTATTCTTTTGTTAAATAAAACTGTTGCTTGTATTTACTTATAAATTTGCTTGAGTGCTGTATGTTAAGAGGAGTGGTGATCTAAGTTGTAACTGAGAAACTGGAATATACTGCTTCTTTGGGAGCAATGAATCTGTGAATACTGAGAATGGCCTGTTGAACAGAGGCTGGACACTCCAGGGAGATGCTTGGAAGGCTCGGGGGTTGAAATCTGCCTGTCTCTAACATGTGGAGAGAGAGGGGCCTGTGTAGGCCTAGGGGAGAGCTTGTGTTGCCTGTGGCTGGTTGAGTCGGGAAGCTGACCTGTGGCAGGCAAAGACAAGGCTTCTCACCCTAAGGGCAGGTGGTAGTGAGGTGTCTCACAATCCTGGTTTCCCCCAGGAAGTATCCTATCTACAATGTAACATCTAAGCACCAGAAACCGAGTAGAAGATTTGATTTATTTGCATTTACTTGCAAATAAACTGTATTGTATTAAAAATGTTAGATGTGTTTAACAGTTTTATTTTAGATTAAGCAAAATAAGTATTCCCTTCAGTACCTAATATAAATATTTGTTGAACAGTTCATTTGAGAATCATCGGTGCAATAGTGAGTGAAATTAATTTTTCCCATTGTTATGTTTTCTTCAGTGTTCAGATATAACTACATTATTTTTAGTTATCAGTTTTACAGGTTACCTGATTTTTGCTCAGATTCAAAAATCTCCAGGTTCCTACCACAGACTGTCAAAGTAGGCTTCTAAAATTTGTCCACAATCTTATTAGTGTGGCATTTTATCCCATTTGTGTTTGTAGAGGGAGCTCCCTCCAGTAGATCATCTGAATAGTCAGAGGAATGATAGTACACCTCTACCCCGATATAACACCGTCCTCGGGAGCCAAAAAATCTTACTGCATTATAGGTGAATCCGCGTTATATCGAACTTGCTTTGATCCGCCAGAGTGCCGCAGGCCCCCCCCCCCCCATAAATCATCAATCAACTTTGCTCCCATAAATCATCAATATTATAACTTTGACAAAATTATAAATATTGGGCCAGATTCTCATTTACACCCTTAAATTGGGTGTAAATTAAATTTAAGCCCATGTTAGGTCTCCTGTACACTACCAGAGGGGAGTAAAAGGGGCATTAGTGTAAATAAGGCCAATTTATATTTCTACACTTACATGCTATTTTTAAAAGTGTGTGTGTGTGTGTTTTTATATATATATATATATATATATATATATATATGTAAAAAAAAATAACTTTTACCGTTTTAACTAACACCATTCCCATACCTCCCTCATTCCTCTGTCTGTTCTGTTATGCCTTTCTGTGTTATAGCATGTGTTGTTTTGAACTTTAAGCTTATTGGAGCAAGTATCTGCAAACTCAAGCTCAAGCTCTGCAAGATGTACCTCTACTAGAGCTATGTAGGGCAGCTACCTGGAGTTCCTTACACACCTTCACAAGACATTACGTTTTGTTCCAGTCTTCTACTACAGATACAGCTGTAGGGACAGCAGTATTACAGTCAGTCATCACTTCTGCATCCTTGCACCCACCTCTTGTTTGACTACTGCTTGCTAATCTCCCAGGTGTGGAATACACATAGGGCCCATGACTCAAAGAAGAAATTGAGGTTACTTACTTGTAACTGGAGGTTCTTCAAGAGGTGTATTCCACTCCCTGCCCTCTGACCCCTCTGCTGAGGATCATAACTGGATTTGTGGTAGGAGAAGGAACTGGGGACGACTGGTCTGCACCCCACCTTAAACCTTTGGTTCAGAGCATGAGTAGAACAACTGGGTATGTGTGGATCAATGGACAATGCTTACTAAAAGTCTCCAGACTCAGGCGCATGGTGCTCATACGTCCCCATGTGTGGAACACAGATAGGGACCACACATCTCAAAGAACCTCCAGTTACAGGTAACTAACCTCCTTTTCTGAAGGCCTTCTCAGATCCAAGCCAGTTGGTCTCGCCTATAATTGGCGTGTGGTCTTTGAAAGCTTTGGTGGCTCAGTTGTCTGAAGACTCAGATCATTGTCTTTTGAAATCTAGAGTTCTCCCTTTGGATCTGCTCTTTCAGGGACCATCACTTCTAAAATCAGAGATTATTGTTCAGGTCCATTGAAATCTCAGTTCTGGGTAGTTGGCTCAGGGAATATTAATTATTCCAGTTGGTCTTGGGAAATGTCCTACTGAGCTCTATATCATTGATCTCTCTGTGGTCAGCACGTCCTGGTCAGTCTTAGTCAGGTTTTTCTATTTTTGTGTTTACTGCATGCTATAAAGTTCTGGCCTTACAGCCTTCTCCATAGGTTTCCATGGCTAAGGAACTTTCAATTAAATACTTAAGAGAACAGATGGAGAATAACTGTGGATCTTCTTTCCCAGCCAAATCTAAATATAGACTGGGCTTTTGGCTACAGTCACTTATTCACCTTCACAGATCTCTCTTGTTTCTGTACTTTAAGAAAAATCAAGTTCCTTATGCTTTCTTAGGGAAGTATAATTCCTACCCAAAATTGACATGCTGCTATCTATCAATCACTCGTAATCTGTGGTGTTTGCAGTTCCCACAGGGATGGGCACAACAAGTATTGAATAAAAATCTCCAAACTTTTTAATTTAATTGTGCTTTTATACATAATGCCAAAACTCTGTCAGGCACTCCACAGAAACACAAAAAGTCATTTCTATTCCTTTATGTTCCATGTAAAGATAACATAACAAACGGGAGACAAAGAAAAAGGTGGCAGGTAGGGGTTGTGGGGATAAGGCTTACAAATATAACATGAGTTTGAGGGTTCCACATTTACCTTTATTTTGGGCTTGTAGATATCTTCCTGTCTCTATGTGGTCGGGGAGGAAAGTTTAAAATGAGGTGGCAGTTAGTGGGGAGAGGGGGGATGAAAGGAGGTAAGAAAGGGAAATAGAGACCAAGGAAGAAGTAGAAAGTTGGGACAGGGAGAAGGAAACCAAAGGGATGGAGAGAGAAGTTGATGGACGAAATAGGATTGTAGGAATTGCCATACTGGATCAGACCAGTAGTCCATCTAGACCAGCATTTTATCTGTGACAGTGGCCAAAACAAAGTATTTCAGAGGAAGGGGTAAGAAACTCCATAGAGGACCGTTATGGATTAACTGATTTATACAAGCAGTATCTTCCAAATCCTTCTTAAGGTTAATTTAGGTCCTGGGCATGAGAGTTTATACCCTTTCTGGTATTTATTTAATGTAAATGTAGTGTTCTTATTATCTGTACAATCCTTTTTTGAATCCTATTGAACGCTTGGCCTCTGATATCTTGTGGGAGTGAGGCCTACAGATTGTTCTCTTATCAGTTTTAAATATATGCCATTCAATTTAATTGAACATCCTCTTATTCTTGTATTATGAAAGAGAGTAAATAGAATGGAAATAGGGAGAGCATGATGGAGAGGAGAATGGTGGGCAGGGAGGTTGAGATTTGCTTCAGGAGTAGAATAACTTGAGGGACTGGGGGAGGTTGGGATGCTATTTGTGTTACAGTAGCACCTAGAGGCCCTGGTTGTGCTGGGAGCTATACAAGATATTACCCCAAAATGTCTACAGAATAATTAATTAAAGGCAAGAGGCAGCAGGTTTGTGGGAATTGGGGTGAGGCAGGGATAATAGAAACAACAATGCATGATCAAGTAATGTGCACAATTTGGAACACAGAACTGTTCATCTGTAAAGTGACCATAGTAAAAATGTTTGTAAAAATCTGATGTCAGGAAGCTGGCGTGGGTGTGAGTGTCTGTTGTTGCTGGTGGAGGAAAAGGAGCTATAGCTTTTAGGCCAGCCCAGAATGTCTCCTGCTGGTCCTGAGCCCCAACATGAGCAATGTAAGAGGCGAAGCTGCTAAGTTAATATTTTAACAATGGCTCCCTTATATAGTGAGAATGGACCAGGACCATGACTCAACCATGCAATCTACCAATGTGCAATACAAGCAATAGAAATGTGAAACATACTATTGAAATGCGAGGCGCCTGTATTTTGTTATGCGTTGTGTCATTATAGATTATAATGTATTTTTAATTATACATTCAGTTTTAAAGGAAGCTTTCTCACAGTGTGAACTAAATAAATCGTTTTTTAAAAAGAGCTGGAAAAATCAGGTGCTATCATTTTCAGTCGTAAGGACTCTTCATGTGAACTGTAAACTGGATTTGAACTCTGGACCTTCGGATCCCTAGCACAGACCTCTAATTCTTGAGTTATCCTCAGATTTGTCACATTGGGTTTGTAAGAAAGAATGACTGAGACTTGGGCCTGCTCTGTTAGAGACCTAAGTCCTGTTCTGACTTCTGTCTGAAGTCACCTTCTACAACTCCACAGTTAACTTATTTGTAAAATCAGTGTTGTTGGGGAGGGCTGATACCTAAGGTAGGAGTACAGGCCTAATAGAGAGAAATATAAACAACGAGTAGAAGAGGTGAGTTTTGAATTTGCGGTCCTGGATTCCAGCCTGATGCACTTTTCTCTAGCCTAGGGCATGTGTGCCTGTGCCAGTTGGCAAACATACTGTGCAGTAGGCAGGCTAATTCTGCTGAGGTGTGGAACTAGGGCTATTAGCCAGAATGGGCAGCAATGGTGTCCCTAGCCTCTGTTTGCCAGAAGCTAGGAATGGACAACTGTGCATGGATCACTGGATGATTGCCTGTTCTGTTCATTCCCTCTGAAGCACCTGGCATTAGCCACTGTCAGAAGACAGGATATTGGGCTAGATGGACCTTTGGTCTGATCCAGTATGGCTGGTCTTAGGTTCTTATGTTCTAATGACCAGCAAAATCTGGTACACTTGAAAATGACCTATCCCCCAGATAGAGCAGTTCTGGCTTCTGCTGGTGGAAGGGGAGATCTGAGAGGCTGAGGATAATACAATAGCATACTTATTAGCGTATTGTAAAATGTAATTTAAGTGCTTTAAGCAATAGGCTGTTTCCACCACTTCCCTTGGAAAGCTATTCCACTGTCTAGATTTCATTTTGAGGAATGTGTGTGTGTCTGTCTGTCTGTCTCTCCTTCCTTTAGTTTCACTGATGTACTCCTTTTAGCGCTTCTACAAATACCCAGGATCTTATGTCCTCTCAGTCCTCACGACTAATTCAGCAAAATCAGAACCATGGAATGAATCTTTGGTGCTAAATTTGTCAAAAAGTGGCATTGTGGTTGTAATTTTGTGGCCACTATTAGTTGAGGTACAAATTAAGTGCTTGAATATCTGAATGGCTTAAATTTCTCCTGGAGTTATTTGCACCGGAGAGAGTTATTTGCGTGGTGAGATCCCATGAGATTTGGAATGAAAATCATGTACTCTGTGTCCAATTTGTTTTTTGTACTTTGAGTCTTAAGTGAGAATGATCACAAAGGAAAAGAGGTGCCTAAATTCCTTTAATTAGCCTGCTGTTGCTTAAGCCTCCCATGGAACAGGTCAAAGTGTGTCCATTGCAGCCCATCTTTGTTTTAGAAAGACTGGTAAGTATAATCTTGACAGTCTACACACCCCAGAGAATAAAGCAGACTAACTAATAGCAGCATTAAATCTGAATACGGCAACTTCCTGCACAAGTGTGACTCTCCTGCTGATTTGAACAGTTTTATTGGCCACAAACAATAGGATGTCTGTTGCTTAATTCTATGGTAGGAAGTGTGGTGTAGTTTAGAGACTCCTTATGGATTCGTCCAAAGGCTTTTATTACACATTTGGTCTCTTAGCAGTGTGGGCTTAGTTATTTTATAGGTTCACTGTGTTCTTAAAATACTTGCTAGTTTGTTTTCACATAGCAGCGCCACTTGCAGATATTGTGTCACATTATCAATATAGTTCTAATGTGAATCTTAAATTTATTTTGTATGATGCCTTTAAAATACTGAGGCTCACCAAACCAAATTGCACTTTGTTTGTTTTAAATAAAATACTCTTAAAAGCAACAACTTAATGAAGGATTGTGTGTTAAAAGCCCCACATAGGAGGTTTAAGAGAGCCTGCAGCACATAACTGATTTTTGAATTTGTCTTTGTTTTCAGGTCCCACAAAATAATAGATTGTTGACTCCCTTTCCAAGTGATGCCCCAGCATTCCTTATGTTGGTGATGTCACAACTTCTACAGCATTGTGCTGGAGCATGGATCCAGCCTGTAGGAGGTCAGGTTTTGCGTACACACGTGTGTGTGCGCCGCGCGCGCACACACACACACACTAACTGTTTACACCTTTTGGGATTTAAAATAGTAAAATGAAAAGCTGCATCGTGTCATATGAGAAGAATACTTGATCCTCTTAGGCTAGCTGTATGATCCACTAAGGTTCCTTTGTGGCTCTGATGTCAACAGTCTAGTGGTACAGGCATCATTTGGCATGGGAGTCAGCAATCTGTGATCTAATAAGTGAGGAAAATGTTTGAAATCAGTGTTGAGTGGCCCTCTTACTTCTGGTATTTGGGGCAGTTAGCATATTAACCTTACAGTGAGTTGATTTAAAAAAAAATATCTTTCAGATTATGTTTAGGATTTTTAATATAGTTATTTTTATTTTATTTTGGTAGCATCCAAAGGTTCCAATCAGGATCATAATCTGAATGTGCCAGGTGCTTTAAAAATACATAGAAATAGAGAGTCCCTGTCTTAAAGTGATACAGTCTAAATATATAAGACCACCAAAGAATGGAGAAAAGAAATGCAAAATATACTTTTAGCCTGAGTTTTCAAAGGAGTATAAAAATGCTAGGGACCAAACTCCCACTAGTTGAATGCCTAACTTCATTTAGGTCCCTTTTGAAAATATCTATAATGTGATCAGGGGGGAGGGATAGCTCAGTGGTTTGAGCATTGGCCTGCTAAACCTAGGGTGGTGAGTTCAATCCTTGAGGGGGCCATTTAGGGAACTGGGGTAAAAAAATATGTCTGGGGATTGGTCCTGCTTTGAGCTGGGGGTTGGACTAGATGATCTCCTGAGGTCCCTTCCCACCCTGATATTCTATGATTCTATGAAAGTGTTAAATTTTTATATGTGGACGTACACACACAGCAGTTACGTCAGTGCTGGATTGCTTTTAAAGCGTAATAACCCTTGTTATATATTGGTGATTCGTTTACCTGTCTTATTAAAATGTAATGTTTAAGTTCACAGTTTAATTTGCATGAACACATTTTATGCTTCAAATATTGGACTCTTCCATTAATAATAAAGTGAACATTGAGTAATTGCTATTTCCAACTCACAGACATGCCAGATTTTGGTTTTCTTCAATGTTTCCTTATGGTGATACTGATGTTAATACTTTAAAATATCAAGAGGTACAGTCTGATCAGTGTTGGTTTCACATATCTCATGGAGATCTAGGTTCAAATTACATTTATTTCAGTTATATGTGGTCTTTTTTGATGCATTATAAATTAAACTTATTAAACTAGTTTCCAGATTTTGCACTGCACAGCTTTATAAAACATTATGGAAAACATAATGTGCTTGTCACAAGTTTGGTTTTTATCTGTTTTCCTCTTTTCCATTTAGAAGAGCCTAAACCTTCACTAGATACAGAGAAATCAAACTGTGAACAACAAAAGAAATTCTCCACTCCAAGAGAGGAGAAATATGTGTTTAACAGCTCATAGGAGTAGCTAATTAAGGAGCTGTTTTATATTATTGCAGTGCTCTGATTAAGCTTGAGAAGGCACTTGTGCTCTGATCCTGCAGTTACCTATAACTTTTTAAAAACATTTACCTTTGGCAGTTGAAAATTCTTACACTTTCTCTCAATCCAGAGGTGAAATATTTTATTTGAAAAATATCTTTTGCCAAGTTATGATTGGTCAAGAATGCAACTGTTTAAAAAATTGTTCAGATTATCATTGGGCTTTGAGAACTAAAAATGGTGCTAGTTTTTAAAATGTGGTTTTGAATTAGTTCTTAATGCAAGTCCCTTGTTTGAAGAAATTATATTGTAATTTGTTACACACTTTTTTTGTGTGTGGCCATATGAAGTTTTAATTTACTGTCTTTTTTTATTTTAAGTTAGTATCAAAATCTGATGACTAATATATGCCACCAGTGACTGAGTTTTAGGGCCTGTCTACACTTGAAACACTGCAATGGCACAACTGGAACTGCGCCGCTGTAGCACTTCAGTGTAGATGCTGTCTACGTCAAAGGGAAGAGTTCTCCCATCAGCATAGGTAGTCCATCTCTTCTATTGACTTGGCTCTGTCTACACCAGAGTTAGATCGACTTAACTACGCCACTCAGGGTTTGGATTTTTCACACCCCTCAGTGACATAGCTTGGTCGACCTAATATTTTAGTGTAACACAGGCCACACTATGGTAAGAGAGGTTACTGGATGTTATCATCCAACAGATGGGTATATCTTCTGAATAGTTTGGATCCTTTGGTTCTCATCCTGAGTAATTCAGCACCACTTCTCAGCAAGAATTATCTTTTATTTAAAAATGTCACTGTCACAGTTATTGACACAGCTATTTTTTAAAGCTAGTGGCATAACAAACTAATGACATGGCAGTTGTTATAGTGCATCCATAAGTGAATGAATAATTATAGGAGTTGTAGTAGGTTGCAACTGAAAGGGTAAGAGTTGGTTGCTTGAAAGCAGTTGCCTTACTTGAGTTAATCTGTCTGATCACTTCTTTCTTGGTTCTTAGTTTGGGTTTTGTTAAAGTGTAATTTGTAAATGTTCAGTTGCTGCTGTTTTACGGATTCTGGTGTAGTCATGTGCACTGACACCAAGATAAAAGTTGATAGTGATGATGTCGGCTAAGTGTATATGAAATCATATTCGGAGCTAATTTTTATTCATATCACTAAAAATAATTCAGTTATGTGTGGGAGGGGATATGTAATGCATTCTATTTATTGTCTTTTCTTATGTCGTGTCCACAGGAAAAATATGAATGCGCTTGTAAACGAGAGAGTATTAAAATTGTGACACCTGATTGGGTACTAGATTCTATATCTGATAAAGCTAAAAAAGAAGAGATATCCTATCATCCCCGCCTAATTATATATGAGGAGGAAGAGGAGGAGGAAGAAGAAGATGCAGAAAATGAAGAACAAGATTCTCAAAATGAAGCTAGTACCGATGAAAAATTATCAAGCCCAGCATCATCTCGAGAAGGATCGCCTTTGGGTGACCAGGCTTTTTCACCAAAATCTGTTAGTGCTGATAAAACAAAAGGAGAATTGATGTTTGATGATTCCTCAGATTCCTCTCCTGAAAAGCAAGAAAGGAATTTGAACTGGACACCAGCTGAAGTCCCACAGACAGCTGCAGCAAAGCGCAGGTTGCCTCAAGGCAAGGACTCTGGGTTAATTAATTTATGTGCCAATGTCCCACCAGTACCAGGCAATATTTTGCCTCCAGAAATCAGAGGTAATATAATGGCTTCCGTTCAAGGTACCCAAGGCTCTGAACGACCAGAAATGATGACTACGTGGAGTCCAGCAGTACGGACATTAAGAAACATTACTAATAGTGCTGATATTCAGCAGATTAATAGGCCATCAAATGTAGCACATGTAAGTGTTGGATTTTTAATTTTCAATATTGGGCTAACATTTTAAAGAACTTTGTTTCCTTTTGAAATCCTCAAAATATGAGAAGGGGGGTAAAATGTTCCCAGGTTACATAGGGATTACATACAGCTAGATTAAACTTTGCCCCAGTAGTCAACCTATTCATTAGTATTTTAGCTTCACAAAAGGAAAAATTTGTGGAGTGGTGGAATATAGTGATATTACAAAAATCAGGATTTACTCCAGCATTTGATACCAAGATTCCTATTAGGCACTTTCAGTGTTGGCAGGAGCACAAAGTGATTCACAGTCTTCAAGCTAGTTACCCTGTTTATTAAACCGAACTTTGTGTCCTTCAGTACTTTTATTCAGTGCAATAAATTACCATGTTCTATACTCAGAAAGTGTTAAAGTTGATGGTTCTCTCAAACAGCTGCAATTTGATTCCTATTGTTCGTTTGCAGTGTTTGGTACTACTGAGTAATGTTTAATTGCTATGCAGTACAGCCAAGGTACAGTTGCGAAAGTCCTAACTTATACATTCTATCTCCAGAGCAATCCACATAATTTTGGTGTAAAATAATTATGGTTAATTTATTTATTCTAGAAAAGAATATGAAATAAGTGATCACGCATTGAAATAAACACACTACTAGATTTCAGTGAATGCATGTTGAAAGGATGGGAGTGGGGAAAGGCAGGATGCTGGTGAATTTATTTGACTCTTATAGACAGTGCATTTTATTCAGATAATTGTACTTGAATGTGCAACAGTTAGATCATGGGTTAAACTTTCAAAAGTGCCTAAGGATATGTCTGCACTTCCGTGTAAGCCCAGGGTTAGTAGAACTCAAGTAAGCAGACCTGGATTTGTTACCTAGGGCCTTAGCGGCTACACTTATTTGTAATTCTTGTTCCAAAACTAGGGCTCCAGAGGCATTACACTGCATTATACAGGACTGAGTTCAATCATCCGTATCTCAGACTTCCTAGTCCCCTCCCAAAATGTGGCCGCTCTAGCCTTTTGCTCATGGGTGCAGTGTGGGAAAACTTGACTGTCCACCAAACTTGACTATCCAGAGCACAAAGAAAGTCAGCCCATGGGATCGTGGGATACTTTTGGCAGTCTTCCAGAGTACAAGTCCGGTGGAGCTGCATCAAAACTACAAAGTGATAGGGCTTGAACCCTGGATCCCGGTTTGACTCAGGCTTGAACCCTCCACCCCGGTGGGGTCCTGGGACCCTGGGTCTCACCTTTGGGTTGGCACAATTTATGTGTAGACAGATGGGTGCTTAGGCTTGAGCCTGAGTTTGAACCCTGGGCTTGCACTGCAGTGTAGACATACCCCAAGTGACATATGAGCACACATCCCATATTCAGAAATGACTGACTGAGTCACTCAGGAACCGAAATCACATTGAAAGCTCCCGTGTGCCTAAGTCAATTTTGAAAATGGGACAAGGGCTCCTAGGTCACTTAGGCACTTCTGAGAGTTTTGCCCCACATCTTGAAGTATAACCTGTGTTTGCTGTGTGTCCTGCAGACTATGGGACCTTTTGGATTTTGGGAATCAATGTACAGATCTCCTTGCATACTGGGGATCCTTCCAAAGCTATCCTCTCTGTGTGTGCTTATTATTATTTAATGTTTATATTATAGCCTCTAGAGGCCTCCGTGAGGTCAGGACCTGTTGGTGTGAAGTGATGTACAAACATAGACCACATAACAGTCGCTGCCCCAAGGAGCTTACAGTTTAAAAGATATGACATAACGGGTGTATAAGAGAAACAAATGGGAAGGGATTGAGTAACAAATGTAATATTTTTTTCTGTATGATAAATCCTACCCCAGTGGTTCTCGGTCTTTCCAGACTACGTATCCCTGAAGCCCGAGCCCCGCTGCGTGGGGCTGAAGTCCGAGCCCTGCCGTCTTGGGCTGAAGCATGTAACTTAGCTTCGTGGGGCCCCCTGTGGTGTGGGGCCACAGGCAGTTGCGCTGCCTGCCATTGCCTAATGCCAGCCCTGCACTTGCCACCCATTTAAACCTGTCCCGCAACCCTCAGGAGGGTCGCAGTCCCCTGAGATTGAGAAACACTGATCTAGATGAGTTGATGTACCCCCTGGAAGACCTCTGCCTACCCCCAGGGGTACAGGTACCCCTGGTTGAGGACCACTGTCCTACTCCATCCTCTCCTTTCAAGATGGGATCAGAAGGGGCCTACGGTGTCTGACAACCTTTCTGTTGGTGAGCAGAGCAGTGCATACCACATAGCATTGCCTACGCATTATCAGACAGTCTGAAAAATGGAATGACCGTGCTAAATTCTCAATTGTTTTTATTTGCAACGGTAAATTAGACCTTAGGGCAAGTTTTTGTGCGCGCTTAACTGTTGATTGAGTAAATAGACACACGTGTGTTTAGATTACTAGGTGTCTCCTTGGCTTTCTGCTTGTGCCAATACCTGGCTTTCAATTGCACATGCATACACGACAATGCATGTGCAAGCAGGTCTTTTTAATCATTTGGCCTTTGAAGATACTATGCAACTTTTAAAATAGATATTTTTCCTTCCTTTGTAGCAGTAGAACAACCAAATATAACTAATGCAAATTTCACTTAAGCTTTCGTTTTAACCTATTTGTCTGTCTATGTCAAATTTTAGCTGGTGTTGCTGTGTTTCACAACTGGGCCCAGTTATGCAGCCCTTATACAAAGACTACCATTGATATTAATGGGGATCTTGTGTAAGAGATTTTCTGTGTTTTTCTGTTTGATTTGAAAGGGAAAAATCTAATACTGGCTGTGCTTTTAATTTCCCTTCCACTAGAATTCTTGTGTTCCCTCTTCCCCCTGCATTCTGTACAATCTCAGAGATTTTTTTAAAAAGTGTTTATAGTAAAGTTTACTGTAGTAAAGACTTTGTGCAGGAGGACATCTGAAAAGGATTTGCTTCTAGAAGAAAGGATGGTTCTGTGCTTAAGACACCAAACTGGGGCTCAGGAGATTTAGGTTCAGGCACAAGCGTCCCATGCATCCGTGAAACCATTACTTAATTCCTCTGTTTCAGTTTCCCATCTGTAAAATGGGGTAATTGTGGTTTTGTACATAACCGGGAATTTGGGAGGACAAAATTCATTAATTTAATTCATTATCTGTTGATATGTTCAAAAACTACAAGTGATGGGCCCACATAACCGTCTCCTATGGGCAGGTCTGCACTGCCTGCTGATCAATCCTGACACCAAATAAAGTACCAGTCCTGAGTAGTGGCATCTCTTGTAACAAGGGATGTTTGCTTTTGGCTCGTGGGAACTGTGATGGTTGCTGGCCCTCATAAACTGTCCTACATTGACTAAGATGGCTGGTGCCATCACAGAAGGAATTTGTCTACTATTGTATGGGAAGACTGAAGTCAGTGAAACTCCAAAAGTGAAAATGTATTAAACAAAAATGAAAGCGGGCTTCCTGACCTTCCTTTTTATTTATTTATTTATTTATTTATTTATTTATTGGACACGTCATCAGGTTTTTTCAGATGCTAAAGAACTAAACAAGAAAGCTGGGGGAACGGGATAGTTTATCATTTTAATTTGCCATCTTTAAATACAATTTATTGTAGTCTTTTTTTATCAGTACATTGAGATTTTATGTAGTGAAATAGTCCAATAAACCAGTTTTGATTGTTTCAGAATAACTTTTAGATTCCTCTCGATGAATATTTCATGTTTTGAAAGACTTTTATGAAATTTGTAGATTAGTAGTTCATGGAGACTACAGTATCTTTCTGTGGCTTTTTGAAGTTGATTATTTATTAATGTTAGAAAAGTATCTGCTGTTTCCGTACACATTTTGGTATTATTGACAGTTTGCATAGTTTTTCTGTTATCTAGTACCTTTTTAAACAAAATTAAATATATATGGTATCTGAGCTTCTGTTAAGTGTGAAGCAATCTTTTCTTAATTGTGAACTGCAAAGGAAAAAATGAAAATTAAGCCCCAGAAGTATATGACTGTTGCCATTAACATAGACAGACTAAATAAAAAAAACACCTCATATTTTAGCAACTTTTAGACTTTTTTGTGAAGGACATATCGGAATAGGTAGTTTCATGACATCACAAGTTCCTTTGATTGTAATGCGACTGCTAGTGTTTGTGCTGTTACAGCATGATCTATTTTGCGATGCCCACAAAAAATCTTACCATATGCCATGTAGATTTTCGGAGAGAAAAAGGTGCTGAATTCCCCTTCCCAAACAGCCTAGACAGTTGGGACTTTCTGCACAGATTTTTGGAGTTATTTCCACTTTCATGTTTTCTTTAGAGTTTAGCTATGCCATTTATAGTGCAATTATTCCTTTAAATATGCTCTTTCCATTTTTGAATGCTGTTGTAGTGATGATGTAATAACATATAAATGAAGGATTTTGTTTACTTTGGAAGGTATGTAAAACGTAGGCATATTATATTCATTCATTTTTTTAAAAAGCTAAATATTTTTCAATTTTGTTATTTATATTTTTATATCTTAAAGGTCACAACATTAATCTTTGTTTTCTAGATCTTGCAATCCCTTTCAGCACCTACAAAAAGTTTAGAACAACAAGTAAATCATAGCCAACAGGGACATACAAACGCTGTGTTGTTTAGCCAAGTGAAATTAACTCCAGAGACACATTTATTACAACAACAACAACAACATCAAACACAGCAGCAACAGCACCACCCTCTTTTACACCTTCAACCTCAACAACTTATGCAGTTGCAGCAGCAGCAACAGCAGCAGCAACAGCAACAACCACAGATTCCTCAACAACCTTTCCCACAGCAACAGTCTCATCAGTTTTCACAACAGCAACAGCAAGTTCATCAGCAACACCAGTTTGCACAGCAGCTACAGTTTCCACAGCAACAACTACATCCTCAACAACAACTCCACCGGCCTCAGCAACAGCTGCAATTCCAACAGCAGCATGCCTTGCAACAGCAGTTGCATCAGTTACAACAACAACAGTTGCAGCAGCAACAATTACAGCAAATACAGCAGCAGAACCTTCAACAGCAACAACTACAGCAGCAACAGCAGCAAATTCAGCAACAGCAGTTGCAACAGCAGCATTTACAGCGATTACATCAGCAACATCAACAGCAGCAAATGCAAACTCAAGCGCCGCAACATTTGACTCAAACATCTCAGCCGCTACAACATCAGGTGCCAGCCCAGCAACTGCAACATCACCAGCAGCCACAGCTGCAACAACATCAGCTGTTTGGACATGATCCAGCCATAGAGAGTTAGTAATGATTGATTTATAATCCTGAAAGTGATGGTCAATCATATGAAATGTTTGTTGGGTTAAAATTTGTTCTTGATCAAAAATAGAATATACTATAAACTAGGGACTATCCAGTACTTGATGGAAGGTGAAAGCATTGAGATCTTCCTATTTTCTGGTTTGTGTTTTTCGCCACTACCATCTAAATGCATATATTGTGTTAGTCTATGTGTACTGTACATATAAAGCAAAACACAACTTTACTTTTTGAGGTAGAGAGGGAAATTTTCAAAAAGAGAGAGGTTGGGGAAGAATATTCCAAAGGCTGGGAAACTAGATGGGTCATGAGAGAAATTGATATTCCGTTACCATTCACATCTAGATTTCTGTTTCAGCTCCTGCCCATCCTGGTATCAGCTGGGAAGTTTTTTCCATCTCACTGGTGGTGGTTTATATGAAATGAATAGCATATAATTCTTGGTTGACCTAGTTTTCATTTCACACTGGGGGGAAACACTTCTTGAGCTGTATTCTAGAGAAGCAGGACTTCAGTGCCCAGGGTGTCCAATTCTAGAACCTTTGAGCATTAAATTCCTTAAAAAGAAAGAAAATTCAAAATTCATTTATTCCATAGCTGATAGTGGGAAATTTGAATATAACAAATGTGGTCTGAAATGGTAGCCTCCAAACTGCTTTAGTTTACAATTTTCTATTCTTTCATCTGCAAACTGTTCTAGTTCCAGAAGAATATTTCCTGTTGGGCTGTGTTTTTGCAATTGCTGATTACCCAGAACAGATGTCTGACAAACAGCTGTTAGCGACCTGGAAACGGGTAAGGTTCCACCTTATTCAAAATGTAATATGATTGCTTTCTAATTATTTTACTTATCAAAGAGTGCAAGTGTTGTGGTTTTAAAAACACTACAAACTTTGTGCTACACATTCCAGATGTTTTGTTATCTATTTTATGACATAAACAATAATATTAAACTACGGAGTTAACCAGACAAAACAGGAATAGAAAATGCAACAAATGCAATATTGCTCAGTTAATGCTGCTATTGGTAGCATGATTTAGCATTTCCTGGCCTTTTGTGTTTTTAAACTTTGCAATCTTAATGTTGCATTATCATATTTTTTTTGCATTTTACATCACTATTTTAAAAAAATAAAGTTGTGCACATATAATAACTTCAGCAGTTAAATGGGCCTAAGTAGGCTGTGAAGCACACATCTGATAGAGGTGAATGAAATGGGAGAGGAGTGTACACCTCTACCTCGATATAACGCTGTCCTCGGGAGCCAAATAATCTTACTGTGTTATAGGTGAAACTGCGTTATATCGAACTTGCTTTGATCCACCGGAGTGTGCAGCCCCCCCCCCCCATCGGCGCACTGCTTTACCGCGTTATATCCGAATTGGTGTTATATCGGGTTGCATTATATCTGGGTAGAGGTGTATTTTCACCTATGCTGATGAATAAATATTAGAAAAGAACAGGGTTGGGGTTTTGCCAATTGAGAGGAGGCTGATCTTCTCGGAGCCTCTGCTGGACAGGTTGTAGTCAAAGTTACCACATAACTGTATTTTATTATGCTAAATTCTAACAGTGAATGTTCTGTAGAGACTTTGTGTTTACTATCCAGGCTGAATTGCATGATTTTGTAAACTAATTTTATAGCTAAGCATACACACACACAAAAAAGCCCTGCTCAATTTTCTAAAGAGTACTAATAGTTATCACATATTTGTTTTTCTAATATTTCTAAAGATGAGAATGCATCTTTCATGGTTCAGCGAAAAAGTGTAAACTACAGTCTGTTTCTTCCCCTTCATTCAAATACTAATAGTTCTTCGAGTGCTTGTTCATGTTCATTCCATATTAGCTGTGTGTAATCGCCGCATGCACCGGTGCTGGAAGTTTTTCCCTCAGTGGTATCTGTAGGGGACCGGCTCTGGCACCCTCTGGAGCGGTGCACACATGCTGCGATACAAGGGACGCCGCCGGCTTCCCTGCACCCTCAGTTCCTTCTTGGCACCAGTGACTGTTCTGTAACGTCTGCTGCTTCAGCTAGCTTTTTTCACTTTGTTCAGTGTTTCAAACTTTTCTTGTAAAATAGTTGTACATAGTTCAGTTTCCCTTACTGTGTTAGGGTTAGAGTGATTTATTTGGTTGGTCCCAAATGGGGCTTAGTCTAGGTTCGGTCCTCAGGCTTTAGGCCCTGCGTTTGCTGCAAGAAATGGATGCCCATCAGCGATCCGCATAATAGTTGTTTAAGGTGTCTCAGCGAATTGCATATCAGTGACAAGAGCCGTATCTGCAAGTCCTTCAAACCTCGGACTAAGAAGAAGAGAGACCTCCGTCTCAAAGTGCTCCTTAATGGAGTCAGCTTTAACTCCGACACTGGAGCAGTCGAGGTCCGACTCTGCCCCGAGCACCACAGCATCAGTGCGGAGAGCCCCACTGACGCCATCGATCCCCCTCCCCAGCATCTGCCAAACGGCAAAAGAAGACCAGGAGAGGAAGATCTCCTACATCCCGCAATAGGAAGGTTCAGGTAGGAGGGGAGCCAAGGCCCGAGGAGGGCAGCTCGATACCTCCTACCGGGAGTCGGGCCCCAGCTCAGGTTGAGCAGTCCAGCCCACCCAACCCATGCCTGCCACGCTGGACAATGACGAGGGCCTTCGTCAGTTAGAGGTCCGGTCGATGCCCGAGGCCCCGCAGGCAGTGCAGGATATCCTGGTGCTACCGGTGCCGTCCACACCGGCTACGGCGGTACCCCGGTCTGAGGGTAAACCCACCTTGGGTCCTTTCTACAGGTCACCATCTCAGCGGCACTGCTCCCCATCGTGGGGGATGTCCCACCAGCGCTTGCCCACGCGGAGCCACCAGGCATTGAAGGCAGAGAGGCAGGCTTGGCGAAGCCCTCACCAGTGTCCGGACTCACGGCACCGCCTGCAGGACTCAAGGCGCACCTCGCCAGTGACCTGGCACAGGCCTATAGAAGTCCGCCCTTCCCAGCATCAGTAGCACCAAGACCCGGCCCATTGCTTCACCCATGGCTTGTCACTGGTTGCGGGCCCAAGACAGTTGGTCTCAGGAGCAGAGTCACCAGTTGTCGGCTCGCTGGTACGTGTTATCCCAACACGGATCCCCTAGGTCGGGAGGAAGGTCTTCCCAGAGACTGACCCACTGCAGCTCTCATTCCCACTCCAGATCCCGGTACTGGTTGAGCAGCATGAGGTGTAGATCGCTGAAACGCCGTCGCCAATCCGCCAAACACTGTCGGTCTCCAAGGACCCGCGGAAGGGACTCGTCCCGAGTGGAGAGTTCCCCTTCCAAGCACAGTGATTGGCGATCCTGGTCGCTGCAGTGCCAATCTACTTGCTCATGGTCACCTAAGAGCAACCGCTTGGCCTTGAGCTCCGGCACTGGACAGGAATCGTTGCTAGTGTGCCAAAACCCGGCACCGGTGGTCCCCTTGATGTCGGCGGTACCGTCAACTGCCCCAGGGCCAGTGGCCAGCTGCCTGGTACCCATGTAACCCACAGGGCTTACCCAGCCATCACAAGGGCTCAGGGCAGTGGCAGGGGCCTTGGACAAACCATCGGCCTCAGTATCCCGCCCTCCCCCAGAGCCAGCCGTTCCTGAAACAGGAACCCCTCAGGCTCATGCGGACCACGGGGATCAGCCAACTGGACCACCAATGGACGTGTCAGAACCCATGGCAGCAGCTTCTTCCTCATTTTCGCCTGATGAGGCAATTTTGGGGGCCCCTCACCCAGTTCCTCAGGATGATGCTAAGGCTCATCAGGAACTGTTGAAAAGAGTTGCCTCTAACTTGGGGCTCCAGGCAGAGGAGCTGGAGGAACCGTTGGACTCCCTATTCAATGTCCTCTGATCAACAACACCGGCCAGGCTCGGCCCCTCCATGAAGAGTTGTCTAAGATCACAAACGCCCTGTGGCATACACCCTCATTCCTGCCCCCCATCTCCAAGAGGGCAGAAAGAAAGTACTTTGTGCTGGCTGAGGGTCATAAGTCCTTATATACCCACCTGGCCCCAAGCTCCCTAGTAGTAGTGACTGTTAATGAGTGGGAGAGACAAGGCCAACCAAGAGCTTCTCCTAAGAATAAAGACTCAAAGAGGCTGGATTTGTTCGGACACAAAATTTATTCATCCTCCAGTTGAGGGTGGCCACCAACCAAGCCCTCTTTGGCTGCTATGGCTTCAATATGTGGCAAGCCATGGCCAAGTTTGAGGATTCGCTTCCCGAGGACACCAGGAAGGAGTTCTGGGTGATCCTCGATGAGGGCAAGGCTGCAGTCAAAGCAGCCCTGCAAGCAGCCTCAGACGCGGCAGACTCTGCGGCATGCACCATGGCCTGAGCCATCTCCATGCAGAGGGTGTCCTGGCTCCTTCTCTCGGGCTTGTCGACAGAGGCCCAGCCATCGATACAGGACCTTCCCTTTGATAGCCAAGTGCTGTTTGATGAGCAAACAGACAATAAATTAAACGGGTTGAAGGACTCCTGTACTAGATTGAAAACCGTAGGGCTCTACATCCCTGGTCTGGCCCGTAGGCAGTTCAAGCTGCAATAGCCCCAGGGTCAAGGGAGCCAACCCAGGCAGGAGATCAGCAAAGGCTACAAACGTCGCCAGAGCCACCAACCTCCACCCTCTACCCAATCGGGCGCCTCCCGCAATAAGCAGGGTGGCTAGCAGGCGTTTTGAGGGTGCAGCTGAGGGCGACCAACCAGACTGTACCCGGCTCCATCCTCCCTATGTTTCTCAAAGCGTCTTTCTTTTTTTCTCCCTGCATGGACCACGATAACTTCGGACCGCTGGATCCTCAACTCAGTGGCCCAGGGCTATTCCCTCCAGTTTCTTTCTACCTCCCCTCCCACTCTCCTTTCCTGTTCCTCTTCAGGGACCCTTCTCACAAAAGTCTCCTCACACAGGAGATGAAGGTAGCAGTGGAAGTTCCTCGCGAGTACAGGAACAAGGGGTTCTATTCCACGTACTTTCTAATCCCAAAGGCCAAAGGTGGTCTAAGATCCATCCTGGACCTGCGAGACCTCAACAAATACCTAAAGAAGTTAAAGTTCCGCATGGTCTCCCTGGCCCCCATCATCCCCTCCCTGGATCCAGGAGACTGGTGTGTTGCCCTCAACTTGGATGTGTACTTTCATATAGCAATTTTCCAAGGACTCAGAAGCTTCCTGTGCTTCACAGTGGGATCGGACCACTACCTGTTTGCGGGTCTCCCTTTTGGCCTAGTGACAGCACAGAGGGTGTTTACCCAGTGCATGTCGGTGATAGCAGTTTACCTCAGGCATCGGGGTATTCAAATATACCCGTATCTCGACGACTGGCTGGTCAAAGGCCGCTCCAGGTCTCAAGTCCAAAGGGAAATCACGGTGCTACAGGTCATGTGCTGGTCCCTGTGCCTGTTGGTGAATGACAAGAAGTCAACGTTAGTTCCGATGCAAAGGATAGAGTTCATGGGAGCGGTGCTCGACTCCACCTGCACCAGAGCTTTCCTGCTGCAGGAGAGGTTCCAGACGATGATGGACCTCATCGCAGGGGTCTCTGCATTCCCTCTAACCACGTCCCGGGTATGTCTGCATCTGCTGGGCCACATGGCAGCATGTATGTATGTCATCCGCCATGTAAGGCTCAGAATGCGACCCTGGCAGCAGTGGCTGGCAACTGTCTATTTCCAGCCCAAAGATCACCTGGACAAGACCATTACTTACCTCCCTGCAATAGTGGACCGATCCCAAGGCTGTCCTGG
Source organism: Chrysemys picta bellii (assembly GCF_011386835.1). NCBI lineage: Eukaryota > Metazoa > Chordata > Testudines > Emydidae > Chrysemys > Chrysemys picta. Next base: position 20,203,150 of record NC_088792.1, on the reverse strand, counting down.
AAGGAGTTCCGTTCGACAGCCCACACCACTCAGTTGAACTGATATCGGACGCTTCGGACATCAGCTGGGGAGTTGCATCTAGGCGAGCTACAGACCCAAGGGACGTGGTCCCTGGAGGAGATGATGTTGCATATAAACGTCATGGAGCTCAGAGTGGTACGTTTGGCCTGCAGGGTCTTTCTGCCGCAGGGGTCGTCAACGTTTGGCACGCGGCTCGCCAGGGTAAGCACCCTAGCGGGCCGGGCCAGTTTATTTACTTGCTGACGCGGCAGGTTCGGCCGATCGCGGCCCCCACTGGCCGCGGTTCGCCGTCCCGGCCCAATGGGGGCGGCGGGAAGCGGCGAGGGATGTGCTGTCCGCAGCTTCCCGCCGCCCCCATTGGCCCGGGACGGCGAACCGCGGCAGTGGGGGCCGCGATCGGCCGAACCTGCCGCGTCAGCAGGTAAATAAACTGGCCCGGCCCGCTAGGGTGCTTACCCTGGTGAGCCGCTTGCCAAACGTTGCCGACCCCTGTTCTACCGCATCTGTCAGGCAATGTGGTGAGAGTGGTGACGCACAATACGGCCTCTATGTTTTACATCAACAGACAAGGGGGAGCACGCTCGTCAGCACTCTGTCAAGAGGCTTCTCCAATTGTGGGATTTCTGCATCAAGCACGTGATGCACCTGGAGGCCTGCCACCTCCCCGGCATGACCAGATCGCCTCAGCAGGTCTTTTTTTCTCTCACCACGAATGGTCGCTGCATCCGGAGGTAGCCCAAATGCTCTTCCAGAGGTGGCGAACTCCCCAAGTGGACCTGTTTGCCGCAAGACAGAACAGAAAATGTCATCAATTCTGTTCCCTCCAGGGTCTGGGCAAGGGCTCTCTCTCCGATGCCTTCCTCCTGTCATGGTCAGGGGGTCTGATATACGCATTCCCAATGACACTCATCAGCAGAGTCTTGTCAAATATAAAGAGAGACAAGGCCCAAGTCATGATGATCACCCCAGTGTGGCTGTGCCAACATTGGTTCAGCACACTGATGAACCCAGCGGCGACCACTCCCTGGCCCCTTCCAAGATCACGGGCACCTCCTCCACCGCAACCTCGCCTCCCTCCACTTCACGGCTTGGATGCTGCATGGTTGAACCCAGAAGAGCGGGCCTGCTCTGATGAGGTCCAGCAAGTCCTCCTGGAAAGCAAGAAGCCTTTCACCAGAGCAACCTACCTGGCGAAGTGGACGAGGTTCTCCTATTGGGTGTCTAAGCGTAACATCTCTTTGTCATGCTCCTCCTTATAATCTATCTTAGATTACCTGCTTCATTTTAAGAACCAGGGACTAGCCTCTTTCCATCACGGTGCACCATGTGGCCATCTCCGCTTTCCACCCACCGATCCAAGGTCAGATGGTGTTCTCGCATGACATGTCAATCAGATTCCTGAGAGGCTCTTCCCGCCGGTTTCGGCTCCTCTGCCACAGTGGGACCTTAACTTGGTTCTTTCTAGGCTCATGGGTCTGCTCTTTGAGCCTATGGGCTCCTGCTCCCTTTCCCACCTGTCATGGAAAGTCGCTTTCCTTGTAGCAATAACATCAGCGAGACGAGTGTCAGAGATTAAAGCCCTGACATCGGAGCTGCCATGTATGGTGTTTTACAAGGACAAAGTTCAACTGTGACCCCATCCAGCCTTTCTGCCGAAAGTGGAGTCTTCCTTCCATGTCATCTAGGAGATCTTCTTCCTGGTGTTTTGTCCCAAGCCGCGCCCCAGTAGTGAGGAAAGGAGGGTGCAAGCCCTGGAAGTCAGACGTGCCTGGGTGTTGTACTTGGAGTGTACCAAGCCCTTCCGCAGGTCAACCCAGCTCTTCATCGCGACAGCGGACAGGAAGAAGGGCCTTTCGGTGCCCTCCCAGAGGATTTCCAACTGGATCATCTCCTGCATCCGGAGCTGTTATGACAGTAGTGAGCAACCTGCGGCCCACGGGCCGCACGTGGCTCGTCAGGGTAATCTGCTGTCGGACTGCGAGACAGTTTATTTACATTGACCGTCCGCAGGCACGGCCACCCGCAGTTCCCAGTGGCTGCGGTTCGCTGTTTCTGGCCAATGGGAGCTGCAGGAAACGGCGGCCAGCCCGCGCCTCTTCCCGCAGCTCCCATTGGCCAGGAACGTTGAAATGCGGCCACTGGGAACTGCGGGTGGCCGTGCCTTTGGATAGTCAATGTAAATAAACTGTCTCGTGGCCCGCCAACGGATTACCCTGATGAGCTGCGTGCGGCCCGTAGGTTGCCGGTAGCCCACCACTGTGTTATGAGCTGGCACAAGTCCCACCGCCACCAATCATGAGGGCCCATTCGACCAGAGACCAGGCGTCCTTGGCGGCCTTCCTGGCGCATATTCCCATCCAGGACATTTGCAGAGCCACAATGTGGTCTTCAATTCACACATTCATGGCGCACTCAGCAGGCCATAGATGACGCTGGGTTCGGCAGAGCTGTGTTGCAATCTACGCGTCTGTGAACTCCTACCTGCCTCTGGTACTGCTTGGGAGTCACCTAATATGTAACGGACATGAGCAAGCACTCAAAGAAGAAAAGACAGTTACCTGTTCTGTAACTGGTGTTCTTCGAGATGTGTTGCTCATGTCCAATTCCATGACCCGCCCTCCTTCCCCACTGTCGGAGATTCTGGCAAGAAGGAATTGAGTGTGGGGGGAGCCGGCAGTGCCCCTTATACCATGGCATGTGCGCGCCACTCCAGAGGGTGCCAGAGCCAGTCCCGTATGGATATCACTGAGAGAAAAACTTCCGGCACCAGTGCATGTGGCAAGCACACACACCTATTATGGAATGGACATGAGCAACGCATCTCGAAGAACACCAGTTACGGAACAGGTAACACTGTCTTTTTTTAAACTCATACAAAGAGAAGCTGTTCCCAAGTAATGCATTTTTAAATCATTATGAATGGATGCGTTTTTAAAGATGAATAAGCAAGAGAACACACTTGTCATATTGATGTATGAAAGAACTTGGCTTTGTTTGCAAAACTTACTTGCTTCTTGCAAGTATGCCATTGTTTGTTTTTTAACTGAGGCCAGCACTTAAGGTGTAAAAACACTCCCCTAACATTGTCTGTTAAGCAGATGACTCCATTTGAAACTGGGGGCTAGTTAGATTAACAAACATTTTAATTAAAAATTTGGTTTTAATGCTTTACCAGATCATTCAAGCACATGGCGGCACTGTGGACCCCACGCTTACAAGCAGATGTACGCATCTTCTCTGTGAAAGCCAAGTCAGTAATATGTATGCTCAGGTAAGCAAAATAATAACATAAGTTGGCATACGCTCATGTACTGAAGTATCATTGAAGTATGTCCGTGTTTGCAGGTTTTATTGTAAAGAATAAATAACACACTGTGGGTCAAGTTCTTCAGTTTTCACTAACATAAAACTTCCATTGCTGTTTATGGGAATTTGTCTCAGTAAAGACTGCAAGATTTGTCACTCTATTAATAACTTCATAGCTCCAATGGGGAAAGAAGTTGACAGCATATGTGAAACTGTAACAGTTATTAGATTCACAGTGTGGAGTTGCAATACAAAGAATTGGAGAAAATATGAGATCCTGCAATTTAAGACTAGAAAGTTGATTTTTAGAGTAGTTTTACATTAAATATTTACATTTTTTTCATTATTTCTTTTTTAACCTGCTGTGTGCTTGTCTTTCTGACAACTTGTGATCTGATCCCATTAATTCACCATTTTCCTTTTAAGTGGAAGTTGTTTTATATTAAGTATTTCAGCAGATACGTGATTTGTACATACAACTGAAAATAAGTGATAAAGTGGAACCACGCAGTATAAAACTTATATTCATTTTTGGAACTCCATTACTGTAAAAAAAAAAAAAAAAAAAAATCTACCAGCTAGACTGTACTTGTACAGAAAATCCAGACCAATTTATCCTGAAATATACATACATGTTTAAATTATATAAATTGCAACTAATTTTATACCAGTAAAACCTTTATAGGCTTCATTGGGTATTTGCCAGGAGACATGGGCTGCACCTAACGTGCATTGAAACGCATACATGTTACATTCTATTTTTAATCAAAAATAAATGCACACAATCCTAATACTTGCTTCAGTGGCTCCAAGAGAAAATCAGACTGTAGACTGGCACTGTTTCTCTCAATCCAGCTTTTAATAGGCTTTATAAGAAATGGTCCTACTATTATTTTATTAATTAATGTGGGGGGGGGGGTTAATCAAAATTCATAAATAATTTTTAAACAACTCCTTCTGGCACCCTAAATGAAGGAAAAGCATGAATAAAGTGTAACATGCCTTTAAAATTAGTTTAATCTAGGACCACAAACAGTAAAATGCTTACATATGGTTATTGTGTGGTGCCTGTACAAGATATGGTTGAGCGCTTCAGTTGTGCTTTTCTTATCTTAACATGTTTTGGATTTCTTTTAAGTGTAACCTCCACTCTGAATTTCCTGGGTTTATAATTTTCAGTTTTGGGATAATTATAACTTGTAATATTTGTTACCCTTAGATTACTCTCAGCCGTAACTGCATCTTACCATAGTTTTTTGTCTAGGAACAGAATCCATGAATAAGATTTCAATTAATTTTTCTTATGTGGAAAGTTTGAAGAGTCTGTGTTCCGTTATTAAATCACATGGGACAAGGAAAAGACTGATACAAATGGTAAATTTTCAAGGGACCTGGTTTTTAATTAATATTTTAACTCATAAGCTACTAATAGATTTACCTGTACTTTCTCAGAAAATTCATTCTCTACTCAAATAGTAAGTGCTGTAAGTTTGGTGAGGATATGCTCTATTTTTCATAGATTGCCTCTTTAAGTGAAGAATGGAACACACACCTTAACTACAGAGTTCTTCGAGTAGATGTGGCCACATATTCCATTTAGATGTGCATGCAACCAGCTCACCAGAGCCGGAAAACTTTGCCTAGCAGTACCCATAGAGGGGTGGTACTGACCTCTCAGTTCATCACCTGGGGGTTGTGTTGGTTTCACATCACAATCCCCTCTCAGTTACTGAGAGCTTTCTCTGTATATGGTTGTATAGTTAGTATCCTACTTAGTGTTAGTAAGTTAGTGTAGTTAGTTGCCTTGGATGATGCCCTCACCAGGGTTCAAACACTGCTCATTGTTTGGGGGGAGGGGTAATCCCCATCAGTGATCCCCACACAAGGTGCTTGTTCTGTTTGGGTGAGGGTCATGCCAAGGAGCGGTGTTCAGTTTGTAAATTGTTCACTGAAAGGACTCAGGTGGCTAGAGACCTTCCCCTTTAAGCATCACTTCCTCGAGTAGGCCTTGAGGCCTGTTTCAGCACTGAGGGCCATGTGGGATCAGAGGTCACCCTTTGGCTTGGTGAGTAATGCCACTCGCTGCTTTAGGGCTGGCATCTCTCCCAAGAGATGAAGAAGCCGTTTGCCCTCCTCGAGTTCGCCGAGGAAAAGATCTCATAAGACCAGTCAGGACTGTTCCAGATTTATAGAGATTCTTCCTCTTTGTCTAAGAAGAGTATGGACCGGCACTGTGCCACTTCCGGCATATGGGATGGAGCAGTTCCTTCAAACTGCTCACTGGTTCTGCGTAGAGGCTTGCAAGAGTTGACTCTGGTTCTGGCCCTGGGGTGTTCGTTGAGTTTGATATCAATGACATCAGTGCCGGCACCAGCTGTTTCCCCACCAATGGCATACTGGGCAGCAGCCCATCAGTTTCAGACTCCCCACTCTGCCTATTCTGGACTCCCCATTTATCCAGGACTTTGCTGGGGTTACAGCATCCATGGCCTCACTGGCACCTTTTGGGTGTGTTGCAGAATCTCAGGGTCCATCAGCAATGCAGCGTGGTCTCTCCCTGCCACAGACTCAGAGTTGAGGCCATTGCCCGGCCCGGCACCAAGGACCTCCTTGGCACCTGTGTACCCCATAGCACTGCCATTCTCTTGGCAGCAGATCCCGTCTTCCACCTTGTCACAGCTCCTGGCACCACATGCAACCGTGATGCATTTGGCATCGGATGTGCCAGTTCCATCATTGGCAACTGAACCTCTTTCCTACAGGGTAGCAAATGAGTTGGACTGGCTCCTTGCACCATTGGGACTAGCTCCACCACTGTTCCCAGAGACCCAGGTCTCCTTGGGATCCAGGTTGGAGTTCTCCTGCTCTCCATCGCTTGATCTGCGCTATAGACAGTTCTCGGAGCAGCATCATACTGAGACAGGCCCTGGCCCAGAGCCTACTGGCCATCATCGGCCCAAGTGTATCCCCAGTGGCCTCCCTGGAATCCATGGGACGCTCCTTGGTCTCAGAGGTTGCACTCCTCATCCCATTCCAGAGCAAGATCAGCAGGCATGTCGGTTCTACCAGAGGTTCTGGCATCAGTTGAGCTGTCCTCCTTGGGGCCTCCAGAGTTGTCCCATCCAGGTCTGACAGTTTGGGGGTGGGACTCATCCCTAGTGCAGCTGACTGTTTCATCGTCATCCCCTGACGATTCAGCATTACCAGGCTGCTGTTCTCCCTCCTTAAAGGCCTACCAGAACTTTTTGCATCATGTGACTGTTACCTTGGGCATCCAGGCAGACCTCCGGCTGGAGAATACTCACAAACTACTGGATATTCTCCAGCCATCTGCCCTGGGGAGGGTAGCCTTCCCTATTAACAATGCACTCCTGGAGCCTTCAAAGGTTCTTTGGAGTACTCTGCTTCAGTGCCACCTGCGGTGAAGTGTTCAGAGAAGTGTTATTGTACCTATGCAGGGTTTTGAGGGCTTCTGTTCCTATCCGGTCCCTAATTCCCTGGTTGTGACTGAAGTGAATGATAGGACCTGGCAGCGCAGATAAAACTCTGTTCCCAAGGACAAGGAATCCAAGATGCTGGACTTGCTGGGTAGAAAAATCTATACCTCTTCTTCCCTGCAAACATGTATTGCAAAGCAGCAGGCATTGCTGTCCAAGTGTGATTTTATTAATTAGACTATGTCTAAATTTGTAGACCAAGAAGCCTCCAGGGAGGATTTTTGAGCATTGATAGCTGAGGGCTCTTTGGTGGCCAAGACATCCTTGCAGGTGGCTTTGGACGTGGCAGATATATCAGTCAGAGTTAAGGCCTCAGCGGTAACCAGGAGAAGGGCATCTTGGCTGAAAAATTTGGGCATTGCTACTGATGTGCAGCAGACTACTGAGGACCTGCCTTTCATGGTCGAGTGCTTTTTTCGGATAAGACTGATGAAACCTTGCATTCGTTTAAAGACTCCAGGACTACCCTGTGCGCTCAGGGTATCTATACTCCAGCGGTGCGGCGATGCCATTTTTACAGTCAGCAGCAGCATCGACAGTGTTGTTCGTGGTGCTCATTTGGGCAGTCTTTCCCTCCCACAGGGGAAATGGTCATAGGTACAAGAGGCAGAGGTCTTCGGGTACTGGGTTCAGTCAGTCGACTTGTCCTACCCCGGTGTCTACCAAGCATGTGTTTTGACTTTTTTGTCCAGGGTAGCAATCCACTTGTGACCTCTATGTCCCTGTCTCCCCAATTTGGAGACAGGTTGACTCATTTTCTTTATGTTTGGGGCTCGATTACCACCGACAGCTGGGTCCTCAGCACCATCAGATCAGGTTACTCCACCGAGTTCTTTTCCATCCCTTCTCTCTGCCCTTCTATCCCATCCCTCTTCAGGGACCCTTCTCATGAGACACTGCTCCTCGAGAAGATTCAGTCTTTGGTCGCAGTGGGAGTTGTAGAGGCAGCCCCTCTGCAACACCAGAGCCAAGGGTTTTATTTCCATAACATTCTGGTTCCCACATTCAAAGGAGGGGTGAGACTGATTCTCAATCTCTGCAACCTCAACAGATATATCAGGTATGTAAGATTCCGGATGGTCACTCTATCAACTATCCTCCTGTGTTAAATCAGAATGACTGGTTTGCTGCTTTGGATAGGGTGACCATATTTCCCTATGCTGAATACAGGATACCTGGTAAAATTATTTGTATTCAAGCGAGTTCAATGGCAATCAGAACGATGCAGTACAAACATTCAAATTAACATCAAGTTGACTGAGCCCCCATTAAGAAGAAATACTGCATAGTTGGATTCTTTTTATTTATCTTTTAGGCTGTAGGACTCACACTCACACTCACACTCTCTCTCTCTCTCTCTCTCGTTTTGGGTCATTTACAATGCATGCCATGCCTTTCCAGATCATATCAGGAGCTCAGTGGTTCACACTGCACTGGTGTTGTTTGTAACAATGTATTATGTGAACAGACAAGGAGGAGCTTGCTTGACAGTGCTGTGTCAAAAAGCAATCAGGCTGGTGGTTTGCATCAAAGAGAACATTACTCCGGTGGCTGATTAGTTACCTGGATCCCAGATTCAACTCGCAGATCACCTCAGCAGGAATTTCTCCCTGAGTCACGAGTGGTTCTGAAGCCCAGAGTCCTGTGTTCTATCTTTGCATTTTGGGACATCTCTATGATCAATCTGTTCGCTGTGAGAGACAACTAGAAATACCATCTGTTCTCCATGGGGCCTCAGTCCGGGCTTGCTGACCAATGCCTTTCACCTGGGCTGAGATTCAGAATTCCTGTATGCTTTCCCTCTGAGGATTACCTGCAGGATGATTAGTATCAAACTTAAGTTGGACCATGCCAAGATCACCCTCATTGCTCTAGCATGGCTGAGGCAATGTTGGTTCTCCAACCTTCTGGTGTTGTCAGTTTGGCCTCCCGCATCTCTCCCTCTTCATTCTGACCCAGCATCATGGTCAGACCTTGTGTCCCACGCTCAGCTCTCTACTCCTCACTGTGTAGCTGATCAATGGTTAGACGAGGAGGAGGAAGAGAAGGAACACATTTTGGAGGCTGTTCAACAGATCTAACTTAATAGCAGGAAACCCTCCACCAGATTGGCCTGTTTTTCATAGATTATAGGACTGGAAGGGACCTCGAGAGGTCATCGAGTCCAGTCCCCTGCCCGCATGGCAGGACCAAATACTGTCTAGACCATCCCTGATAGACATTTATCTAACCTACTCTTAAATATCTCCAGAGATGGAGATTCCACAACCTCCCTAGGCAATTTATTCCAGTGTTTAACCACCCTGACAGTTAGGAACTTTTTCCTAATGTCCAACCTAGACCTCCCTTGCTGCAGTTTAAACCCATTGTTTCTGGTTCTATCCTTAGAGGCTAAGGTGAACAAGTTCTCTCCCTCCTCCTTATGACACCCTTTTAGATACCTGAATTCTGGCAGAATTTGACAGAGACGAGGGGGTCTCTTTAGTTTGACTAAATGAAAACTTTTTTGGTGTGATCATTGGCTGTCTAGGTTCAGCTGCTGTTGAGTGGGATTCAGGATGCCTTGGAGTACTTGTTACATCTTCAGCTCTTGCACTCAGATTGTTGAAGGTGATTTCAGCATTTCATCTGCCCATCCAGGGGAGGTTGGTGTTTTTGAATGCCATGGTTCTTGAAAGGAGTCCTTCATCTCCATCTGCCAGTGAGAGAACCAGTTTCTTTGTGGGACCAGAATATGGTCTTAGCAGCTCTGATGGGACCTTCATTTGAGCCTGTGGCATCTTTTTTTCCTCTTCCGTGTCAAAAGACTGCATTCCTGGTGGCTATAACATCCACGAGGAGAGTGTGTGAGTTGCAGGCTTTGATGGCAGAGCTTCCTTACATGCAGTTCTCTAAAGACAAAGTGACCTTGTGGCCACACCTACACTGGTGCAAGTGAAACTGAGACACCACTTTATTTACCTGTCTTCTGTCCCAAGCTGCATTCAATCTTGGAGGACCAGCGTCTTCATTTGCTGGATGTTAGGTGCTGTCTCTCCTTTTACCTGGAGAGGCCTAAACCCTTTCATACTTCGCCCTTTCAGTTCATGTTATATGCAGACTGGATGAAGGGACAAGCAGTCTCTTCACAGGCAATGTGCAGGTGGATAACTTCCTGCATGAAGACTGCATATGAAATAACATGAGCTATGCCCTCTCAAAGGGTGCAAGCTCACTCTACGAGGGCACAGGCTATGTCAATGGTGTTTTTTAAGTGACGTTTCAGTATTGGATGTTTGCAGGTTTGCCACTTGGTCTTCTGTGCATACATTTACCAACCATTATGCCATTACTGCGGCATCCAGAGCAAATGCAAACTTTGTTAGAGCAGACTTGCAGTCCTTGTTTAAGTGCACCTACTGCAGTTACTGCTTGTGAGTCACCTAAGTGGAATACACGTCTGAATCTACTCAAAGAAGAAACAGTTACTTATTGTAACTGTGGTTCTTCAAGATGTGATGCAGATGTGTATTTCACAACACACCCTCCATCCCCTCTGCATCGGAGTCTATACTCTTGATTTTTGGTGCAAAGGAACTGAGTGTCGCGGTGGTGCTGCCTAGTGGAAGGGTTACACCCATGAGGTGCAAGCGCTGCTCCCCCAGTTAGTAGTGCTAGGCAAAATTCTCTGGCTCTGGTGCTCTGGGCGTGTACACACCTAAGTAGAATACACATCTGCATCACATCTCGAAGAGCTGTCATTACAATAAGTAACAGTTTCCTTTGACCAGCTCCTCCATAATAATACATCTTTAATATTAAAAGAGAAATAAAATGTATCTTCCGGAACGCCCAGGTCTAGTGTTCATAGTATGTCTGAAGGAGATGTAGTGTGAAAGAGGGCACCTAAGGGGCTGGGGGAAAGAATTATATCCTCTGGGAGCTCAAAAGAGCAAAGTCTGTCTTTTTAATGGGTTAAGTGGGTGTCCTAGCATGCTGTTTTTAATATAAGTTAAAGTTAGAATAACAACTTCTAACTGTATATACATGTGTTTGGTAGGCTGTGAGAGAAAGGAAGAGGTGCATCACAGCACACTGGCTGAACTCCATCTTGAAGAAGAAGAAAATGATACCACCACATCGAGCCCTTCATTTTCCAGTGGCATTCCCACCAGGAGGGAAACCATGCTCTCAGCACGTAAGAAAACCCGAAGTTAAAACAACTAGCATTTTCTTTAAAAGCTTTAATTGCACCGAGTATTGAATATTTGTTGTATTGGGACAGCATGTCAGTATCCAGTGCATATCCAGAAAATACCTAATTGACTTTTCCCAGTGGTGGAATTAGCTTCAGATACATGTAGATAAAGGATTTTCTCTTGTTTTTACAAGTGGTAGTTAGAACTTTCCACTTTCCACTTCTATGGTGTGTACCATCCATTGATCTCAAAGTGTTCTATGCATTAATGAGTTTTAAGCCTCACAATACCCTTTAATAGTTCTTCCTCTTACACATGAAGAAATTAAGGCACAAAGATTAAGCAAATTGTCCAAGATTGGACAGCAAGAATCGAGATTAGAATCTAGATTCCCTGTTCTTTAACCACTAGACTGTGATCATTTTTCTCTAACTTCATAGATGCTGATGTTCTTGCAACTGTAGCAGTTTGTATGTTTTGAGTTTTAATGCTCAGTATTGTGAAATGCCAATTTGCAGGACCAAAAAGAATAATGAAACCTGTTCTTAGATTGATAACTAACCATTCACAAACTCAAGAGATTGGATTTTGATACTTAAGGTTGAGAAATTATATTTTTTTGAGTGCAGTGGATGGCATCTTAGTTGCACCACTTTCATTAACACTAATGGCAAAACCCGCTACGAGACATTGGACTTTCCCCATACAGGGCCTGATCCTTCGAACATTTGTGTATGAAGTCAGTGAGTAATGTTTGCATGATTGGGGCCAAAGCCAGTAGTTTCAGTTCCTGTAACTTTTATGAGAAGATTTTGAATTCAAGTAAGGAGGGACATGTAGCATAGGAGATAGGTATATTAGGATGCTTTCTGCTAACTGGGCAATGAAAGCTGGAAATTTTTTCAATGAGCAGAATTTAGTGTTTGCATTGATGCCTGAAGCAGGCTTTGTAAAGGCAAAAAGCAAGCTATTAATTTGGATGTTAAAATATAACTTTAATCTTGAGTGCATTCTCAATGAAGAAAACTTGATGAGGACTTCATAGAGGTCAGACAGCAAGAAATCAAGTAGTCAGTCAGCACTGTGCAGTTCTTTGCAGTATAGAAACCGATCTCGTTGGTCCCAGGTCTCAGTTACTGTGGTCCTGCACTTGAGTCGGGAGTATATTGGGGAGCAAAATTAGCTTGAAGTTACCTTTTGTGTTCCCCATATTCTGATGCAGTTAGAGTCCTGCTGTGCTCCTGGTGTAAATTAGTCTAGCTTCAGGGCCCTAGGAAGGAGAGAACAGTTTAGTGCCACAGCATGTGAGGGTGGGAGAAATGCTAATGTAGAGCCCTTATACCTGCTGAAGAGACGCCCTAAGCATGGGCATTCTCAGGAGTCCGTTTCCAGTCCTCTGAGACTCCTTTTACTGCTAGACTTGCAGAAAAGGGCTTTAGGTATCTGAGAATTGGGCCCATGTATTCTAATATGCATAAATAGCAATTTTAATAATTATACAGGTACAGAAATTCAGGTTTGCTGTAGCCCAAACAAACACCGCAGTTGAAATAAGTTATGTTTCCTAGGAATCCTGGCAATCCTTTCTTAGTTCAGCAGTAGCTTTCTTTGGTAGTTTGGATAGCTGTCATTTCTCACTATTGGTATGTTGACACTGCATTTTAAAACCTGTGGCAGCAAGTCTTAGAACTCAGGTTAACAGAGTTGGTCTTGCGCTATGTGGTAAATACAGCTTTGTTGATGTTCAGGCCCAGGGTGGACTTCAGAGCCTGAGCTGCAATGTCTACATTGCTGTTTTTAGCATCATAACAGAAGCCCAAGTCTGTAGACGTGGGCTCTGCGACTCAGTACCAGGGGTTTTCAAACACAATGTAGACATAACCTTAGACGGCTAAGTTGCCAGTTCTCAGAATTAATGGCCTGATTTCAAGAGGCCTGGTAGTTTCCTCATTTTGTAACTTGGATCTTCCACACACTCAAACTTTACACATGTTGAGTTGGGGGTGGTTGGAGAGGTTTTATTTCTTTGCTGTATGGTTTCTTAATTTCTGCTTGACATTAATTAATTTACACTCTCAATCTTTAATTCTTTTTTGTGCTTGTAAATTTGATATGTTTTGTGGATTCTTAAAATTACCCCTCTGTCCCCTCCCCTCATCAGATGTGTGCTAGGCAGCTAATAAAGACACGGACATGGACCCTGCTCCAAATTCAGACATGATGCAACATATGAGGCCAAAGATAGACAAATGAGGACTTGGGAGAGAAATACCAAGGATTGCAATAAGATACAGTTACAAAACAAGGCTTGCACACATCTTGGCAATTTACTGTTCCAGGGCTTCATTATCACAATTATAATGATGTGGCTTTCTTTCAAAAGCGACCAAGAACAAAAAATATTTCCCAGAAAAATATATAATTCCCAAGAAGGAACTGAATTGATAGTTCAGTAAATTTAGCACAAAAGTGAGATAGGACTCCCATAGCTATAGTACTAACTCTGACACTGAGTCCTCCTGTGGCCTTTGGCAAGTCATTCCACTGTTTGGCCCTAGTTTTCCCCACCTATAAAGTGGGACTAATTTGTATATTCTTCTTCCAGTGCTGGTCCTAGGTGTATTCCACATGTGGGTATGCATGTGCACCATGCTGCTGTGTCCAAAGATTTTAACAAGGAGTGTCCATCAGCCCACACATATGCAGTAGGTCTCCTTGTGCTTCTGAGCAAGGTGTAACAGGCAGTTTGACTGATGCCCTCTTGGTTCTTTCTTACTGCCACATGGCCTCACTCAGAATCTAGTGTTCTCTTTTTCTTCAGTTTTTAGGAGAACCCGTAAATAAAATTGTAAATAGTTAGTCTTAGATTTGGTATAGTCATAGTTTTAGTGCAGTAAGTGTAGTTTGCTTCCCTGGAGAAAGCCAAGTCTGAACAGGTGATTTACACATATAGACACAACCTCCCCAGAGACCGATGTTACTCTGTCCCCTGGGGTTCCCCACAAATAGCTCCTCCTTCTGGCACCATCGGGGACTGTGGGGTCCCTATAACAGATGCCCAGGATCGACCCCGGAGTCTTTCCACTCTTCTCTTTCTTGCCAACCTCTGGATCCCTCCATGTACGAGGAGGATATTGAACCAGAACCACAGGTACCGACAGTTCTGACAGGAATCTCCTCCTCCTCCCCAGGTGAGGCGGTCTCTCCTTTTTCTCCTACCCCACTGAACAACCATAGGGAATACCAAGAATTGCTGCAAAGAGTGGCTAACAATCCCCAAATACCTCTAGAGGAAGTTCAAGACCCACACCCCTGACGGCTGAACATTAACCCTCCTGGTTAATAAGGCTATATTGGAACCAGTGAGGTTGGTCTGGCATACCCCAGTATCCTGTGCCACCACACCTAACAGGGCCAAGAGGAGCTATTTTGTCCAGGCAAAGGGAGCCAAATTTATGTTCTCCCACCCCGCCCCCAATTCCCTGGTGCTATAGGCTGCTGCAGAAAGGACTAGGTCACAATACTTTTGGACCACCCCATCAAACAAGGACTCCAAAAGACTCTACCTTTTGGGAAGAAAGTACCTTCTCTTCTGTGGCTTGCAATTTTGCATTGTCAATTCCCATGCCTGCTAGCTGAGTACAACTTCAGCAACTATTCTAAGCTGGTAGCCTCTCAGGACAAACTTTCACCTGAAGACAGACCCCAATTCCTCTCCCTTCTAAAGCAGGCAAGTTAGTGGCAAAAACAGCCCTTCAGGCTGCAGTTGATGTAGTGGATACAGCATCGAGAAATTTAGCCACTGGTATTATTATGAGAATGGATTCTTGGTTGCAGTCCTTGGGCTTTCCCAGGGAAGTGCAGAATACTATTCAGGACCTTCCCTTTGACGAGTCAAACCACTTTAATGAGAAAACTGATGACTTTCTGCATTCGTTAAAGGACTTGAGGTCGACCTTCCACTTCCTGGGGATCTACATACCAGCTCAAAGGAGGAGGCACCAGAGTCAGACCGATAAACCAAGACCAACTCCTCCTCCTCATGCTTTCTACTACCAATGTCCTGCCAAGTCTCCATGCAAACAGAAGACTCAGAGGCTCTGCTTTTCAGCCCTCTCTACCACCATGATTGTGACCCCTTCTCAGCCCCCTCCTAGGATTCACACTTACCATCACTGGTGCCACATACCCCTTTTCCTGCCACTTCTGCGGGCCATCTTACTCTTTTTGCCCACAGTTGAGAGCTAATCATGACAGACAGTTGGGTCTTGAAGCTCATCCCTCAGGCATACCCTATAAAGTTCTTCTCTTTCCCTCTTTACAAACCCTCTTCCTGATCCCCCTTCAAGGACCCCTCTCACAAGGTGATTCTTCAACAGGAAATGAAATCCCTACTACACCAAAGGGCAATAGAACAGGTCCCACCTCAGAATCAAGGAAGAGGGTTCTATTCTCTGTATTTCCTCGTTCCCAAAAAAGACAGAGGTTAGAGACCCCGTCTGGATCTTTGGCAACTCAACATCTTCATTCAGAAGTTGAGATTCAGGATAACATTGGCAGCAATAATTCCCTATCTTCAGGAGGAGATGTGGTTTGCGGCTGTCGACATGAGGAAGGCATATTTTCATATAGACATTCATCCCTCCCACAGGAGGTTCCTATTGTTTATGGTGAGTCAAGAGCACTTCCAATTCCAAGTCCTCCCTTTCGGACTAGGGACAGCCTCCAAAGTGTTTACAAAAATGTTCTCTGTGGTGACGGCCCAGATGACACCTCAGGGCCGTACAGTTTTTCCATATCTGGACGACTGGCTCCTGGTAGGATGCTCTCAATGGGAGGTCAGGTCAGCTACACAATTCCTCATTCAGCTTCTTGCATCCCCGGGGATCTGTCTGAACAGAGAAACGTCCATTTTATCCCTCACGAGGATGCTAAACTTCATTGGGGCTACATTGGATTCTGTTTCTACAAGTGCTTTCCTTCCTCCCTGCAGAAAGATTCCAAATGATGTGCAACCTGGTTTCTTTGATATCCTCCAGACCAAGAACTAAAGTGAGAATGTGCCTATCCTGGCGAGGCCACTCAAGTGACACCCTTTGTCAAGCTTCATCTATGATGCCTATAGGCCTGGCTCAATTCAGTCTACTTGCCCAACAAGGACCACATCAACGCCAAGGTGACCATTTCTGCCAAGATCATCGCTTCCTTCATATGGCAGTCGAACCTAGAAAAGGTTCTCTACTCCCACTTCTGTTGACACCATTGTAACAGATGCTTCCCTTCTGGGGTAGGACACCCTCCTGAACAATCACACTGACAGGACACATGGACCCCACAGGAGGCCAGACTACACATCAACATAACTGCAACTGTGGGCAGTCCGCCTCGTATGCAAGGCCTTCCCCCCGCTCATATGGGCCTTCCATATCCAAGTGATGTCAGACAGTATCATTGCCATTGTCTACATAAACAAACGGAGAAGCAAGATCTTTCCCACTGTATCTGTAAGCAGTCAGGCTTGGAACTGGTCCATCAGGCACAACATTCCTATCCAGGCAGCATACCTCCCAGGTGTTTGCAGCTCCTTAGCAGACAACCTCAGCAGGCACTTCTAGGCAGACTGCAAGTGGGAAATCCACAGCCCGTTCTGAAAATGGGGCACATCTCCTGGGACCTCTTTGCATCCCAAACAAACAAACAAAGATTTCCCTTCCCCTGTATTGCTTCAGGGGAGCCATAGGCCATGACTTACAAGGTTTCAAGTATGCCTTTCCTCCCATTCCTCTGCTTCCACAGGTCCTGAGAAAGATACGTGCCACAAGCCCAGCGTCATTCTCCTAGCACTCTGCTGGCACAGACAGTTTTGGTTCCCAGAGCTGTCAATGTCAGCCCACCCTCCAGTCAAGACCCACCCCTTCCCAGAACTCCTGATGCAGGACAGGGGCAGAATCAAAGACCCCAGCCTGGCCTCGCTCCACTTTAAGGCCTTGTGTTTGGATGTGCGTTGGAAGTAGAACACTCTTGTTATTCCCTGGTGCAAGCTATGCTTACCCAGAGTAGAAAAGATTTGACTAGGACTTGCTCTTTAGCTAAATGGAAGCATTTCTCCACCTTTGTACAGCACAATCAGTCTTACCCAGTCACTTCAAGCATCTGGATTGTTTTAGATTACTTCCTTTATCTAAAGTCTGGTCTTTTCATTAGCTTGTTATAAGCCCACCTTGCAGCCATTAATGCCTTCTTCCCTCCAGTAGATGAGCACTCTATTTTTACCCACCCAACTATGACACAATTCATGAAGGGTCTCATTGAGGCCTTCCTGCCAGTCACTAAACCTATATTGCTATGGGATCTTAACCCTGTGCTGTCAAAATTCTCCAGACCACCGTTTGAACCTTTAGCGACATGCTTCATGTCCCACCTGTTCATGAAAGTGGTGCTTCTAGTGGCCCTCACTTTGGCCAGAAGGGTCAGCAAAATGGGAACCTTCATGGCAGATCCTCCCTAGAGGTCTTTCAGAAGGAAAAGGTATCGCTTCGCCTCCACCCTAAATTTCTCCCCATCGTCCTCTCTCAATTTCACATCAACCAGTGTATTCACTTATCTGTCTTTTTTTCTAAAACCCCCACGCTTCTCCTGAAGAGAAGAGACTTCACTCTCTTGGCGTCCCACATGCTCTGGCTTTTTACCTGCAAAGAACCAAAGCTATCGGAAAGTCACCAAAACACTCTATTGCAATTACAGAGCGATCCCGAGGTCAGGCCATATCCAAGTGGGTCATCTGTGCAGGAACTCCCAATGCAGAACATAGGTACAGTAGCTACCTTGAACTCCATACACGTTTCCTAGACACCATGCACAAGTCCAGGCCTCTGTTGCAGATGTAGCAGTGGGATCTGCCATACTGAAAAAATCTTTGTTTCTGGCTTCTTCACACCCCCTTCCAGCCTGAGCACTACTTGCCACTCACTTATGTGTGGAATATACATAGGGACCAGCACTCAAAGAAATGGAGGTTACTTACTGTACCTGGAAGTTTTGAGATGTGTGGTCCCTATCTGCATTCCACTACCCGTCCTCCATCCCCTGTGCTTTGGATCTGGTTAGATTTGTGGTAAGAAGAGGAACCGGGTGGGGGGCATACACCTCACTGCCTCTTATACCCTCAGTCAGGAGCACAAGGAGACTTACTGTACTGGTGCAGTCCAACGGATACTGCTTGTTAAAATCTCCAGACTCAGGTGCGTGGTGTGCATGTGTATCCACGTGTGGAATACAGATAGGGACTATGCATCTCAAGAACTTCCAGTTACAATAAGTAACCTCCATTTCATTGAGACACATTGACAAGTTCACCAGGCTAGAGAAGAATAATCTCCTATTTATTTACAACCTATGTGTGCATCTGTGTAAATACTGCCTAGTTTATTATTATTATTATTATTATTAATTGTAAATCTCATTCTTTTCTACACTAGATTATCTCAGTGACAGGATTTGTTGATAGTGACCGAGATGATCTCAAACTAATGGCTTACCTAGCAGGGGCCAAATACACTGGCTATTTGTGTCGCAGCAACACAGTTCTCATCTGTAAAGAGTAAGTGGTTTATCTCAACAGCATTCATATCTTCAATAACCTATTTCCAGTCTAGCTACAAAATGATCCTTGATTACGTTAGTGACTTTCTCGCTATATGTTATTCATTTATAGCTATTTTATGATAAAGGCACTTATGTTTTAATTATTGTTTTTCTGGAGTGATCTAGACAACTGCAGTATGGATGTACAGGTTTATTAATTATATTACTAAGTCCTGTTATATTCCAGTAATTACAATTTTTTACTTCTGAGTTTAGAAAGCTAACTTTTGAGCTATTAAGTGTAATGTTATTTCTCTTTAAGAGAAGATACAGTTATTAGGCCATTTATAAGTAAATGATTAATACTGATTGGTTAAAAGGTCTTCAACTAGAGGCATTTTAGATCTTCTGTTCTGGGCAGAAATTCTAGCTCACCAACCATTCACATGTATAGCAAAAATATCTCTTAGGAAAAGCACTTACTTGTCTGCAACTGCCAATAAAAAAAATCCATAGGGTAGGCTGAGGAGAGAATGTTGGTATTCTAGAACTTACTGAAGGAAGTACCTTTTTATTAATGTGTGTATTTTCTTTCTCCCCCCCTGCACAATAAGGCCTACTGGGTTAAAGTATGAGAAAGCCAAAGAATGGAGGATACCATGTGTAAACGCGCAGTGGATTTGCGATATATTGCTTGGAAATTTTGAAGCATTACGGCAGATTCAACATAACAGATATACAGTGTTCAATCTTCAGGACCCCCTTTCTCCTACTCAGCAGCTAGTTCTAAACCTTCTGGGTAAGTGGGAATTTCCATTCACAATATCCTGTATACCACAAAGATTAGTCTACTGGATACAATTATAATTATACTCAGTCATGTTGGACTGCGTCATATCTTTTTTGTAACAAATTATTCACATGATCCTATGTTTTTTTTTTCTTCACCTCTTGTAGATGCTTGGAGAGTGCCATTGAAGGTATCATCAGAGCTTCTAATGGTATGTTGTCTTATTCTTCCAGTTGTGTTTTCAAATAGTTATTGCTAGGGTTTTGTTGTATCCATGTATGAGAGAGTAGGTGAAAATCAGGATGGGCATAAACGTATATTTAAAAAAAAGCCTCCTTGCTGTATTTGATGTTGTTCTCCACGTTAATTTATTTTCATGCTTCAGGTCAGTAGAAAAAGAAAAGAAATCATTTTGCAAAATCCAAGCAATTTTAGGGGCCCACTTGAAACCTCTTAAAGGGTTCTGGTTTTCAGAGGATCAGTATTCAGCACTTTCTGAAACTGAGGCCCCTTCTAAGACTTTTCAGGCTGGACAACCAAAATCATTAGTTACCTTTGAAAATTTTGGCCTTAATGCATAATATTTATACTGTGCAAAATTAAGGCAGAATTGTTCCATTCATATGGTTTCAAGTACTGTTATGAGTACACAATATCAAGTCCCAAAACCAGGGACTTGGTACCAAGTGAAAGGCATTTGTAATCTTATTTAAGAATATTATGTTTTAAAAAGTTATATTGATAAACAATGTAGTAAGACTGTAATGTAAACTGACAAAAGCAAGGAAATTGTTTTTGTCAATGTGTAATAACATTAACCTATTTTATGATCTTGAAAATTTTTAGACTAGGATTTCCCTATCCATGTCAGGGTCATTCTTTTAACAATTTCACAATGTTTGACTTGCTTTTATGGATAATTCTAGTTTGCACCAATGAATATACAGTTCAGTTGTACAACAGATGGCATTTAGATAAAATTTCACATTGCACACACAATACTTGCCTTATCTTTTCTGTTCTGGATTATTTGTTATCTTAGTCTTATTACCATACTCTTTAGTAAGCAAGAGCTGAATAACTTTCTAATTCATTTGAACTTTTTTTTTGCTGTCAAAATATTTTAAATAATTCCATTTTTTCAAGCATTCAGCAGTTGACAAAACCAGTACTAAAGTATCCCGGACACCTGGCCTTAAGCCTGATGCCATCATCCAGTTTTTGAATTGAAGTTTAGACACTTAGGAATATGGTCTTGTGTGCCTGCACTATTTGGTACTTACCACACTATTTATGGAGGGACTGATTGACTAAGTAGGCAGCAATAGGATATGCAGCCTTCAATTTCTAGGTGCCAGTTGAAATGTAGCTTGTGCTAGCACATTTTTCATCCCGTGTAGATTTAGTTGTCTTCATATATTTTAAAATAAGTGTTCTCAACCTTTCTCTTTCTGATGCCCCCCAACACGCTATAAAAACTCCACGGCCTGCCTGCACCAGGGCTGGGTCTATGGGGTCGCAAGCAGGGCAATTGCCTGAGGCCCCATGCCACAGGGGACCCCGCAAGGCTGATTTGCTCAAGCTTCAGCCCCAGTGGCAGGGCTCGGGGCCCCAGACTTCAACACCGCACTGCACAGATTTGGCTTTCTGCCCTAGGCCCCAGCAAGTCTAATGACGGCCCTGCTTGGCAGACCCCATGAAACCTGCTCGTGGCCTCCCAGGGGTCCCCGGAGCCCTGGCTGAGAACCGCTGCTTTAAAATATAGTAGTTAAATGATTTATTGTGAAACAGAAAAACTAGGATGGCTAATCAGAAAGTTTGTGCTTACTTCAGACACAAATGTATGGTGGTCTAATTGCAGGGTGTGAGATTGCCCCTGAAACCAAAGCAAAATGAATCAAGTCTTCAGCCTTCTTCTAAACGGGCAAGGTAAGAATAACTGACTACCAGTGACAAAAGCTCATTAACTTCCTTTTGCACAGGGTTCTGTTTCCTTTGTTATAAAAAAAAACATAAGAGAATGTCCACAAAACTGTCCATTAGCTGTCAGCGTGGAACCATCGAATCCCTTACTTATTAAGATGGTTGTATCTGGCAAAAATGGCTACATGTTGCCAATAGGGCTGTCGATTAATCACAGTTAACTCTCACAATTAACTAAAAAAAAAATGGCAATAAAAAAAATTAATTGCGAGTAATTGCACTGTTAAACAATAGAATACCAATTGAAATTTATTAAATATTTTTGGATGTTTTCCTACATTTTCAAATATATCAATTTCAATTACAACACAGAATACAAAGTGTATAGTGCTCACTTTATATTATTTTTATTACAAATATTTGCACTGTAAAAATGATAAACAAAAGAAATAGTATTTTTCAATTCACCTCATACAAGTACTGTAGTGTAATTTCTTTATCGTGAAAGTGCAACTTACAAATGTAGATTTTTTTGTTACAAAACTACACTCAAAAACAGAACAATATAAAACTTCAGAGCCTACAAGTCCACTCAGTCTTACTTCTTGTTCAGCCAATAGCTAAGAGAAACAAGTTTGTTTACATTTACAGGAGATAATGCTGCCCACTTCTTAATTACAATGTCACCTGAAACAGATGAACAGCTGTTGCATGGCACTGTTGTAGCCGGCATCGCAATATATTTATATGCCAAATGCACTAAAGATTCATGTGCCTCTTCATGCTTCGGTCATCATTCCAGAGGACATGCGTCCATGCTGACTGAACTCCTTGGGGGAGAGTTGTTTGTCCTCTGCTCCATTTTACCCACATTCTGCCATATATTTCATGTTATAGCAGTCTCGGATGATGACCCAGCACATGTTGTTCGTTTTAACAACACTTTCACTGCAAATTTGACAAAATACAAAGAAGATACCAATGTGAAATTTCTAAAGATAGCATGCGACCCAAGATTTAAAAATCTGAAGTGCCTTCTAAAATCTGAGAGGGATGAGATGTGGAGCATGCTTTTAAAAATCTTAAAAGAGGAACACTGGTGCGGAAACTACAGACACCAAACCACCAAAAAAGAAATCCACCTTCTGCTGGTGGCATTAGACTCAGATGATGAAAATGAACGTGCATCGGTCCACACTGCTTTGGATCGTTATCGAGCAGAACCCATCAGCATGGACGCATGTCTCCTGGAAGAGTGGTTGAAGCATGAAGGGACATATGAATCTTTAGCGCATCTGGCACCTAAATATCTTGTGACGCTGGCTACAACAGTGCCATGTGAATGCCTGTTCTCACTTTCAGGTGACATTGTAAAGAAGAAGCAGGCAGCATTATCTTCTGCAAATGTAAATAAACTTGTTTGTCTGAGCAATTGGCTGAAAAAGAAGTAGGACTGATTGGACTTGTAGGCTCTAAAGTTTTACATTGTTTAATTTTTGAGTGCAGGCTTTTTGTACATAATTCTACATTTGTAAGTTCAACTTTCATGATAAAGAGATTGAACTACAGTACTTGTATTACGTGAATTGAAAAATACTATTTCTTTTGTTTTTTTATAAAGTGAGCACTGTACACTTTGTATTCTGTGTTGTAATTGAAATCAATATATTTGAAAATGTAGAAGACATCCAAACATAAAAAATAGAAAGCAAAACTGAAAAAAGGATTTAAAAAGCCAATGGAACATAGAAAAGGTCGGGAGGGGAAGAGAGAATGGACAAGAGAAAGTGAAATGGAAACAACATATTCACATAAAAACATAATAATTGCAAAGGCATCTTTTTAAATAAACTAAAAAGTGAGCTTATGAGCCTTTTATGAATCAGAGACTACAACATCTTGTGAGAGATTTCTTCACCTTGTCTCCAAAACTGGGCCCAGCAATTGAGCAGAGATTTCTAAAGGGTTAGCATTCATGGCACAAACAATATGTTGCCTGTTAAGCATTTATATTAACTCTAGGATTAAAATCATGCTGGATGATTGGTTTGACATTGGTGATTTTTCTCTAGGGAATCATTCTGTATTCACTGTGTAAAGTCTACAGTCCTTTATAATGGTGAAAGTGTAAATAAGAAAAGCGGCCAGGGTATCGGATATGTTTCTGGAAAAGCACTGCAGCTTAAGAAGCCTTTGTGGAGATAGTCTGACCTCCACTGGGTCAGGACTGTGCTCAGTCTGTTCCTTGTACCAACTTAAACACATCTTGTTCTCAGGTTGGAAACCTTTTATCATAAAGCCATAAATCCTGCAAACCATTACTTGTGCGAGTAATTCCATGAGTAAAAGTTTGCAAGATTGTGCTTCAGTGGTTTTAAAATAAAAACATTGGTCCCAGTTATCATGATGTCCTGTATTTTTCTATTTTGTAGAATTGAGGACATACCACCACCTACTAAAAAGCTCTCACCAGAATTGACCCCAATGGTGCTCTTCACAGGATTTGAGCCAACACAAGTCCAGCAGTATATCAAGGTGACTTTCATATTTGTCACTTATGCACAATATTTTGGAACATTTAGCAACTTTAGATTATTTTCCCTAATACATCAAGTTTAATTTGGGGCTACAAGCCTTTATCAGAATAGGCCTAATAGATATAAAGAGAGAAAATTGTAGGGAATGGTTTTAAAACAGTAGAGAGTATAGTTTTCGGTAAATTGAGTTTTATTTGCTAGTTATATCCAAGTTAGCATTACTCAGGTACTTCATGCTTGTGTCTTATTTTTTCTTTCCTAATGTTCATTTTCAAAGAGGGGAGGATACCTTCAGTACCTCCAATAGCAAACCAAATGACCAAGTTCAGGCGAGGAACGTATGAATTACCATATTGAATCAGACCCAAGGTCAATCTAGTGCAGTATCTTGTCTCTGACTCTGTGCAGCAGCAGATGCTTCAGAGGAAG
Source organism: Chrysemys picta bellii (assembly GCF_011386835.1). NCBI lineage: Eukaryota > Metazoa > Chordata > Testudines > Emydidae > Chrysemys > Chrysemys picta. The sequence continues at coordinate 20,178,885 of NC_088792.1, read as the reverse complement.
GTGCAAGATTACCCCATATCTGCCTACTCTGTGTTGTCTATCTCCCATGAATGTTTAATCCTGCTTCTTCACAGACATTGTTTTAAATTTTAAAGCATGAGATTTTATATCCCTTCCAAAACTTATTAACTGTTAAAACTCTGGATATTCTTGTTACCCATATAAAAGTCCAATCCCTCTTTGAACCTTGCTACATACTTGGAGCTAGATTCAGAAATGAATTTAGGTGTGGCGATGTTCAGCCTCAACATGCCTAACCATGCCTAGAAAATACCTGGGATTCCCAAAGCCTGAATTAGATGCTCAGGCTCCTTATACAATGCATGGGGAGAGATAGGCTCCTCAGAATGGGAGTCAGAAAAGCAAACACATTAAATGGCTCCCTGTCTAAGCCAGCCAATGGGAGATGCCAAGCAGAGGGGTGTGTCCTAAGCCCCACCCCTCTCAGAGAGGAAGACCTCCCTCATAAGTTTTAGCCCAGTGAGGTGTATTCCACATATAGGTACACACATGTCTGAGTCCAACTTCCAATGTGACCAGGGAAACACTGGATCCGACAGGCCCACCAGCTGATTCTCCCCATACCCCAAGATGGTCCGAGACCTATGTCTCTCTGGAGGACATTTTTGCTCTCCCCTATCCTCACTCCCCACTACTCTGAGGTTTGCCTTTATTCACAGACATAATTGATGCAGAAGAGCTTCCTCTTCTGTGGTCATGGGGTCTCTCTCCTCTCCCACCCTTGAACCTGGGTACCGTATCACTGGTTCTGCCAGAAGTTCAGGATCCAGCATTTTCATCTGATGAGTTAGAGGTTTCAGAAGAGCCCCTACCCTATCATGCAGAAACGGGCCTAAAGAGAGCAGGGTTCCATCCTGCAATCAAAATAGGCCTTTCTGAGAAACAGGTGGTACCCAGTGCTATGGGGTTCTCCTCAGCCGGTTTAGCCTTCATACTGGCATTACCCAGAATCAGTACATGAACCTTACTTGCCATCTCTTGGCCAACACCAGCTGGCTCCATTGGAATATGTAGAAGACTGAGCTGAACTGAATCCAACAGTTCTGATGGTTTTGGGAGCAATTTCATTGTCTTTCCCAGATGAGGCAGCTATGCCATCTTCACCATCTCTGCCTGATGACTAGAGGCAATATCAGTAGCTCCTACAAAGGGTGGTGTCCACACTCCAGATACAGCTTGAAGAGGTTCAGGGGTCGCAACATAGATTTGCCCACAAATGGAGGGCTTTCGCAACAGACAAATGGGTGCTGGAAATTATTCACTATGGCTATCTGATCACATTTCTATCAATCCCTATCCCCAAACTTACTTCCTGGCTCCTTTGCTGGGACTAGTCACACGAGGAAATTCTGCATAAGAAGTGGACTCCCTTCTCCACTGGGGAGCCATAGAAAGAGTTCCTTCTCAGCATCAAGGGAAAGGATTCTACTCCCCATACTTGTTAGTCCCCAAAATGAATGGGAGATGGAGTCTGATTCTCGACCTAGGCCAACTAAATATATTATTCATCCAAAAAATTAAAATTCTGCATGGTCACACTGGCATCAATAATTCTCTCTCTGTAAGAGGGCAAACTGTTTGTTAAATAGTTTGCCTTCTTCAATGGAGGGAATTATTGATGCCAGTGTGACCATGCTGAATTTTGATTTTCACACAGACATTCTTTCATACAGACATTTACCCATCCCACAGAAGGTTCCTCTTTGGTGAAGACAATTACCAATGCAGAGCCCAGTTTGGCCTAGCTACGGAACCCCAGGTCTTTGCAAAAGTCTTTTCAGTGGTGGCAGCCTGGATAAGAAGAAGTTGGTTTTCCATCTTCCTGTAACTTAACAACTGGCTTATGACAGTGTGGCGGGGCAGTGACTCACTGGTGCAGCGCCTCCTGCTGGTCATCTCAGGAATTAGCTCTTTCCAACCCAGAGCGCCTTCTGCAGGCCGGTAACTTGCACGCCACTGGCCCCGGGGTGTCCCTCTACTTCAGGGTTCTGCCCCCAGCAGCAACCCACTTTCTCTGGGTCTCCCCGCCCAGGGGAACCCCCAACCCTCTATCCCTACCTTGCCTCAGTGGCTACTGCCAGTTATCATCTAGCCCCTGCTCACTGGGGCAGACTGCAGTCTGTAAACCACTTGTCATCAGCATGGGGGTTAGGATCTGCTGCCTTTGCCTATCTCTGGGCTGCCTTTTGTAGGCCCTTTACCAAGGCCTGCAGCCTGGGGTTTTTCTAGGATGGAGTTCCCCATCTCCCACTGCCCTTCCCCAGCACTGCTCCACCCTAGGTATCCTTCTCAGCTCCCAGGCAGCCAGGTCCTTCTGTCTCAAAAAGCTAGAGAGAGAGTGTCTTCCAGTCTCTGGCCCTCAGCCCTCTTATAGGGCCAGCCATGGCCTGATTGGGGCGTAGCCCCACCTGTGGCTGCTTTCCCCTAATCAGCCTAGCTTTTCCCCCACCCCAGCCCTCTCCCAGGGCTGTTTTAAGCCCTTCAGGTCATGAGCGGGGTGACCACCCTGCTACAGACAGATCATAAAGGAAGTCCAGTTGGCTACCCAATTCCTGCTCCATTTACTATCTTCCTTGGGAATTTGTGTCACCCAAGAAAAGTGCACTTTGACCACCACAAGGTCCATAGATTTCATGGGAGCGACCTTGGACATAACTACAGCGAGAGCCTATTTACTTACCAAGATATTCCATGCAATGGAAGAGCTCATAAAACAGGTCATTCTCTGACTTCAGTCAGAACTTGCCTTTCCCTTTTTGGTCACATGGCCTCATGCACACATATGACACCATTTGCCAGGCTTCATCTTTGTTGCCTGCAAAATCAGTCCATCTTCTCACCAGAAAAAGTCCATCTCAATGCCAGAATAACTGTTCCGTCCAAGTTTCTGGCCTTTCTCGTCTGGTGGACGAAGCTGGAGAAAGTTTGAGTGGGGACTCCTTTGCTCACACCTACAACTGACGCAACGATTGCTATTGATGCCTCGCTCTTAGTTTGGGGAGCTCATATGGACAAACATACTGCATAAGGCATCTGAACCCCTGGGGGAGTCCAGGGTGTCTATCCATTTACTGGAACTAAGAGCAATCCACCTGCGGGCAATGCTTTCCTCCCAATCATCTGGTCCCAGGATATCCAGATAGTGTGGTTGTCCTATTGTCTAACATTATCTTCCCTCCTCCCATGATGACTAAATTCCTGAAAGGACTTCTTAGATCCTTCCCACTGCTGGTGAAGCCAGTTCTTCATTGGGACCTCAACCTCATTCTTTCTTCTCTCTCCAAACCTTCTTTTGAACCTTTAGCCACATGTTCTATGTCCCATCTGTCAATGAAAGTTGCCTTCCTAGGCACCATCACATCAGCCAAGAGAGTCAGCGAGCTGGGAGCAATGATGGCAGATCCACCATATACTGCCTTCTATAAAGAAAAGGTCTCTCTTTGGCCCCACCTAAAATGCATCACCAAAATAATTCCAGAGTTTCACATGAATCAAATCATCCAACTTACGGATACTTTTCCCCAAAACTGCATGCCTCTGATGAGGAGAGAGAAAGCTTCAATCTCTGTACATCCTAAGAGCACAGGCATTGATCTGCAAAGAAAAACGGTGATTAGAAAGACACCTAGACTTTTTGTTTACTATAGCAGAGAGATTGAGTGGTCAAGCTACATCTGCACAGAGACTTTCTAAATGGATCTCTGATTGCATTATCCTTTGTTACCAGCTAGCTCACATCCCTGCCCCAGAGAGGGTGAGGGCCCATTCCCCCAGAGTACAAGCAACCTCTACTGCATGTACGTGAGACTAGACTACTGCATTTCTACCAGAGAGATATAGGGCAGCTATCTGGAGTGCCTTTCACACCTTCACAAAACATTACGCTTTGGTCCAGTCTTCTACTACAGATGCAACTATGAGGACAGAAGTATTACAGTCAGCCATCATTTCTGCATCCTTGCACCCATCTTCTGTTTGACTACTGCTTGCTAATCTCCCACATGTGGAATACACATAGGAACTATCACTGGAAGAAGAAAAGGAGCGTACTTTCCTGTAACTAAAGTCTCTTTGAGATGTGCGGTTCCTAGCTGTATTCCACTACCTCTCCTCCATCCCCTCTGCTGTAGATCATAACTGGATTTGTGGTAGGAGAAGGAACTGGAGAGGCGCCAGTCTGCACCGCCTCCCATATATACCCTAGGTTCAGAGCATGAGGAGAACTGTGCATGTGCAGAACAATGTACTCTGCTTAGTGAAAATCTCCAGACTCAGGCGCATGGTGTGTATGCATACCCATGTGTGGAATACAGATAGGGACCACACTTCTAGAAGAACCTCCAGTTACAGATAAACATTATACAGTATAAATGGAGGTTACTTATCTAAACAAAAGCTCCCTGTTGTTACAGTTGTTTTGTCTTTGATATTTACATGGCATAGATTTGTAAACATATTGAAACTTCCTACATAAAATAAATAGGTGTTTTTTAAAGTGTGTGCACTTCATAGATGTACCAATTTAACGTTTATAAGATTCATATATGTGCCCTATAGGAAGTGAATATTGGGGTGTTCAATTGGTTTGGAATGAAACTTTCATATCTTCCCTCAGGCCCAGATAGTTTTGCCTGAACATCGTCCAAGTAAGCATGATATGAGGAGGATTTGCTGGGGTGTCACAGAGTCTGCCTTCCTTAGTACCACCACCACTAGCAATCAACAGAGCATCGCTATAGAACTCCATAGCAGCTAATGCAGCCTCTGGGATGCAATAGTTTGATAACTGCTTTATGCTTCCCACTTTATCCTTTTTAATGTTTTTATTAATGTAATCTTAAAAAAAAATGATAAAAGGTTTAGTCTTGAGAAAAGAAGACTTGGTTGGTGGAGGGGAGGGAGCAGTCCTAATAGTCTTCAAATATATTAAGAGCTGTTATGAAGGGGTCAATTGTACTGCATCTCCACTGAAGATAGGACAAGAAGTAATGGGCTTAATCTGCAGCAAGGGAGATGTAGGTTAAATAGTAGGAAAAGCTTTCCAACTATAAGGATAATTAAGCACTGGAATAGTTTTCCAAGGGTGGTTGTGTAATCCCCATCATTGGAGGTCTTTAAGAACAGATTAGGTTATCTAGATGATCTAGGTTTATTTGGTCCTGCCTCAATAGAGAGGACTGGATTAGATGACTTCTGAAGATCCCTTCTAGCACTACATTTCTATAATTCTATGATTCTAACTTTCAGAAACTCTACATTCTTGGGGGTGAAGTAGCAGAATCTGCACAGAAATGCACACATCTAGTTGCCAGCAAAGTGACCCGTACTGTAAAGTTCCTGACAGCAATTTCAGTAGTCAAGCACATAGTAACTCCGGAGTGGTTAGAAGAGTGTTTCAAATGCCAGAAATTTGTTGGTAAGTGAATACTAGAGTCACTCATATAGATAAACTGAACAATATTTTTTTTAAAAGTATGCAAGGGTGGTAATTATATTTGAACAAAACATATTTTTTTGTGATTGATTTTGTTTAGACCACTATTTTGGAATGTGATATTAGGCATTCAGTTATTGTCTGAATAAATTGTACGTAAAAATTCAAACATAATTCTCTTCAGACATAGTTGACAGCTAAGACCTTAGCAGTCTGTTTTGTATTTTAGAACCGACAAAATGTTTAATTTTTAAAAAATATTTCATGGTTGAATAAGGGTTCTGCTATCAGTGTAGTGGTATCATAGGAACAAAATTCACTTGGTTTTCTATTAACTTTTTCTCTTTCAATTAAAGCCCTTTGCCTTCAGCTCTCCGCATGGTTTAATACCAATTACTTCACCCAAAGGAAAGAAAACTAGTTCCTTTTTTCTTAACTTTTAATAACATTATTCCTTTGTTTTAAATGTTCTGAATTATCAAATAGCATAGTATGCACTAATATTACTTAAAGCCTTCATAAGCCTCCCTCCCTTTTCTTTATTTCTGTTCTCTGCATACCAACTATAATTTTAACTAGTGCTTCATCCACTTGCACTTCTGCTGCTTTTTAGATGTCTAGGTTGGTTGGTTGGTTTGTTTGGGGTTTTCTGGGGGGAGGGGGAGATGGTTTAAAAAAAAAAACTGCACATTTTATGCATTATGTTGGTAGGCATTACTATAATGTAGACAAAGAAAAAATAACTAATGTTGATCCACCCTTTTCTTTAAATCAAATTAGGTATGCTTAACAGGAATTTTTCTGAAGTAAAGATGAAAGCTTGAGTGCAATGCACTTGTGGATAAAAGTGCATTTAGGACTGGAAGTGTGTGTGAGTGTGTACGTATGTATATATAATCCTAGCAGGTAACCATCAAGAGATCCATCCTCCTGTCGCCCATTCCCAGCTTCTGGCAAACAGAGGTTAGGGACACCATCCTTGCCCATCCTGGCTGTTAGCAATTGATGGACCTAGCCTCCATGAATTTATCTAGTTCTTTTTGAATCCTGTTATAGTCTTGGCCTTCACAACATTCTCTGGCCGAGTTCCACAAAGTTCCTGTTAAGCACACCTAATTTGACTGTGCATTGTGTGAAGAAATACTTCCTTTTGTTTGTTTTAAACCTGTTGCCTATTAATTTCATTTGGAGACCCTAGTTCTTGTGTTATGAGAAGGCATAACTAATACTTCCTTATTTACTTTCTCTACACCCATCATGATTTTATAGACCTCTATCATATCCCACCTTTAGTCGTCTCTTTTCCAAGCTGAAAAGTCCCAATCTTATTAATCTCTCCTGATATGGAAGCTGTTCCATACCCCTAATCATTTTTGTTGCCCTTTTCTGAACCCTTTCCAATTCTAATATATCTTTTTTGAGATGGGGAGACCACATCTGCATGCAGTATTCAAGCTGTGGGCGTACCATGGAGTTATATAGAGGCAATATGACATTTTCTGTCTTATTATCTATCCCTTTCTTACTGATTCCCAACGTTTTGTTAGCTTTTTTGAGTGCCACTGCACATTGAGTGGCTGTTTTCAGATAACTAGTCACAATGACACCAAGATCTCTCTCTTGACCGGTAACAGCTAATTTAGACCCCATAATTTTATATGTAGAGTTGGGATTATGTATCCAATGTGCATTACTTTGTATTTATCAACATTGAATTTCATCTGTCATTTTGTTGCCCAGTCACCCAGTTTTGTGAGATCCCTTTGTAGCTCTTCACAGTCTGCTTTGGACTTAACTATCTTGAGTAATTTTGTATCATCTCCAAATTTTGCCATCTCACTGTTTACCTGTTTTTCCAGATCATTTATGAATATGTTGAATAGTACTGGTCCCAGTACAGAGCTCTGGGGGACACTATTTACCTCTCTCCATTCTGAAAACTAACCATTTATTCCTACCTTTTGTTTCCTATCTTTTAACCAGTTACCAACCCATGAGAACACCTTCCCTCTTATCCACTGACAGCTTACTTTTCTTAAGAGCCTTTGGTGAAGAACCTTGTCAAAGGCTTTCTGGAAATCTAAGTACACTATATCCACTGGATCCTCCTTGTTCACATGCTTGTTGACCCCCACAAAGAATTCTAATAGATTGGTGAGGCATGATTTCCCTTTACAAAAAACACGTTGACTCTTCCCCAACAAATGTTGTTCATCTATGTGTCTGACAATTCTGTTTTTTATTATAGTTTCAACCAGTTTGCCTGGTACTGAAGTCATGTTTACGGGCCTGTAATTGCCGGGATTACCTCTGGAGCCCTTTTTAAAAATTAGCATCACATTAGCTATCCTCCATTCATTTGGTACAGAGGCTGATTTAAATGATAGGTTACAAACCACAGTTAGCAGTTCTGCAATTTCACATTTGAGTTCCTTCAGAACCCTTGGGTGAATACCTTATGGTCCTAGTGACATATTACTGTTTGATTTATCAATTTGTTCCAAAAGGTCCTCTAGTGATACCTCAATCTGGGACAATTCCTCAGATTTGTCACTTAAAAAGAATGGCTCAGGTTTGGGAATCTCCCTCACATCCTCAGCTATGAAGACCGATGCAAAGAATTCATTTAGTTTCTCCGCAATGGCCTTATTGTCCTTGAGTGCTCCTTTAGCATTTCGATCATCCAGTGGCCCCACTGGTTGTTTAGCAGACTTCCTGCTTCTGATGTACTTACAGATTTTTTTGCTATTACATTTTGATCTTTGGCTAGCTGTTCTTGAAATTCTTTTTTTGGCCTTCCTAATTACATTTTTACACTTCACTTGCCAGAGTTTATGCTCCTTTCTATTTTCCTTACTAAGATTTAATTTCCTCGTTTTAAAGGATGCCTTTTTGCCTCTCGCTGCATCTTTTATAGCTTAGCTTCTTACAGTTGGTATGGCTAATTCCACTTTTTCATGTTCTCTGTATTATGTGTGTATATATATCTTCTTACTATATGTTCCATTCTATGCATCTGATGAAGTGGGCTGTAGCCCACGAAAGCTTATGCTCAAGTAAATTGGTTAGTCTCTAAGGTGCCACAAGTACTCGTGTTCTTTTTGCGGATACAGACTAACACGGCTGCTACTCTGAAACCTGTCAATTTTTGTGTAGTTCCCCTTTTTGAAATTAAATGCTACCATGTTGAGCTGCTGTGATGTTTTCCCTGCCACAGGGATGTTAAATTTAATTACATTGTGGTCATATTATCAGGCGGTCCAGCTATATTCACCTATTTAATCATATCCTGTGCTCCACTTAGAAACTTTATCTCTGCATCCTGTCCTGAGGTGATATGTACCCAGTCAATATGGGGATAGTTGAAATCCCCCGTTGTTGTTGAATTTATTTTTATAGTCTCTCTAATCTCCCTGAGCATTTGACAATCACTATCACCACCCTGGTCAGGTGGTCGGTAGTATATCCCTACTGCTATATTCTTATTATTCGAGCATGAAATTACTATCCATAGAGATTCTGTGGTACAGTTTGGTTCACTTAAGATTTTTACTTCATTTCATTCTACCCTTTCTTTCACATACAGTGCCACTTCCCCACCAGCACGACCTGTTTTGTCCTTCTGATATATTTTGTACACTGGTATTACTGTGTCCCATTGATTATCCTCATTCCACCAAGTTTCTGTGATGCCTATTTTATAGCAATATAAAAACTTGTCACTTTTTAGCTGTTTGCCATTACATGATGTAATTGAATGGGATTTTTTTTCATGTAACTGTTTCTCATCATATCCTATGCATATTTTATCATCTTCCATCCTCTCCTCCTTACTAGGACATAGAGAATCTCCATTTATAGATCCTCCCCTAGGGATGTCTCTGTCCAAACCATGTGCTTCTCCACCCCTGTCAGCTTTCCCCCAGCCCTTAGTTTAAAAACTGCTCTACAACCTTTTCATAAATGGGGATAAATGCATTAATGTGGCTTGAAGCTCTCCAATACAGAAGTTGTGGGGCCCATATAGGATAGAAAATGCTGTGAAATCTACAAAGTAAACACAGCAAAAATACAGAAATATATTAAGAATTTTTGTCAGTCAGTAATTTTGGTCGATCCTCAATAATAGTAAAATTAAATTATAATTAAAACACATTTTATACAGGGGTCGTGACTTTTAAATGGACAACATTGTTTAGTAGCTTGACTTCAATAAAAGGCAGTTTTTTATTAAAAGCAATGAGATTATGCTCATGTTACACCAAAACAAGTGAGGTTTTTACCAGATTTTTTACCATTCGTTTTTTATAACAATTTGAAATAAGGTTTGAATCTGGGCAAAGGGTTATGTTGACATCTTTTCTTCCTTTGTCACATTTGTAACGTGTATATTTTCTTTTCCAGATGAGCAGAACTTCATGCTCCGAGATGCAGAAGCTGAGGTGCTTTTCTGCTTCAGTTTAGAGGAGTCTCTAAAGAGAGCACAAGTGGCTCCACTTTTTAAGGTACACACTTTTTAATAACATGCGTAAATACATATATGTTTTTCATTGCTACAATAAAAGACAAAACATGCTTGGTCACTCATTTCATAGACTCATAGACTTTAAGGTCAGAAGGGACCATTATGATCATCTGGTCTGACCCCCTGCATGCTGCAGGCCACAAAACCGTCCCTACCCTTCCCTTGACTCTGCTGATGAAGTCCCAAATCCTGTGTCTTGGTGACTTCAATTTGCAGAGAACCCTCCTGCTAGCGATCCCTGCCCCATGCTGCGGAGGAAGGCGAAAAACCTCCAGGGCCTCAGCCAATCTACCCTGGAGGAAAATTCCTTCCCAACCCCAAATATGGCGATCAGTAAGACCCCGAGCATGTGGGCAAGAGTCTCCAGCCTGACCCTTGTTAGTCATTGTACTATTTACCTGCTATTGCTCGGTATTCCCCACCAATTATGTCTTACCATTAAACCATTCCCTCCATAAACTTATCTAATTTAATCTTAAAACCAGACAGGTCCCTCGCCCCCACCGTTTCCCTCGGAAGGCCGTTCCAATATTTCACCCCTCTGACGGTCAGAAACCTTCGTCTAATTTCAAGCCTAAACTTCCCCACTGCCAGTTTATATCCATTCGTTCTCGTGTCCACATTAGTACTAAGCTGGAATAATTCCTCTCCCTCCCTGGTATTTATCCCTCTGATATATTTAAAGAGAGCAATCATATCCCCCCTCAGCCTTCGTTTTGTCAGACTAAACAGCCCCGAGCTCCTCTAGTCTCCTTTCATACGACAGGTTTTCCATTCCTCTGATCATCCTAGTGGCCCTTCTCTGCACCCGTTCCAATTTGAGTTCATCTTTTTTAAACATGGGAGACCAGAACTGCACACAGTACTCCAAATGAGGTCTCACCAGCGCCTTGTACAACGGAAGCAGCACCTCCTTATCCCTACTAGATATACCTCGCCTAATGCATCCCAAGACCGCATTGGCTTTTTTCACCGCCACGTCACATTGTCTACTCATAGTCATCCTTCGGTCTACAAGAACCCCTAGGTCCTTCTCCTCTTCCGTTACTTCTAACCAATGCGTCCCCATCTTGTAACTAAAATTGTTGTTAGTCATCCCTAAATGCATCACCTTACACTTTTCACTATTAAATTTCATCCTATTTCTGATACTCCAATTCACAAGCTCATTCAAGTCTCCCTGCAGAATATCCCTATCCTCCTCCGAATTGGCAACGCCTCCCACCTTCGTATCATCCGCAAACTTTATCAGTCTACTCCTGCAATCGGTTCCGAGGTCAGTTATAAATAGATTAAATAAAATGGGTCCCAAAACCGAACCCTGAGGAACTCCACTGGTAACCTCCCTCCAACCTGACAGTTCACCCTTCAATACGACCCGCTGCATTCTGCCCATTAACCAATTCCTTATCCACCTCTGGATTTTCATATCGATCCCCATCTTTTCCAGCTTAACCAATAATTCCTCCTGGGCTACAGTATCAAACGCTTTACTGAAATCCAGGTATATTAGGTCCACCGCATTTCCCTTATCTAATAAGTCCGTTACTTTCTCGAAGAAGGAGATCAGATTCGTTTGGCACGATCTGCCCTTCGTAAAACCATGTTGTAAATTATCGCACTTGCCATTAACCTCAAGGTGCTCAACTAGTTTCTCTTTCTTTGATCAATCTTAAATGTATTTTTCTGATAATTATCAATGCTTTTCCCAAACATGTGCTTAAGTAAAAAGACAGCTTTCCTGGTAGGCATGCGCATAGGCAAGAAGGCAGAGTAACACAAAAGGCTAAAAACGTAGGTGTCTAAAACCAAATGAAAGAACTCCCTGGAGTGTGTTATTGCTATTAGCTGAAATTTATACATGTACTTATAGGGGAAACAATCTTGCATATATGTTTTCTGCACAATGCTGATACATGTGACATTTTTATTGTTAGCATTGAATTAGAATTCCACTTGGAACCAAAGTTTTAATGCAGTTTCATAATCTTTTAAAGCAGTTTGACTTCTTAATAGAAAACATATATGCAAGCTAGTTTCATCTGTATAATCACTTTACTTTCAGACTCCTGTTAAGAGCAGAATGATGTGATTCTTCTAAGAATATTTGTATAGGTAGATTTCTAAATATTTCATGTAAAACTTACAATGAAATAACCTGACAATTACTAAAATCATGTCAGATAGTGTTGCTATTGGTATACACTACATCTGTATCACTATTGGTTTTATTCTTATACTTAAAGAAAAAGAAAAAGTTGGCCTTTCTGTGCTACGTTTTCACAGCAAACAAGGAAACCATTCACCTTTGTCCTGAGAGCAATACATAATGAGACATACCTCATCTAAAAGATGACTTTCCTGAACTTTGTCCCAGGATTGTGCATTATAAGAAACAATTTTAGATTTGGAGTGGAAGTGTTGTTTTAACAGAGACCAATTTACTTAGGCATGTCAAAATAACTCTTTAGGGATTGAGCATAAAACCTTTTGCACCTGGCATAGTTCAGTCAGAAATTCGGAAGCCAAAAATAATGTAAAATTTCAATTTTTTTCTGGAAGTAAAGTTGGCTGGAGGGTCAAAGAAGTTAAAATAGCATCTCTTTACCAGTTCAGATGGCAAGCAAGTAGGAACAGATAAAATACACTTTATATAATCACCTTTATTAACCGTCTCAAGCAGGCAGAAAGCTAGTTGTAGTTTTGTTGGCAGACCATAGAAATTTGTGGTTATAAACGGGACAATAAGAAATTGTCAGTGAAACTAGATAGCTAGATAGAAATAGAAATTTAGTGGTTATAAATTGGAAAATAAGACTCACCTTTTCTTTGTGGAAGTCCTTTTGCTAGCCATTGGGCAACCACACAGTTGAAATAGGGGTGTTTCTTTTTGCATCCTTACCTAACTGCTGTTTAATATTCATTAAGAAAATATTTATCATTTGAAGGTTTTATGGTCATTATTGTAAGCGTCACAGAAAGATTTGAGGTAAATAGGGGCAGATCTTCAGTTAGTGTAAGTTATCATAGCTCTTAATGGAGCTATGACAGTTTACACCAGCAGAAGATCTGCTTCATAATTTTTAAAATGACCCTTGCATTATAGTGGATGTCAGCACTATACACATATCAGATGCTAAAGGATCAAAAGTTGTACTCTTCACTTTCCCCTTTTTTACATTTTATTTATATATGTGTATGTATATATTTTAAAAAAAAGATTTTTGTTTTTAGGGGAAATACTTTTACATTACACCTGGAATTTGTCCTAGCCTTTCCACCATGAAGGCAATTGTGGAATGTGCAGGAGGAAAAGTATTATCCAAACAACCTTCTTTTCGAAAACTTATGGAACACAAACAAAACAAAGTGAGTGCAGTATCACTTGGCTTTCTAAAAATGATGTATAAAATATATTGTTCTCTTATTTGAACTCATATTTAGTTGTTTTTTTAATTTAGAGTTTGTCAGCGATAATCTTGATATCCTGTGAAAATGATCTTCACTTATGTCGAGAATATTTTGCCAGAGGCATAGGTACGTGTGAACTGCTAATAGGATTCCAATTCATAATTTGCTTACTGTATTTATTTTTCATTGTATAAGTACATACACCCATTACTGGGAACAGTCATAGATTTAAAATACAGTTAAAGGAGTACTGTCTACTTACAAACAAACAAACAAACAAAAACACGTGATGAAGCACCTTTTTAATAGTATGTCCTTGGTTTTAAAATGAAATATATAGGGCTTTTCTGCTTACCTGCTGATGTTTGAGCAGACCTGTTACTGTCACCCAATAGTTCAGACCCCTATCTTATCCTTCCTGCCATCTTGTTGTGCAAATTTTCTGCTGCTTTTCAGTTTCAGCTCTGCTACTGCAGAATAGTCTTCCAGGACCAAAAAGACTGCATGTTAGTCATCATACCAATTCATAAGACAGGAAATGCAGTTGACTAGCAACAAATGCACAAACTGCATATCTTTCTCTGTTTTAGGTTTATTTTCTGATCTTTGTATATCTCATAAAATCATTATAATGTAAATAGTAGGTACAGCATTTTCAGATGGAAATGTGATTTTGAAGTTGTCAGTGTCTCCAAGCCAGAGTAATCACACAATTTTTCTTCAAGTAGTGTCCCTATGGGTGCTTCATTCTAGGTGCGCTTGCTCCTTTTGCGCCTTTAATTGGAGATTTCACATAAGTGTCCATTTGGCCTGTGCATGTGTGTTACCCAGTCTCATGCTCCACACCGTGGTTATATGGTGCTCTGTGGGCGAACCATCCTCAGTTCCTTCTCAACCACCTCAGTCTGAGAGAGAACCTTAGCAGTCATCCGTATTGATTTTTACCTCAACTGTGACCCCCTAGCTACTCAAACGAGAAGAAATGGTTACTCAGTGCAGGAACTGGTTCTTTGAGAGGTGTTTCCCTATGGGTGCTTCACTATTCGCCCTCCTTCCCCTCTGCTTTGGAGTTGTGTACTATGGAGCTTCACAGTAGAGAAGGAACTGAGGGCAATTCTGCACAGCGCTATATGCAGCGTTTGGTGTGGAGCATGAAACTACGTAGCATATGTGCAGGCCAAACAGACACTGCTATGTGAAATCTCTGAACAAAGGCACAAGGGGCGCAAGTACACCGAGAGTGGAGCACCCATTGAGATGTGTCCCCCTAAGAACCACAGGCTGAGAAACCATTTCATAGACCCACCTATGACTGATATGAGGCCATCATTGAAGGGCAGGGTTTAAACACTTGGGGCTGTGTTTACTGTGAGGTAGGGGAATTGCCTTGGTACCAATCCTGAAAGATCTGAAGAAAATAAATTTGTCAACAGGACAGAAGAACACTTCAAATACTAATACTAATCCTGCACTAGAGAGGGGATAAGCAGAGAAGTTCTAAATCTGCTGCGTGTAGCAGGGAGGACTGTATACAGTTCCAACTCGCTGCCATAGGCAGTCAGAGAGAACTGAGTGGCAGTTGGGGCTGCACCCCCTTTTATGCCCTCAGGTTTGGGGAACTGGGACATGCAAGGTGCATGTGCGGACCCAGTTGACACTGCTGGCCAAGCTTTCTGAACCTGCATGCATGAGATGCCCAAACACCAATAGCAGGATCCACACAGACAATACTTGCACATCTACATACAGTAGCCACAAATATGGACCCAGTGTAATAACCAACAGTAATCACACTTCAGACAAAAAAACCACAACACTTTCCTAACCAAAGCTTTGATCCTGTGGAGAGACCCCTCTCCCCCTGCACTCCTGTAGTGCTTCAGTGACTGAACTGCACTCTCATGGTGCTTCAGTGATTTACAGGGTTCTTCTCGAACAGAACTTTGTGCAGGATCAGGGCCCATTTCAGGCAAGTGGTCAAGCAGATAGGCCAAGTCAGTATACTTGAGCTGTGTCACACTGATAGAGGAAATAGGGTCAAAGTAAAACAATCCCACAGAGAATGCCCGTCTTCCAGTTCTTCAGTGTTCAATTCTAGGTCTGTCAGTGAACATATCTCAGCTAATCCCCCATGCTCCTTGCGATGTAGAGTGAAGAAGGCTCTCTGTAGTATATTAATCTTGTATATTTTTAAAATATTTCTAGATGTCCATAATGCGGAGTTTGTTCTGACTGGAGTACTTACTCAAACACTGGATTATGAATCATATCCTTTTTATATGAAAACCAAGAAATGTGATTGTTGGGAAAGGTTTTACTAAATGTATTTATATACTAGGAGACAAGGTAAGTTAATACGTTAGTCTGTTGTTTCTGGAGACGTAGGTTCAATTTAAAGTAGAACGAATGTGGTGACTTTTTTTCCAATCACTCATGTGTAGTCTCCTCTATGTTATATTCATCCTCCTCCCTTTTTGCACAGTTGGACCGATCTAGACACAGACTGCTTTGTCTTGAATTTCAGACTTGGGTGGATTTGTGGAAAACATACTTGCTATTTTCCCAGTACTTGACAGATTACTTCAGATTCCCCTGAAGCAGAGAACCCTATGGGGTAGATGAGTTGGGGAATGGTCTGAATAATTAATTTTAAAATGACAAATTTTATCCTGATTACTGAAACTAAACATTTTTGGATTGCAATAATGTATCAAAGATGGATAAAGAAGGTACTACATAAATATGATGTAATTGATTGGGGGGGGGGGCGCTTAAACTTTTTTGGCTTGTTTGAAGTATATTCTAGAAAAGATTATTCTGAACACACAAAGTAGATTGAACAATAGCAACATTTTAAGCAAAAGTATAAATTCTATCTGTCAGTGGTTTCTAGAAGTAGCAAATAGCTCGTTAGTCCAAAATATTGTAAACCCTGTAGATATCCGTAATATTCGCCTAAGAAAAGCAAGCATTATACTTCTTTGAGTTAATGTTTTTATGTAAATTTTTTCTGCACTGATTTTTCAAAGTTGTTTTCCCTTAACAAACTTACATATAAATTTACTTGATGGATAGTAAAATGCCTTATTGCTTCGGAGTCCTTGGAGCATTAAATCTAGCTGTTCCAGCCACCGTGTAAAGTAACTAATACTTCCTGTGAGTGCTGTTTTCCAGCTGTGTTCCTTGGGATGATGAGCAGTTCAAAGCAGGAAAGCAAAAAAAAAACTGCATCTTTTTTAGGATGTGTAATTTTATTATGAGGAAACATAATTTACTATGTTTTGTATTATACTACCGTTTTAAAAGATCCCGTTTTAGATATCATAATTAATTAGTTTGCTAGTTTTTAAATATTTTAACTATGGTACTTCAATCTAAAGGAAAATTTGGATGTGAAAATAAAAATAAAAAGGGCTTGCTGTCTCTTAAGTTATGGATTTGAAGATTGAAAATGTTTTGTACTTTATTTTTATTTCTTACACTCTATTTTCTTTTATATTGGTATTTTGCCCAAGTTTTAAATAAATGTACTATAAATGTTTTACTCTAAATTTTAGTGGTGTTTTTTTAAATATTGTGCAGTTATGGCACTCTGGTAAAAGAAAGCGAATCATTTTTCCAAGTGGTGTGAGATTTTAAGTTTATTTTTTGGGGTATGTTAATATATAAAAGCCAGGTAAATTAAAAGGAAATTCTTGTAAGTGCATAAATGTGTTCCTTTCGACACATTTATAAACTTGGAGGGAGCGACTACAGCCCACACACTCGTAACACTGTTGTGATAACTTTCTTCTGTGTAATCAATTTTATGAAATAAATATTTTTAAAAATCTCTCAAAATTATTTTTAACTTGTATTTTATCAAAAGTGAACTGTTCTTGCAATACACATGCCATTACATCTACTTTATCGCTTTAGATTCTTAATCCTGATCAACAAATAGATAAAAAACCCAGTCTGAGAGCACGTACATTTTGCTTAATCAGCAAGCAGTTATGTCAGGGGAGAGGCATTCTGTTTACTTGTGAAGCACCATGCATGCTGCTGACCCAGTGTAACTCTTGCATTTAAGTGTGCTCTGAATTGCTCAGAAGTATTTTGAACAGTATCTAACCATGTGTTTTAGCAGGCACTATATTCTTATTTAGACACACTTTTTGAGAAGGTTTTGCAAAGGTAGTAATATCAAAAAGTGAGCAAAGCTGATCTTCAGTTTGTCCATAGAAAGCTCGGTTTATATCATACTATTTAATTTATATAAGTATTTAAAACTATGTATTTTGTGTTTTAGAGAATGCATAAAATCTCTGTGGTAATTGACCTCTTTCTCTGTTGCTTCACTTCTGGGAATGTTTAAAGTTAAGTATTTGGTTAAGTACCTTGCTGAATTGGAGTCCTGCACTCTCTGATGTGATTTCTTAAGCATTTTTTGCTCCTCCTTGGGGTTACTATAATACATGAAATCTTCAAACTATACAGTCTGTTTACTGCTGATCTTAGAGCTGGATAAAATGTTGAGTTCAAAATTTTGCTAAAAATTTTGAATGACTTTTTTTTTTTTTTTTTGCCAGTTCTAGTGATATCTATTGGATTTTTTTGTTGTTGAAACGTGTATCTCTCAAAATAAATATTGATTCTTCATTGAGAATTGCCTCTGCAGATTCTCACTCTTGAGCATGTGCACATTGTCAGTAAGAGCTTTGAAACTGTTTAAAAAGCAGTGAATGTTGGTACACCGTGTACGTTTCTAGAATCTGAGAATTAAGTGTGAGGATATTTAAGAAAACAGCCCGGTTGTCCTATGTTGTTTTCTTACCACCCTGGGCAATAGGTCCCTGAACTATCACTTCAGTTTTCTTTAGCATTGTAGTTTTCACTTCATATCTTTTTACTCTGAGTAGTGATTTTTATGTGTGGGGGGTACAGAAAATACACGATGGTGACAATAGTGAGAAAGGTTTGATCGGCATGAGTTTTGGTATGGCTGTCCTATCACAAGTGACAAAGCCACGAGAAATAAGTTGTCTCTTGCTTCAAGGCAGGTGGAGATGATGAAAGGGAGCAGAAGTTAGCCAGGATCAGAACAGGAAAAGTTCCACCTCCTTGTGACACCAAAATGGGATGCCATTCAGCAAGTTGTGCAACCCTTCATAATATGATCTCTTTCTTGCAGGGTGTCATAACTATAAAGGGAAGGGTAACAACCCTCCTGTGTACAATACTATAAAATCCCTCCTGGCCAGAGACACCAAAATCCTTTTACCTGTAAAGGGTTAAGAAGCTCAGGTAACCTGGCTGACACCTGACCCAAAGGACCAACAAGGGAACAAGATACTTTCAAATCTTGGGGAGGGGGAAGGCTTTTGTTTGTGCTCTTTGTTTTGGGGGTTGTTCGCTCTTGGGACTAAGAGGGACCAGACATCAATCCATGCTCTCCAAATCTTTCTAAACAAGTTTCTCATATTTCAAATTTGTAAGTAACAGCCAGGCAGGGCATGTTAGTTTTAGCTTTGTTTTCTCAACTTGTAAATGTTCCTTGTGCTAGAGGGTTTACCTCTGTTTGCTGTAACTTTGAACCTAAGGCTAGAGTGGGTTCCTTTGGGCTCTTTGAATCTGATTACCCGTAAAGTTATTTTCCATCCTGATTTTACAGAGATGATTTTTACCTTTCTTTCTTTAGTTAAAAGCCTTCTTTTTAAGAACCTGCTTGATTTCTCCTTGTTTTAAGATCCAAGGGTTTGGACCGGTGTTCACCAGGAAATTGGTGGAGAAGTCTCTCAAGGCTACGCAGGGAAGGGTTATAGTACTTGGCAGGGAGATATTCTGGGGGGGGAGGTAGACAGAGTTTCCCAAATGACTCAAATAATTTGGGTAGTGGCAGCAAAACCAGATCTAAGCTGGTAGTTAAGCTTAGAGGTTCTCATACAGGTCCCCACATCTGTACCCTAGAGTTCAGAGTGGGGAAGGAACCTTGACACAGGGTTTGATCAGCAGTGAAATAATTCTCATTGTTGATGTTTAAATTATCAACCTTCACAGTTTTTTTTTTTTTTTTTTTTTTTTTAATTTTAAGACTTCTGGGAGTCAAGGAAACGGGTGGAAAAATGCAGCAGGAGTCAACTGGCTGGGTATTTCCTGATGGGTTATTGTTTTCATTCAAGCAGTAAGGAACTTCTACTGTGTATTGGCAGTTTTTCAGAGAGACATTATAAGGGCACAAGAGCAAACTATCCCACTGTGTAGGAAAGATAGGAAGTATGGAAGAAACCACAGTGGCTTAACCAGGAGATCGTCAATGATCTGAAACTCAAAAAAGAGTCCTACATAAAGTAGAAACTTGGACAAATTACAAAAAATGAATATAAACAAACACCACAAGCATGTAGGGACAAAATTAGAAAGGCGAAGGCACATAATGGCCTGGTCTACACTGGGGGGGAAGAAATCGATCTAAGTTACGCAACTTCAGCTACGTGAATAACGTAGCTGAAATAGACATATTTAGATCGACTTACGGCGGTGTCTTCACCGCGGTGAGTCGACAGCTGCCGCTCCCCCCGTCGTCTCTGCCTGTGCCTCTCGACAAGCTCGAGTTCAGGGGTCGACGGGAGAGCGCTCGGGGGTCGATGTATCGCATCTAGACTAGACGCGATAAATCGTTCCCCACTGGATCGATCGCTGCTCGCTGATCCGGCTGGTAGAGAAGACATACCCAATGAGACTAAACTAGCTAGAGACAAAGGGTAACAAGAAAACATTCTACAAATATATTAGAAGCAAGAGGAAGACCAAGGATAGGATAGGCCCATTACTCAATGATGGAGGGGTTGGGGAGGCAATACCAGAAAATGTGGAAATGGCAGAATTACGAAACAACTTTTTGTTTCCAGTTTTTACCAAAAGTTAGCAGCAATCGGATGTCTGACATAGTGAACCACAGTGAAAATGAGATATGATCTGAGGCTAAATTAGGGAAAGAACAAGCTATAAATTGCTTAGACAAGCTAAATGTCTTCAAGTCACCAAGGCCTGATGAAATGCATCCTAGAATACTCAAGGAGCTGACTGAGGAGGTATCTGAGCCATTAGTGATTATCTTCGAAAACTCAGGGAAAATGGGAAAGATTCCAGAGGACCAGAAGAGGGCAAATGTAGTGCCAATCTATGAAAAGGGGAATAAGGACAACCTGTGGACTTAGACCAATCAGCTTAAACTTCAGTACCCAGAAAGATAATGGAGGAAATAATCAAGCAGTCAGTTTGCAAACACCTAGAAGAGAATTAGGTGATAAGTAATAGTCAACATAGATTTGTCAAGAATAAATCATGTCAAACCAACTTAATAGCTTTTTTCACAGGGTAACAAGCCTTGTGGATGGGGGAAGCGGTAGATGTGGTATAACGTGACTTTAGTAAGGATATGTCTATACATACAGTGCTTCAGCAGCGCAGCTGTACCAACGGGAGGGAGCTCTCCTGTGAGCATAAAAAACCTCACCTCCATGAGTGGTGTAAGTTATGTCGGTGGGAGCAGTTCTCTTGCCGACGTTGTGTGGACAGCGCTAATGCTTATGTCGGTGTAACTTATGTCTCTGAGGGGGGGTGGAATATTCACATCCTGAGCAACATACGTTTTCCCGACATAGGCTGTAGTGTAGACAGCCTAAGACTTTTGATAATGTCTCGCATGACCTTCTCATAAACAAACTAGGAAATAAAGCCTAGATGGAGCTACTCTAAGGTGGGTGCATAACTGGTGGGAAAACTGTTCCCAGAGACTAGTTATCAGTGATTCACAGTCAACCTAGAAGGGCATATTGAGTGGAGTCCTGCAGGAATCTGTCCTGGTTATAGTTCTGTTCAATATCTTCATCAATGATTCAGATAATGGCACAGCGAGTACACTTGTAAATTTTGTGGACAATATCAAGATGGGAGGGGTTGCACATGCTTTGGAGGCTAGAATTATAATTCAAAATGATCTGGACAAACTAGAGAAATGGTCTCAAGTAAATAGAGTGAAATTCAGTAAGGACAAATGCAGAGTACTCCACTTAAGAAGGAACAATCAATTGCAAACATACAAAACGGGAAATGACTGCCTAGGAAGGAGTACTGCGGAAAAGGATCTGGGATTAATAGTGGGTCACAAGCTAAATTTGAGTCAATAGTGTAACACTCTTGCAAAAAAAAAAAAAAAAAAAAAAGCAAACATAATTCCGGGATGTAATAGTAGGAGTGTTATAAGCAAGACACAAGAAATAATTCTTCCTTTCCACTCCATTCCACGCTGATAAGGCCTCAGCTGAAGTATTGTGTCCAGTTCTGGGCGCCACATTTCAGGAAAGGTATGGACAAATTGGAGAAAGTCCAGAGGAAAGCAACAAAAATGATTTTAAAAGGTGATCTCTGAGGAAAGATTGAAAAAAAAAAACCTGGGTTTATTTAGTCTGGAGAAGAGAAGATTGAGGGGGAACTTGGTAGTTTTCATGTACATAAAAAGTTGTTACAAGAAGGAGGGAGAAAAATTGTTCCTAACTTCTGAGGGTAGGACAAGCAGCAATGGGCTGAAAGCTTCCCAACTGTCAGGGTAGTTAGGCACTGGAACAAATTGCCCAGAGATAATGTGGCATCTCTGTCACTGGAGGTTTTTAAGATTAAACACCACTCAAATAGTCTAGTTTTTACATAGTCCTGCCTTGAGTGTAGGGGACTAGACTAGATGATCTACTGAGGTCCCTTCCAGTCCTACACTTTTATTATTCTATGGTTGTATACAAACTGTTTTAAATTGAATGGGGTAATATTCCCTTTTCGTATAGTGAATGTATTGTTCCTGAAATGTTTATGAATTTCACAGATTGGGATATAAAAATTAAATCTGATGGGTTAGCTGTTGTATGCTGTTTAAAAAGCATTTTCTCTGTGCTGTGCATCAGTTTGTGGGGATTAAGATGCTTTTTGTTATACAAAAAAACTGCTTTTGTTGCTCCTGGTCTTGCATTTAAAGCAATTGTTCTGAATCAGAAATATGTTCAGTGTAAAATCATTTATGCCAGTCTGAGCTCTAGTACTTAGCGCAGTTATAGAACTTCATGTCTTCACAGTACACTACAAAGATTAATCCTCTAACAAACTTAGGCCCTGATCCTGCAATTCATAGGTTCATAAGAAAGAAGGGACCACTATGATCCTTTTCTAGTCTGAGCTGTATAATACAGGTCATAGAACTCCCTCCCCCCCCCCCCAAATTGCTAGAACAGATCTTTTAGAAAAAAAAAGATCCACTCTTTATTTAAAAATTGTCGGTGATGGAGAATCCACCATGACCTTTGGTAAACTGTTCCAATGGTTAATTAGAATTTACACCTTATTTCCAGTTTGAATTTGTTTAGCTTCAATTTCCAGCCATTGGATTGTGTTATACTTTTTTCTTCTAGACTGAAGAACCCATTATTAAATATTTGTCCCCCATTGTGACAGAGTGCTGAGGGCTAGCATTTAAGGCAGCACTCCTAGTCACTATTAGTATTAATTAGGTTCCCCTGGAGAAGGCCTAATTGGACAGAGGTGTACTTGATTACCAGGCCAGATTGGGGCTAATGAGCCAATTAGCCCATTAATAGGGAAGCCATATAAAAGGGCACAGGAAAGAGTGCTTGGGGGAAGAGAAGGCGAGAAATAGAAGGCTAGGAGAGCCAGTGACACCTTACCACACACCCCTTTTGGAGAAGGGGTTAGAAAGTTGAGATACAGTGTGTAAAGGTGTGAGACACCACTATGTATGAGAGGAGGGATTAGAAGACTAAATAAACTACACAGTGGTGTTTACAAACAAGAAGGTCTCAGTGCAGTCTGTGCTTTTAGTAGAGGCAGGGCTGCAGCCCACAGCCCCATCACACCCATGTCGGTACTGATAGACTGTAATCAAGTCACCCCTTAACCTACTGATCTAACTACTGTTATATCTCTTTATACCAGATATTGATCCACTTAACAATGACAGGCTGGTTTTCACCCGGGTCAGTTATATACTGGGCAGCTTCTGAATTTGACCATATATCAAAGATGGCTATGAAAAAGGATTGATTACAGAAACGGCGTTGTTTGGTTTCTCAGCCACCTACGATACAGTCCGTCATCACTGGCTCCTTGCCAAGGTATCAATGGTAATGAAGAGCCACCACTTCACAAAGCTAATACAGACCATACTGGAGAACAGAAGATTCTTCATGAACCTTTGTGGCAAACGGAGCCAATGGCAATGACAGAAGAATGGGCCCCCCACAAGGTAGTGTCTTAGCACCTGCGTTTTTCAACATCTACACAAATGACCAATCAAGCTATCCTGCACAAGATGCCTTATCTAGGCAGATGATCTGTGCGACAACACACAGCCTAAGAAGTTTGACATATTAGAGAGAACTCTGGTGAACGCACTTAACACCCTAGACAAATACTATACAGCCAACCAACTGCATGCAAACCCAGTAAAGTCACAAGTCAGTACATTCTGTCTCAAAAACTGAGCACAAACTCAATGAAATTTACTCATTCCATAAATCTTTTATACCTCAGTGTTACTCTCAACTGCACACTCTCCTGTAGAGTCCACATTGAGAAAACTAAAGTCTAGGTTGCCATCCGAAACAACATCAGCAAGCTGGTTGCATCAAAGTGGGATGCTGACCTGTCCATTTTCCAACCAACAGCACTGGCCCTTTTCTACTTCTCTGCTGAATAAATCTGTGCAGTGTGGGCCCAATCCCCTCACACTGCGTGCCGTTGCAGGATGCCTTAGGCCTACTCACTTCAACAGCCTCTACATCCTTGCAGATATTGCTCCTTCTTGTACATGCCACGAAGTCGCTAAGAGTCAAACGCACAAGGCAATGCACAGATCGAAGACATCCATTATATCATATATCAGGATGCTGAGGCGACTGAAGTCACAAAGTTTTCTTGCCACCATTAAACACCTAACATTGTCACCCAGACAAGGGTTCAGTTATGGCAAACAAGAGTAGAGATGACCCTGTAGCCTGTGTGCTCCAGCTCCCAACAGTTGAGCACCTTCCATTTGGTACAGATCAGTCCAGGACTATATGGTGTTACCTTAATCAATTCCGCACTGGAGCTGGCCAGACTAGAGATGCGATGATCAAGTAGTGCTACACCATTGGCCTCAATACCTGGACTGTGGCAGAGAGCTTCAAAATATAAAGCATCTCCTGCAGTGCCATCTGCTTGAGCATGAAGGCTCTTCCAATGACCTGGTGAAGTGCACGGATTGGGCAATCATATGTGCACAGATATAGCAAGAGGCAGTATGAGGACACAACAAGAAGATCCTTAACCTCTTTGTTAAGCTAAATAGATTTGAGCTTCTAGAGTCTATCACCATAAGGCATTTCTTCTAATCCTTTAATCATTCTCATGGCTCTTTTCTGAACCCCCTTCAGTTTATCAACATCCTCCTTGAATTGTGGGCACCAGAAGTGGACGCAGTATTGCAGCAGCGATTGCACCACTGCCAAATACTTGCTCCTGGTGGTTATGAACTGTCAGGCTTCCTGTCTGACTCCCTCTCTCACCGATTTTTTCTTTGCAGCCAACTCAATTCTTCCTTCCTGGTGTTTCCTGAACTTGGTTGTCTTGGAGCTCTTCAACCGTGTCTTAACTTGTCTTCCAGTTCAAGAATCTTTTCCTCCAGCACAGCCACCAGTTTGTGCTTCAGGCACAGGAAACTCCTTCTGGTTTCAGGCAGGAAAGAGAATATGACAGGGCTGGCGCCTTGCAGCCTTAGTAAGGCACTGATCAAAGCCCCATGGTCTTATTCAGGCCCACGCCCCAGCTACACAGCCTGTATACAGAGAACAACAGCCCACAGACAGACCATTCACCAAGTCCCTCTACCTCCAAGCACAGAATTTGCTGCTGGAGCTACTCCCTCTGAAACTCTCCCGTTAGCTGCCTCTGTTCATGTGTGCGTAACTACTCATGGCAAAATCAGTGGGACTACTCACTGTGCATAAAATTAAGCACATGCACATGCCTTCGCAGGACTGGCATCTTACCGCTAAAATTGTTAGAGCTACTTACTGTAGCACAAATCCTGTCATCTTTACTCAGGCAAATATAGCATTGAATGTGATAGAAATTTTGCCTAGGGATTGAAATAGAACTGCTGGATTTGGCCCTACTTGTGTCTCCTTTTATAACTATTCTCACCTTTAGGATTAATTTTTTCTATCTTCAGCAGCCATGCTGTTGATGTATTACTATTTGACAGAAATATAGAACAGTGAAAAGAGGTGACTGTCGTCGCCTCTTAAAGGTAACACAATTTCATTTAATGAAAACTATCCAAAATACTGTCAGGTATTGCACAGAGTAGCTTGAAGAAAAGTGAACGCAATGATGGAACAAATGAACCCCCTGGGAAATGTGAGCTGTAAAGCATCTGTTTCATCATCAGTGGAGACAGTGTTTATGTAGCTAACACACAATATGAAGGATTTTGATTAACCTTTCAATTAGAGTAAAAAAACAACAACAATTATCTGCCAAGAAATAGTCCTTCAAGAACCACAGGAGCTGTCCAGAGCCAACTGGCTTGCACAGATGTTGTGTATACGATTGGTGGTCAAGGGAGGGTTTGACGCAGGATTCTAATATTAGATTTCTAGAGAGTATTTTCAAAGAATGGTGCATTTTATGGAGGTATAGTTACTTGGGGGATGTATATACCGCAGTGTAAGACCAGCTTTTGAAGTCAGGCTCAAACCTAACCCCCCTTCCATCTACACACAAATCATGCTAGTCTAGAGCTTGGACCCAGGGACCCAGGACCCCAAGGGGGTGGAAGCTCTGAGCCTGAGTCAAGTTGGATCCCAGGGTTCAATCCCTATTGCTTTGCAGTGTAGACACAGCCCCACTGGACTCATGCTCTGGGTATTCCACAATCCTACGGACTGACTTTCTTTGTCCTCCGGACAATCAAGTTTAGTAGGCAGTCCAGTTTTCCCACCCTACACCAAAAAAATGAAGGGCTAGAGTAACCACATTTTGGGATGGCACTAGGAAGTCTGGGATATGGGTGGTTGGACTCAAGCCTGCATAATGCAGTGTAGTCACTGGATCCCCAGGTTGTGGCCCAGGGTTGAACAAGTCCTAATCTAGGGTTACAAATGAGCGTAGACACTCAAGCCCTGGGTTAACAAACTAGGGTCTGCTAACTCAAGTTCTACTAACCCTGGGCTTGCATTGCAGTGCCCACATACACTTAGTGTCTGACTTGATCTTAATGGCTCTTCCCCTTCTGAAGACAAAATGAGGAGCTTGTTCCCTTCCAGAACAATGTAAACAGCAACATGAAGCAGATATTTTTAGCTCATAACATTCCTGTGTATTCTTTGTAGAAAGTCCTCATTCTAACTGCACTAATACTAACTTTTTGGTTTTGAGAATCCGTTTATTCATCACATATGTTGAGAATCCAGTTCTCTCTCTCTTTTAGGTATTTATATGTCCCCCATCACTGTAGTATCCGAGTGCTTCGCAATCTTTAATGGTTTTATCCTCAACACCCAAGATCACAAGTCTGGCGTAACTGGGAGTTGAATATAGGTTTCCCATGTCTTAGGCTAGAACCCTAACCACTGGAAAATCCTTCATATATTGTTAACAGAGTAATCATTAGATATAATACATAAGAAGCACATGTGGATGAAAGAAGAAGAAAACATACATGCTAAAAGGGAAATTTACTGTGCATCTCAAATAAAGAAAAACTTGGAGTGCTGATGCGGATGTGTATTCCACATGTGGGTATGCATCTGCTCCATGAGACGAGAGATTTGTTGCAAGTAGTGTCTGTTGGTCCATATATGCACAGTTAGTTGCTCTCCTCATGCTCCAAACAAAAGTAATAAAAGGCAGTACAGATTGACTCCTCTCCAGTTCCTTCTTACTGCCACATGGCCTGGGTCAGAATTGTGTCCACTAAAATTTTTCTATACTTCAATTCCTGTAAATACATATAATAAATAGTTTAGTGGTTTTTATACTTAGTGTAGTCTTCTTACCTCTGGGAACTTCTCCCCAGACTATGCCAAGAGTCCTAGGGTTTATGAATTATATCTCCTACTCCAGCTCCTTCACCGGTGACAAACATGAGTGCTGCCTTTACTGCCTCGGAGAGGCTCATGTTGCCACCAACTGCAGTATCTGCTGTCCCTTCCCCCCAACCCCTCAAATGCATAAGGGACAAAATCTCTATCTGCAGAAATACTTCATGGAGAAAGCTATGAGGCCCCTGATGGATCAAGGCTGGGGAGACACCCCATCCCCATAAAATAACCTCAGACTATGAGCAGCACCATTCCATGTACAGCCCCCAACAAGTCTAAGAAAACCTCTCACAAGAGTAGGGGACATTACCATTGTCATAAGGACAGATCCCTGTCAAGATCTGCCTCTAAGAAAAAGGATCCCTCCCCACATCGCTCCAAATCGGGTGAGTACTAAGGAATTAAGTCCGCTCAAACTTTCCATCCAAGAAGTGTCCTCATTGCCACAAGTTAACTGCTAGAACAAGAAAGTCTAGAGACTTACAACTAAAATTCCTTCTCATGGAGAAGTCTCTCAGTCTGGTGTCTGAGCCTGAAGCCCGCACCCCACCTGGACAAGCCTTGCCAACCACGGCTTCTGGCAAGGGTCCCTCCTCACCCAGAAGCCATCACCCAGGCTTCTGATCAAAAGTGTCCAAAAAGCAGGTAACCATGTCCTCAACGCAGGAATCGGCCAAGAAATGCCATTCTGCCAATGGGCGGATAGTCTCGGCACCAACCGCACTGGCCATTCTGAGACAGCAGGACCATCTGGCATCGCCTGTACCACAAGAACTAAGGACTCTAAAAGAGCCAGCTCAGACCCAGGCACTGAGGAGGAAATCAACATCGCATGCCTCAGCATCTACGCAGCCACAGCGACGCGGCACCAATGCAGACTGTGGCTCACTTTTCGACCTCCACTGCACACTTGGTACATACACCGGCACAGCCTATGGTACCAACAAATACGCTGTGGCTCCCGGCACCAACGACCATGCAGTCTCCAGTGTAGATCATGCAGACACCGCAGCAGTTCCTACGGCACAAAGATCTCTTAGTTTGATCTACGCCTGAGTCTCCCATTCTCAGCACGGATGCAACCCTGGCACGTTCGGCACCAAATCTCCTTGCGACTCCATCGCACTCAGCTCCACTCCTTTTGAGCGATGATGAGGAGGATGAAGAAGGGCAAATAGACTCTCCTCCACAATCTCCTGCCTACCATGAGCTGCCCAAACTGGGACCCCCCCTCCAGGGAGCATATTATACAGATCCCAGACATCTAACAGTGGTACGTCCAACCCTGGGGCCCAGCCGTGACCTTTCCACCCCAGTGGGCATACTGAAATCAGTGGGTGACATACCCAACACAATAGGGACTGCCTACCACATCCAGACTAAGCACACAGCAATCACTTGCACCTTCTGTACCTCGACCGTCGGAACTGGCAGGGAAGGAGATGAAGAGGAGGAAGAACCCTCAGACCTCGGCACCGCCTCTCATCATCCTTCCCAGATGGCATTTTCATGCCTTCTCCCCCTAATGTGGGGGAGGATTTCAAACAATTCCAGGACCTATTTAAAAGGGTGGTGAGTTCTCTGGACATCTCTCTGGCAGAGGTCCAGGTGACATAGCACAAACTAGTGGACATTTTGAATATATTCTCTTCTTCCAAAATTGCTTTACCTATGAACCATGTGATAATGGAACCTGTCAAGACCATTTGGCAGACCCCTGCAACTGCTTCTCCAACCTGCAAGAGGTCTGACAAATAATATGTGCCAGCGAAGGGCACAGAGTTCCTCTTCTTCCCATCCAGCACCCAATTCACTGGTGGTCGATGCAGTCCATGAACGTGGTAGACAACAGCAGCCCAAAAAACACACCTTCTGATAAGGACTGGAAAAGGCTCAACCTTTTCGGCCACAAGGCTTACTCCTTGGCCGCACTGCATCTCTGGATAGCCAATTAGGAGGCCTTGCTGGCAAAGCAGGATTACAACTAAACAAAGTTTTCTGAATTCATTGACGTTAGTACTGAGGACAAAAAAGAACAATTTACAGCACTTGTATCAGAGGGACAACTCATAGCTAGAACAGCCCTCCAAGCTGCACTGGACTCTGCAGACACAGCTGTAAGATCAGTAGCGACTGCAGTGGTTATGAGAGAGGCCTCATGGCTCCATCTCTCTGGCTTCCCTAGAGAACTGCAATCCATGGTTGAAGACTTACCATTCGAGGGACCCAAACTCTTTGCCACAAAGGCTGATGACTCTCTCCATACACTCAAAGATTCATGGGCAACATTCCAATCTCTGGGGATTTATACACCTAGACCCAAGAAAAGACAAAGGACTATGCCCCTCAGCACTACCACCACACTCCGTATCCACAACAACAATGGCAATACGAGTCACAGGGTCGCAAACAGACCATTGAGGAGTCAACAGCCTACTCCTCCAGCAGCTGTGTTGCAGCCATGGATATCCAGGCAACAAATTTAAAGCCTTGCGAGGGCCCGAGAACCAGTAGTGTAGCTAGGGGAGGAGCGGGGGAGTGGCCGCTCCCCCACCGAGCACAAGTGGCGCCTTTTTAATTTTACTCACCGGGGAGCAGAAAAAAAGGCACCACCCGCTGAGGCACTTTTACTGACGGGGCGGCACTCCGGGTCTTCGGCAGCACTTTGGTGGCGGGACCTTCACTCGCTTCAGGTGTCTTCAACGGCACTGAAACTTCATCGCCGAAATGCTGCCAAAGACTGGAGCGAGTGAAGGTCCCGCCGCTGAGGTGCGCTGAGGACCCAGAGCGCTGCCCCGTCAGTAAAGGTGCCGCAGCGGGTGGCGCCTTTTTTTTTTCCCCGCTCCCCCTCTTCCCTCCACCTGGCTACGCCACTGCTGAGCACCCCGTGTCTTTTTATGCTGAAGACATCTACTCTCTCCCAACCATTCAGAGATCCCTTTAGTTCCATTTTATCCAATCTGGAAAACCATCACATCTGAGGGATGGGTTCTAGAAATCATACAAACTGGTTACTCCACCCCCTTTCTTATCAAGCCTGCTATCCACGCTCCCTCCCCGTCCCTCCTCAGGGACCCTCTCACTAGCATCTACTGCAGCAGGAGGTAATGCACCTCCTACATCTAGGAGCAGTGGAACCTGTTCCAACAAGACACAGAGGGAAGGGATTTTATTCCGACTATTTTCTCAAAAAGAAAAAGTCGGGCGGGTGGAGACCCATACTCGATCTATGGCGACTCAACAAGTTGGTGAAGACGCAGCACTTCAAAATGGTTACACTAGGCACCATAATTCCAGCACTAGAAAGAGGGGATTGGTTCTCAGCCCTTGACCTCCAGGATGCGTATTTTCATATGATCCATCCCTCACATCGGAGGTTTCTCCGATTTACTATAGGATAGGAACATTTACAATACAAGGCCCTTTCTTTCGGCCTATCCACTGCCCCCTTGTTTTTTTTTTTTTTAAAAGGTACTAGCAGTGGTTGCGGCCTACCTCTGCAGAAATGGAATCATGATATTCCCGTACTTGGACAACTGCCTGTTGAAAGCACCAACATGGAAAGCAGCATTACAAGCCACCAAAGGGACGGTGGCCCTATTCACAAGATTAGGTCTCCAAATAAGTACACAAAAGTCCACTCGAACACCAGTGCAAGAGCTGAAGTTCATTGAAGCCCATCTCAATTCTCCTGAGGCCATAGCCTCTCTACCAAAGCAACACTTTCTCACTCTGATCAACCTGATATCCATGACACAAAACAGTCCACAGGTATCTGCCAGGACCCGCTTGCAACTTCTCGGCCACATAGCTGCCATGACATTCATTGTCAGACACGTGAGATTACATGTGCGTTGCCTGCAAGCATGGCTCCATATAAACTATGTCCCACACAGACACAGCATAAACAAACATCTCACGATGCCAGACAAAATAAAAAACTCCCTACTCTGGTGGACACAACTAGGCAACATCTACACAGGGGTGCCCTTTGTTCAGAAGACACCAACACTGACCATCACCACAGATGCTTTGCTCTTTGGCTGGGGGGCACACCTCTATCTGCATTCCATCCAGAGCCACTGGTCCCCTGCAGAATCCCTTCTCCACATAAATCTGTTAGAACTGCGAGCCATTCGCAACGCCTGCTCCCACTTCTTGCTGAACATCAAAGGCAAGGCCATTCAGATCCTTACAGACAACGTGGCTTGTATGTTTTACATAAACAGGCAAGGGGGAGTATGATCACACTCCCTATGTGTGGAAGCCATGAGACTCTGACAATGGTGCATCAGGCACAATATCCACATCACAGCATCATACCTACCTGGATGCCAGAACACCACGGCAGATACCCTAAAGCAGGCACTTTTCTCAGGCCCACGAGTGGGATCTCGACAATCGCGTGCTCCTACACACATTCCAACACTAGGGATTCCTAACGCTAGACCTCTTTGCAACCATGCAAAATACCAAATGCCCCTGGTTTTGCACACAGCCTCTAGGCAATGTCTCTCATTGAGTGGAATGCTCCCCCCCGTTATAGGCCTTCCCTCCCACCCTCCTCCTGGCTTGAGTGATCCACAAGGTCAGATAGGCCAGAGCCACAGTAATCCTAATAGCCCACACATGTTCCTGACAAATCTGGTATCTTTACCTTCTCCGGATGGCTGTGCGTCCACCACACATGCTCCCGCTTCTGCCTCATCAGCTGTCCAGGACACAGGTTGCGTCCTGCATCCAGATCCACAAAGACTCTATCTCAAAGCTTGGCTCCTCCATGGCTCAAGGGATCTGAGATGACCTGCTCAGAAGTTGTACGAAACATATTGTTAAATAGTCATAGAGCAGCTACCCGCTACACATACCTACACAAATGGCAGCGATTTGATGCCTGGTGCCAGCAAAAACAGATAGCATACATCTCAGCCTCCTTACCCTTAATATTAGACTACCTCTTAGATCATAAAATGTCAGGTCTTTCCATGAGTTCAATAAGAGTACACCTCTCCGCTATCAGTGTTTCATCACAAAGTAGATCAATTATCTATCTTTGCGCACCCAACATTTCCTCAAAGGCCTCACCAACATCTACCCAGAACCACGCAATCCTACTACGCCATGGGATCTCAACCTAGTGCTTTGGGCCCTCACCAGTTCCCCATTTGAACCCAGAGGAGGTGTTGGTCACACAGCATTAGTTAACTGCCAGAAGCGTCCCAAGACTGGTACTGCGCATGTGTGATCCACTGCTACCAGAAATCCCCAATTATGAGTGCAGGGGCACACGAACACCTGAAGTGGATCACCCACAGAGAGACACATTGTCTGCAAAGAACAAAATCAACTGGGGAAGCACTATTTGTTGCTATAGCAGATCAAATGTGAGGACAAGCATTATTGGTTCAGACACTCTTTTAAGTGGATCTCTGGATGCATCGCTTTATGTTATCAGTTGGCACATATTCCTCCCCCAGATGGGGTGAGAGTCCACTCTACAAGAGCACAAACAACATCAATGGCATCTCTTCAGTAAGTACCAACACTAGACACTTGTAAGGCAGTTACCTGGAGCTCTGTGATACCCTGGGCGAGTCTTTCTTGGCAGAAGCAGCTGTGGGTACAGCAGTGTTACAGGCATCCATACCAACTGCATCCTCACACCCTCCTCCTATTTGAATATAGCTTACTAATCACCCACATGTGGCATACACATAAGGGACCAGCACTCGAAGAAGAAATTGGGGTTACTTACGTGTAACTGGAGGTTCTTTGAGATTTGTGGTCTCTATCTTTATTCCACTAGCCTTCCTATCTGATTTGTGGCCAGAGAAGGAACTGGGGAGGTATCAGTGCACGCTGCCCTTTATGACCTCAACTTGAGCATGAGGAGAGCAACTACGCATGTGCAGACCAACAGACAGTACTTGCTACAAATCTCCAGTCTCAGGCGCATGGAGTGCGTGCGTCTCCACATGTGGAATACAGATAGGAACTACTCCTCTTGAAGAACCTCCAGTTACAGGTAAGCAACATCCATTTTTACAAATGAGACTAAGTTGTAGTAGCCTTAGAAGAAAAAATTATTCATATATTGTTCCATGGGAAAAAATACAGAAAAAAAGCATTTGGTGACTTTCATTGCAACAGAGAATGAATTTTCAAATATGTTATTACATGAGGTAATAGCTATAATAATTTTGCATCTAGGATTCAGCCGCTTTGCAGTGGAGTGGTGTACTGGCATCTCTTTCATATTGCCACCTTGTTCTCCATAACATAAGCTCTCATGTTAAAAAAAAAAAAAAGCTGCTATGGTTGCTTAACTACACTCAGATCACATTTTCAAAACCAGCTCCATTGTTCAGCCAGGGAACTCTCACCACTCCCTCCTTCAGGGGCATCCTGAATGGTTGGAAAACCATTCCCAGAGGGTAGTTAACAGTGGTTCAGTCAAGCTGGAAGGGCATATTGAGTGGGGTCCCACAGGAATCTGTCCTGGATGTCCAGTTCTGTTCAATATCTTCATAAATGATTTAGATAATGGTACAGGGAGTACACTTATAAAGTTTGCGGACAATACCAACTTGGGAGGAGTTGCACATGCTTTGGAGGACAGGATTTAAATTCAAAATGGTCTGGACAAACTGGAGAAATGGTCTGAGGATGAAATTCAATAAGGACAAATGCAAAGTACGCCACTTAGGAAGGAACAATCAATTGCACACATACAAAATGGGAAATGACTGCATAGGAAGGAGTACTGTGGAAAGGGATCTGGGGCTCATACTGGATCACAAGCTAAATGTGAATCCACAGTATAACATTTGCACACAAAAAAACAGCTGTTGCAAAACATTTTTTTTAAAACTACATTCTGGGATGTATTAGCGTGAATGTTGTGAGACAAGAAGTAATTCTTTCACTTTACTCCGCCCTGTTAAGACCTCAACTGGAGTATCGGCTCCAGTTCTGGGCACCACATTTCAGGAAAGATGTAGACAAACTGGAGAAAATCCAGAGGAGAATAACAAAAATGATTAACAGTCTAGAAAACATGACCTATGAGGGAAGATTGGGGAAAAAAAAGGGGGGGGGTTGTTTAGATCAGAGAGGAGAAGACTGAGGGGACAATATAATAAGTATATAAAAGGTTGTTACAAGGAGGAGGAGGGTAAAAATTCTTCTCGTTAACCTCTGAGGATAGGACAAGAAACAATGGGCTTAAATTGCAGCAAGGGAGGTTTAGGTTGGACATTAGGAAAAACTTCCTAACTGTGAGGGTGGTTAAGCACTGGAACAAACTGCCTAGGGATGTTGCAGAATCTCCAACATGGGAGGTTTTTAAGAGCAGGTTAGACAAACACCTGGCAGGGATGGTCTAGATCAGTGGTCCCCATCCTTTTTTGTCTGGCGGGCGCCAGATGAGCCACGGAGGACCGTGGTGGCCGACGAGCATCCGCCGAAATGTCGCCGACAAGTGGCATCATCCAGAGGCGTCGCTGCCGAATTTTAGCAGCATTTCGGCGGCGACACCTCTGGATGATGCTGCTTGTCGGCGGCAAGCAGCGTCATCCAGAGGTAGCACCGCTGAAATGCCACCGAATTTCGGCGGCATTTCGGTAGATGCTCGTCCGCCAGCCAGTACGCGGGCACACTTAGACGCCCCAGCGGGCGCCATGGCAGCCACGGGCACCACGTTGGGGACCCCTCATCTAGATAATACTTAGTCCTGCCATGAGTGCAGGGGACTGAACTAGATGACCTAGGGTGGTTATTTCCAGTCCTACATTTCTGTGATTCTATCCCTTCTGTAACGGGGCAGGACTCACCGATGCGGCGCCTCCTGCTGGTTGTCCAGGGAATTAGCGTTTCCAGCCTCTGGAGCACCCTCTGCAGGCCGGTGTCCCAATTGCCACTGGGCCCAAGTCCCTCCTGGCCCTCATTGCCCCTTTCAGGCCAGGGTGTTGTCACCGGGCCATACCCCCACAGATCTG
The DNA here is from genome assembly GCF_011386835.1 of Chrysemys picta bellii. Classification (NCBI taxonomy): domain Eukaryota; kingdom Metazoa; phylum Chordata; order Testudines; family Emydidae; genus Chrysemys; species Chrysemys picta. Next base: position 20,143,365 of record NC_088792.1, on the reverse strand, counting down.
GGTCTCCGCGGGGAACCCCCATCCTCTATCCCTACCTCACCTAAGTCTATGGCCACTGCCAGTCATCAACTAGCCCCTGTTCCCTGGGATCACCGGCAAGGGGGGTTTGGACCTGCTGCCTCTGCAACCCCAGTATCTTTCTGTGGCCTTTAACAAGGCCTGCAGCCTGGGGGGTTTACAGGCCGGAGCTCCCCAGCTCCTCTAGCCTTCCCCTAGCCCTGCTCCACTCTCGGTACCCTGTTTAGCTCCCCAGCAGCCAGGCCCTTCTCTCTCTACAAGCAGAGAGAGACTAACTCTGTGTGCTCCTGGCCCACTGCCCTCTTATAAGGGCCAGCTGGGCCCTGATTGGGGCGTGGCCGCATCTGTGGCTGGTTCCCCAATCAGCCAAGGCTTGCTGCTTTTCCTAGCAGCAGCCCTCTCGCAGCCTCAGCCCTGTCCTAAGGCTGATTTCAAGCCCTTCAGGGCAGGAGCCGGTGACCCACCCCACTACACCCTCCCTGAAGCTCTCAGCCTAGCTCTGCCCTTCTTCTGAGCTTACACACGCGCTTGCTTTCTTCTCCCCATTCCCTGCTCTGGGTTCTGAGCTCTCCCTGGCCTTTGGGCTGTCATTCAGTTATAAACCCACGGGCAGCCCCACTCTCCTCTTCGCACTACACTAGGGCACACTGGAACAGGAGAGCTGAGCCTGGTTTCATCTGAGGGCAGCTACCCTGTTATAAGGACATAAGCCCTAATTCCTGGACTGTTTCATGGATTACCACTGATAATATTAAACTTTAAGTAGATCTTTTAAAAAAGAACTTACCCCTTAGGGCTTGCAGAAATCTTTTCATTCATAATGTTCTGCATTCATATAGCACCTTTAATCTGACAATCTCAAAGCCCCTTTCCAGTATTAACTGTGCCTTACACATCCCTGTAAAATAGGCAAAAACTATACGTGTTATGGGTGCAGGAGCGTGGCTGGGTCAGGAAGTCTCTGGGTTCTAGGGATTAAGGTGAGGCAAGGGTTAACCAGCAGGACCTAAAAACACCTGCAGCTCATTAGCATCCTAGGAAATCAGCCTGGAGCAGAGAAAAGGAAGAGGAAGTTGGCCAGGGGAGTGCTTGGCTGCACAAGCAGCTGCACTGAGGGAAGTCAACCCTTCATAGAAGGGGATATTTGAAAGCACATGTGAGTTGGTTGGTTTTAAATCTATTAGGAATTTATGTGTTGCTCCCTCTTTCTGAAGTAAGATGTAATTCAAGGGCTTCTGTTGGTTTAAATGCTGAGGAGAAAAGCGCTGAAGTTTGTTCTTTCTTGGGGAGGGGGAAGGAGACACGAGGATTTGCTTAACTTTTAAGCTGAGCGAATTTCAGACTTCTGGCTTGTCCGAGCTCCAGCAAGGTAACCCAATGACATAATTTTGAGGGCTAGGTTCAGAATCTTTTATTTTCCTTATGGATTTACCTGAGGGGCCAGTTGCCCAGTGTGCAATTCACAGATGAATAAGCTGAGGTAAAGAGAGCTGGCTGGCCTGATTCTGACAAAAACCGAGCCCACCACAGCTCCAAGTTGGGCCATCAGTGAATTTCCCAGGCTCCCTGCATAGCCCTCACTTCTTCAACCTGTTCTGTGGGGAGGGGGCACACTTGCACATCTACAACTGCACACCTACAAGTGAACAAGTAGAGAGAGCTTCTAGTGAGTAACTTGGCCTAAGTTTCCTCCCCTGTGCCCGCTTTTCCTCCTCGAAATTTTCCCCCAGTCAGAACTGATCAGATCCTCAATTTCTTCAAGTGATGGATTTTTAAGGAGTCAATAGAAATATGCCTAGATGTTTAATGACAAATTGGATGCCTTTGAGTAGGGCAGCATATAGTCTGTCTGCTGCCCCATTCTCCCTGCTACAGCCATGGGAATAAGGCCGTGTTGAGTGAAGCTAGCCAGTGTAAGTAACGCAAGTGGGACCTCTGCAATCACAAATGTTTTGTTCCTTTGACACTCACGCTGTCCCTGCGTCATGGCTCTTCTTTCCTTTCATCCGTACTCTACAGTGTGCTGCAATGACTCAGGCACATTACTAAACTTAAGTCGGCCATTTCAAGGACATAGCTCTTAACCATTGTTTATGCTTCGCCTTACCCTCCTCCTTACCCATAAACTAGCTTCTGAGAGTCTCTCCACAACCCTTGGCTGTGCAGGAACAAAGTGTCTACATCAGCCTTCGTTGGCTAGTGAAGTGAGTCATCTTTCTGGTAGAGGAACAAAATATATCTAATCAGAAAATGAGCTCTCACATGCATAGCTCTGTGTGCATGGGCCTCGGTGCTCTGGGGAAGCAGGCTATGTGCTGACTGTGAAGACACTTGTGCCAAAGAGTGCTAAGGACCGGATGGAAAAGGCACTGCTGAATCTGTGGCTACCGTACCCAAGAAATCTCCCAATGGGGTTGCTGAGGCATAACAAATGCTACTCTAGCCCATCTGCTGGGGTAGCACTCACATAGAACCAGCAAGAGGCTGCTGTGAAGCATTCTCCTGGTCTGAATGCTGTGGATTTGAGTCCCAACCCCACCCCTTGTGTTAGACACCCACCTAAAGTCTGGCTACCCCTTGCATCATTTGAGGTTTGCGTGTAGAACAGAATGGCTCTAGAATTAGTTACATTCTTGGCCCCATGGAAACCCCCATACAGCTGTTTCCTGATACCATATGGCTTTGTGGAAAGGGGAGTAAACTGACTGAAAAATAAAAGGCAACACCCAATTATCCAGATGCCTCTAGACTCAGGAAACGAATGTGGGTGAAACTCTTTTTTTACCATACTGAAAGGGTGAGTCCAGAACAATCAAGTTTTGATGGAGTTTGAATCACTTCTATGGTATTCATCTGGTTTCCTTTAGACTCAGTGGAGATATGAATTGATTCTGATTTGTTGTTGTTACTTTTGGCTCCTGGATAAATTTAATTGGATCCAGGAGAATTTCTCATTGAGTGGGAATGAAAAGGAATAAAGTAATGACCCGCAAGTGTTCGGAGACTGACTTGAGAGATGAATACTTTAGTCAGGGTGTACAGCTATTATGGGTGAGGGGTAGTCTGTAAGGAGCTGAGATGGAAAGTGAAGGCAACAAAGCAGGGCTAATAAATATTGTAACAAACCTATGGGTTCAAAGGACGTCCAGGTTGTTGCTGTGCTGCACACTTGGATTACCTGGCGATTATCAGTTGCACAGGGGTAGAACTCTGATTCTCCAGCTGCACAGTGAGCTAAAGGAGAACCTACCGGCTGGAAGAAATAAAGGGCTTGTGTCACACAGTTGACCAGCTGTGATTCCATCCACTAGAGGGTAGTGGACAGAGCTTGTTCCCTACAATATCCTTATCTAGTTTGTTCACGTGTGTCATGGAGCTGCCATTTTGAATCATAACAAAAAGAACATAATCTAGGTTAATTTATTACCAGAATTACCAGAATTACAGCAGCAGGTTCTCACAGGAGTTCTTGGGCCAATCTCTGACTTTTCTACTTGTGGCACCTTAGAGACTAAAAAATGTATTTAGGCATAAGCTTTCGTGGCTAAAACCCACTTCATCGGATGCATGCAGTGAAAAATACAGTAGGAAGATATATATATATATATACACATAAAGAACATGAAAAAATCGGTGTCTCCAGCCAATGTCTCATCCCACACACATGTTCTCCCACTGGTTTGATTTGGGTGACTTGCTCCACAATGATCTTCTCTGCCACCTGGACCCCACTCCACCCCTCTGGCTGGAGCCACTGCCAGCAGTGTTCCTTCAGGCTTTGAGTGACTGCTCATGGAGTGCACTGCAGGGAATTTCTCAAGGTATAACTGTTGTTGATAGGTTTGTTGAAGGAGTCTGCTTAGCTGTGTAGTTCAGGGCAGTCATCTCCTTGAGACCCCAATAGGTGGTCTGGGCCAGTCTGGTCAAGTAAGAAGCCAATAGGAAGGCTTTCTCTGGGCTATTGGGCCATGACAGCTACCTGCTTGAAAGCGACCAGGAATGCATCAAGGTCATTCGTGGGCTTCATTTTGGTCAGCTTCACTGGGATGGGCAAAGTTGGATTGGTGTTCCCTTCTCCAGTGGTTAGGCTTGAGTTTGCCCCGGGTGCTTGTAGGAGTGTTACCATCTGCTAGATGAGTGGCTTTTTTATTCTTGCTATTGGGCAGCCATCTCATGAGTATGAGTGCATGAGCATGATTTATGTTTTCTTCCTTTGAATATACTGGCTCATAAAGTTTAGCGATTAAAGGTCTTTCTCTGAGAGAGCAATTTGTATCCTAAGTAGAGGGAAAAAACAGTTTACAGAGGACTTTGCTGTGTAAACTGCTAAAGTTTTTGCCTTACAGTAGAAAACACATTAAAGGAGAACTGGTCAGAAGTGACGTCCGTTTTATTCCTCAAATATCCATTTGTTGATATTTACAGGGAATGTGCAGAGCGCAATGTTGGCCTGGTCCAGCCAAGTCCAAATAATATCCTAAGCTAGCGATGGAAAAACTGCTTTCCTTGCAACCCTTTTTGTGTTGTTTTAAAATTACCTGTAAAACTTATTTAAATGAAAATCCCCACCTCAGCAGCAAAATAGCCTCCTGTCCAGCCATACCTCTCCTTTAGCTCTCCAAGTGCAAATGGCATTATCTGTTGCTGTTTATTATTTATATACTTGGAGGTCTCCATGGTGACCGAATCACAACTGTGCTAGGTGCTGTACAAATGAATAGTATGTCAGTCCTTTCTCTAAAGAGTTTACAGTCTAAAGAGACAAGTTAGGTAAAGGGTGGGAAGGAAACAGAGGGACAGTGAGGTATAGTGTCTTGAGCAAAGTCATACAACAGGTCATAGCAGTGCCTTATCCAGTTGATCACCACATCTCTAGTTTCTAAAACAGGATTTAAAAAGAAAAAAGTGCTGTATTTGGGAGATCGAAGAATGGGATAATTATTCGGTTTTGATGGGTTGTCACTGTCTAATAAACACGTGATAGGATTGAAAGTGACATTATCCAATCCAAACTTTACTGGTGTGAGTAGTCCTCACTTGCTCACGTGAAGAGTTCCATTGCTTTCAGCCACAAGTAGAGTTGACTGACTGGGCCCCCCAAAGAGGGCCCCAGTGTATGGGTGTGCTGATGGCTGCCAGTACAAAAACCTAGATGAAGACTGAGGAGAGCGTCTTTCAAGTGGCAGAGAATTGTAACCAAATCCTGTTGTGAATAAAATAGACTTCATTGGTATTTGTGTGGCATTTTTATCCTTTCCTGGCGTAACGAGTAGTCAGCAACCACCGTTGTTAATCGCTCTCTTGTCACTGACCCAACCATATGACCCCCAGGTTTTGACCCACCAAGGCACCTGTGGTCATCCCTGAAACCGTTTTGAACAGGACAGGGCAATTGTGCGGTCAGTCTCTTCAAATGAGGTTTCTCTAATGACCCACGGCGTAGATGCAGTCAACTTCAGGCTATGTCGCATATCCTTGATGAGTGTCTGCTGCCTGACTTCGACAGTGGGCTACCGGCTCTTCACCTGGCTGATGATGATGCAATTCAATGGCTGGGCACGTTGCGCATCTGTTGAGAGAGAGAGAGAGAATCCTTTCCTCCCTTCGAAAACATATAGGTGCTGGCTCTGTAGGTGCTCTAGGGCCAAGCACCCACCAAAAAAAATTGGGGGTGCTCAGCACCTGCAGGGCCATATTAATCTTTTGTGGGCCCCAGTGCTCAGACTGTAGCCCTGCACCACACTCTGCCCATGCTCTGCCCTCAGGCCCTGCCCCTGCTTGGTCTCTTCCCCCTGAGCCCCACCCACTGCTCGTGTGGGGAGGGACAGGGAGAAGCACCCACCACCAAAAACAAAAGTCAGTGCCTGTGCAAGCACATGTTTAATTTTAAGCTGAATCAGGGCCCAGAATCATAAGCATTGTGGCTTTAAAGAGCGATCTCTATCCTCCCTTAGTCAGAATAAGCATTTTCAGTCCATTGAAACCTCTGACTTAATGCACCATGAATCCTCTGAGCAAAACCCTTCTCTGCAATCCACACAGCAGATAATCCTGTATTATTTGCAAGAGGGGAATTGCACTCATTTTCAAGCATATGTGTCTAATAGTCTAAACAGACATTCTTCCAAAATGTTAATTAGCAAAGCTGTGGATTTTTCCCCAATTAAAAGCTTGTTTTTAATAGCATTCCACTTCTTCCCCTTGTAGGGTGTTTTTGGTCTCTTTCATCAAGAAGATAATGGGCAAATATCTTCTTCCATTTTTCAAATGTTCTGTAAATAGTATTCGTTAAATTATATTCTATTGGAATTGTGCCTTTTCATCTTGAGTCCCAAAACTGTTTTCCAAGGATACAGGTGGTTAAAATGTTTTTGATCATTTTCCATCACAAAATGCAGTTCTGTCAAAATTTAAACATTTTGCAGGAATATGTTGATTTAAAAGAAACTGCATTTTTTTGCAAGGAAATAGTTCAAATGTTTCATTTTGACTTTTATATTATATTAAAATATTATCTACATGGTCAAAATTATAAACTAGAAGGAAAACATTTTGACACAGTTGAAATGACATTTTCATTTTGTGGGAAATTTTGAAAATTTGGCTTTTTGTTCTGATTCAATCTTCCCTCCTCCCCCTCCACAAAAGTCAGAATTTCTTAACATATGGAAATTCCAGATCCTGACGAGCTCTGCACAAGGATCATTAATCACCTGCTGAAATACAGTTACTGCTGGGGTGAAATGCAGCAGCTATGTAACAGCTCACCAAAATCATAAATGGTTTAAGAAAAGAGGTGATGGATACCGTATAGCAGTGAAACACTGAGGATCTGATCCAAGGTCTATTGAAGTCAATGGAAAGGCTCCTCTTGATTTCAATAGGAATCAGACCTTTCGATCGAACAAAATTATTGGAGTTGGCATTTTGCCAGGACACCCTTACTCTTAATAAGGGTGATCATCACATGTGTTCAGATCGTACATTTCATTTAAAAATGGCAACTCTAGTAGCCCAGAGCTCCCTCAACATATTTAAGCCGTGTCTCATTAGTTAGAGAATTGACTGACATCTCCTGAGTCACCAACACCACTTCCTGCATCACCCTGGTGATGTATTTTAAAGACATCTCCCAGTCAGTTCTAACCAAACCTATCTGGCCTTGCTTTGCTCGGACAGGATCACAGCACAGAGTAGCAGGGCTGCAGGCCACATTCAAAATGCATTTTTAATTTATGATGATTAATTCTGCAATATTTAGAGTCTCAAACCTGAGACGTCGTCCGTCATGGAGTCAGAGAAATGTAGGGCTGGACGAGACCTCAGGAAGTCATCTAGTCTATTCCCCCAGCATGGAGACAGGGCCAAGTACACCTTAACTATCCCTGACAGGTTTTTGTCTAATCTGTTTTTAAAAACCTCCAGTGATGGGGATTCCACAACCTACCAAGGTAACAGGTTCTAGCACTTAACTATTCTTATAATTAGAAAGTTTGACCTAATATCTACCCTAACTTTCCCATGCTGCAAACTAAGCCGATTACTTTTTGTCCTGCTCTTGGTGAACATGAGAGCAATTGGATGACTCTTTTCTTTCTAACAACCCTCTACATATTTGAAGACTCTCATCATATCTCCCCTCAGCCTTTTCTTCTCTAAACTAACCATGCCCAAGAATTTCAAACTTTGCTAATAGGCCATGTTTTCTAAACCTCTTATCATTTGTGTTGCTCTGATCTGCCCTCTCTCCAGACAATCTGCCCCAAACAGGGCTCAGAGCTCCAACTGAGGCCTCACCAGTGCTGAGCAGAGCAGAACAATTACCTCCCATGTCTTACATATGACACTCTTATTAATACACCCCAGAATGATATTTGCCTTGTCACAACAGCATCGCATTGTTGACTTATGCTCAATTTGTGATCCACTGCCCAGCCAGTTACCCCCCATTTTGTAGTTGTACATTTGATTTTTTTCTTTCTAAGTCATAGAGCTTAAGGACAGAAAGGACCACTAGAACATCGAGTCTGAGCTCCTGTATATCACAGGCCAACAATACCACCCAGCATCTGCCGCTAACCCAACAACTGCAATGAGACAAAGTACCACAGGAGACTAGACTGTTATGTGCCACATGCAGAGAATAGGAGGGACCCAAGTGTACCAGTGGCTGTAGTATGCTGCAATGGCATGGAATTGATTAAATGAGCTATACCCAGATAATGTTGGCAAGTGATCCGCACCCACATGTTGCCAAGGAAGTTGAAAAGCCCCAAGGTTACTGCCAATCTGACCTGGAGGGAAAAATTCTTCCCAACCCTACGTATGGCGATCAGTTAGCCCCTGAGCATGTGAGCAAGAACGAGTGACCTAAGCAGCTGAGAAACAGAGTACTCAGTGCCACCTCAGAACCCTGACCCATCCTGCCCAGTGTCCCATCTCCAGCTGTGGCCATCCCTGATGCTTCAGAGGAAGAAGATTTTAAAAAACCCTCCCAGGATACATTGGGATGGGGGATAATCACTTCCTGACCCCTGCTGGTGGCTGGCTGAAACCTTGAAGCATGAGCTTTAGCAACACAAGACATGAACTGAAAGTGAACCTTGGGCTGTTGAGCTCTGCCATTCCCTCCTCCCCGCATCACAAGCAACCCCAGTATTTTGCACTTGTTTCATCCTATTGATTTCAGACCAATTCTCCAAGATCCAGATGGAGTGTCGCCAGGAAGTAAATATCCACAATGGGCTTTTGCCAGGATGCAACGTCTAACACACTTATGTTGGTGATAAATGCCACACGGTAGGAGCTTAGTGACAGCAAGTGGGCAGGATCTCAAACACAAGAAACAGAAGCTCAATCATAGAATCTTAGAGTTGGAAGGGACCTCAGGAGGTCAGCTAGTCCAACCCCCTGCTCAAAGCAGGACCAATCCTCAGACAGATTTTTGCCCCAGATCCCTAAATGGCTCCCTGAAGGATTGAACTCACAACCCTGGGTTTAGCAAGCTAATGCTCAAACCACAGAGCTATCCCTCCCCCCCAAACATCATTGCGCTTCTAGCACTGTGTGGGGCATTGGCTTAGCACTGACTTAATAGCTATCTCCTGAATCACTAGCACAACTTCGTGCATCACTTTGGGTTTTCTTTGGTCGTCTATCAAATACTGAACTAATCTTTTTAGTCATCAAGTCTTCATTCTCCTACCTCTTCAGAAGTTATTTCCCCCCCACACACATGCAAATCACAAACAATACTTCCAGCTAGACTGACCTGGCTGTTAGCTTGAGAATGAATAAAGGTGAAGATGCCATCTCTGAGTCCACTGTGTGTGGGGTGGGGGGATTTTCTGCAGCAGCGTGCACTGCACTGACACTAGAGTGGCCATCTGTCTAGGCAGCACTGTCCTAAAGGCTTAACACATGATGCAGAAAAAACAGAAGGCATAAATTACCCAGCTCGATAAACAGTTCAGGTTCCTCAGTGACTTTCCCTCTCCTGTCAAACTAGGCACTAAAACTAGCATAATGTTAGATTGGTTAGGAAAAATAGCAACTTACCAATATGCAGCCATGCCTCCTTTTCTGGTTGGCTGCCTATCAAACAGAGAAGCAATGAGAGCTGAGAATTAGGTCTGACATCCTTGGCTGCTCCCTTGCTGGTTACAGCCAGTAGATGGCATGGCTTCGTTTGCCATCGTGAACAAGGGCTCCATGGAATTCCCAGAGATGTTGTATACCCATCACCCCCATCTTTGATTCATAAAATTGAATTTAAGAAAAGCAAAGCAGTTAAATCATGTGCACAGTCCTATCCGTATTCAACCAGGGCTTGACCTAACCCCTACTGAAATCAATGGAGAGACTCCTATTAGCCCATGTGCCATTGGACTGGGCCCCAATAGCTTAAGCACATGAGTTGCATTAGCTTCTGTTGGGACTACCACCATGCTTAAAGTACCTATTTAAATGCAGTGCTGAATCAGGGCCTAACTGAATACCAATTATATAGCAGACTTAGCCCACAGTAGACAGAGGCATCACCTAATGATTGTGAGACTGGGAGCTAGACACTCACAAGTTCATCCCTCAGCTTTAACACTGACTCTCCCTTCCCCCACAGCCTTGTCAAATCACCAACTCCCCCCCACCCTACTCTCCGGAAGGCACATGCAACAACATGTACAAAAATTGCTGCAAATATGCTTAAAGAGAAACGGCTAGTTTTGCCTCTGACTTGGATGAACAATCATCCAGTCTGTGCTTGCACACATTTCCACAGAAATTCTGCTTGCAAATTAGCCAAGCAATTGTATATGCGTTAAAAAAAAATCGGACCCTTAATCTCTGCCTCCATTTTTCCATCTGTAAATTGGGAAGCACATTTAACTGGCAGGTGCGTTGTGGCAGTTACATCAAAAGATTAATGAATATAATGGATTTTGGAACACTCTTTGGTGTTCCTCTGTATCACTGCTGTTTCCTGTATGGCTAACATACTTCGCATGCAGAATTCATTGGCTCAGCTATATCTTTAATAGGTGTGGCTCATATTGACTTCATGGGGTGTAGGCCCAGGTGACTGACAGATATGCTGTATGTATCGTACTGCAGACGACTTTTCTAACACTAGTGCCTTGACAGCGGCAGCTTATTGGCAGGGGAATAATCCATATTCTTTACTGAAAACTTTCACAGTATAGAACCTTATAGACCCACGACTGCCACTTTGAACAAATTGCCAGCAGGGACATGTGACATTGCTTCCATTGTAATCATTACTGGAAACTCCTCAAGGCTCCATTCCTCCTACCCAAATAGTTACTGGGCCTATTCAAAGAGAGTGGAGCCAACAACAATCCAGGGGAAGGGCGCCCCAGGGAGAATTAACTGCACATAGACACACAAGTCGCTTGAAAAGCAAAAGTGATTTTGGTTTCATGGCCCTGTAACATCTCCGCGGACAATTTGTAGCAAACCTACATGCACCTTTCATTTGACTGGACTCGGCATAGCAGCATCGGGCACATCACATGGGGCTTTTGCAGTCTCTTAGCTACTGCGAATCTTCTTCGAGATGTCCTCTGTGCTTCTGTTTCTTACAAAGTCAGTTTTGAGGGTGGGGGTGTGGAAATCTGAATTCCAAATGTGACCACAGTGGATTGTTGTGACTAAAAAGTACCACTTGTGTACTGTGGAAATGGCATGTGTGTGTGTGTGTGAGTGTGTGTGGTGTAATATATGACTAGTAGTAGTGTGTCTGCCACTTGTGCATGTCTCTGTCTGCAATCCATCAGCTACCTCCTGTGTCACCTCTGACTGATGCTGTTGCACACAATTCCTTACAACTACACTGACCTGACGCCTCAGTGCAAAGGAACTGGTGAGCTGCCCTGAGCACTGACAGTTTTACTTTGATGCAGAAGGAAAGGGGGATGTTCTAAGGAGCTAGGTAAGGTGACAGCACCCTGTTTCAGTTCCTCTTTAACAAGCTTGTTAATGCTGGTTTATTTTGTTCATTGATTTTCTTGTACTTTACAATCTGTCAGAATGGCATGTTCCCGATGTTCGGTTCCAGCTTGAGTCTTGGAGAAAATCAAGAGCTGACAAGAAACCAGATTTCTCCAGCCGTTTATTGTTAGCTCAGTTTTATTATTTATAAACTATAAGCTCTGTTCGGTGTGCAAGCTTGTTTGGCAGCTCTACAAGGAGATCCCTTCCCAAGATGCTTATATTCTAATGACAACGCACCACCAAGATGCTGATAGACCAACTTACAAAAAGTCGTGTCCTTATCATTTCATGCTGGTCCTATCCCACTCCCTTTGGCTTTGCAGTCTCTTGTCACATTTGTTTAGCCCACACGATTATCAGGGGAGGGATCATGTTTTCTGTTTGTCTGGAAAACAATGCTCTGGGCATTTAAAATCATCATCTTGGATTAACCTATTTAGGACCAGAAAAGAGTCTTCTTTTTTTTCTCTCCAAGCTCTATTTTGTACCCACACTTAATTGCAGGCTCAAATAGTAGTTAGACCTCACACTGTTTGGACTGGCAGATGGGGAGCTACTTAGCCTCAAGAGGGACATTTTCAAAAGTACAAATAGCCATTGGGTGCTTAACTTCCATTGAAAACCAATAGGAGCGAGGTGCCAAATTGCCACTTTTACCTTTGAAAACTACTTTAACTACTAAATGTGCACCTGCAATGGATGACAGGCACATGCTCTTGTGAGCAAAAAAGGGTGTCTGCAAAACTTAGCCCCACTTGAAAACTTTGGCCTTAGCATGCTGTGAACGTACACAGTCAACTTCAGAGGCCCTGTTTGATTCTCAGAGTAACCCAGAGAGCCCATTAATTGCCCAACTTTAGTGAAGATTAGAGTAGGTGTAAAGTGCCCTCTGATTCTCCATTACACTCTTGCAAGCATGGTGCAGAAGGACATCTTTGCTCCAGCTGACTTGAACTTAAAGCTTTGCGGCTTAAAGCTTAAACTTGAGCTTGAACTTAAAGCTTCGTGGCCAAGTGACATAAATGCCACCCAAGTCAGATAACTCTTACTGAACTGTTGATTTTCTAAGTCAGAATTTTCACAGCGTGCCTCAAACTGACCCTGCCATATCATAGATATAATTATGCCCACAATCAATTGATGACACGGACGATAGACTGTGCTCCCAGTCAGATAGTTTACAATATTGCCAACCCCAAGCACTGAAAATCAGGAGTTGGTCCTGTCAGAATAATGAGATTTGCTTAAAAATTGAAGATTTAAAATAGCAGTTTGGGTTTGCTTCTGGCTTTTGAGACTTCAGGTATCACATTTTCAAGCCTTTTTTCTTGAACCCTGAGGTTGAATCCTTTTGAAAAATCTGAAAGCTTAGATTTTGATGCATTCACGTGCCTCCAGGAGCTGGGGCTTTAATTAAAACACCAAATATAATGAGACTTGGGATAAAATTACGAGAGCTGGCAACATGGAGTTTAAACATTTCAGTTTGACCAACTGTGTCAAGCTAAATCTCGATGCTTGGTTGAGGTCCCTTTGAAACTGTGGCCCTGTGTGCATTAGCTGTCATCATTGTACTGTGAGCTCTTTATAATACAGAAAAAGCATGATTCACAAATCGTAATTGAGTTCTTCAAAAACTTCTGTCACATCCTGCCTATGACGTGCCTAATCAATTCATGTTTACTGCTCAGCACTAGGCTGCTAATTTGCTTTGATTTAGAATTTAAAAAGATGATTGTGGCTGTGTGTGTCTGAGGCGGTTTCCATGAAAAGGCTTTCCTTTCTGTTTAATAAGCAGTACATTAATATGGGACTGCATTAATTTGCTTTCCCACAATAATTACTTTGTTTTAAAAAAAATCCCTCTATTAGGGAGATGAAGAGAAACTGAGAACCTTTGTGTGTCTTTTAGAACTTGCAGGGGAAATCATACTGCCATGATAACTGTGTAGTCTGAGTGCAATGATAATGGGTAAATACGTAGACAGAGAAAGAGAAATGTTTTTGCATTAAACTACATGGACCTGTCAAACTGGACTCAACAAATTCCCTTCCCCACTCCAACTCCCTTTTAAAAAAAAGAAAAGGAAAAAAAAGACCATTGGGGAGTTTCAGATTGAGATGTGCACCCACATTTTGCAGTTTGTGCCTACTTCTTGGGGGGAGGGGTAGCTCAGTGGTTTGAGCTAAACCCAGGGTTCTGAGTTCAATCCTTGAGGGGGACCACTTAGGGATCTGGGGCAAAATCAGTACTTGGGCCTGCTAGTGAAGGCAGGGGGCTGGACTTGATGACCTTTCAGGGTCCCTTCCAATTCTATTAAAAACAAAAAACAAAAAAAAACTTTGGAGGGGAAGGATAGCTCAGTGGTTTGAGCATTGGCCTGCTAAACCCAGGGTTGCAAGTTCAATCCTTGAGGGGACCATTTAGGGATCTGAGGCAAAAATCTGTCTGAGGATTGGTCCTGCTGTGAGCAGGGGGTTGGACTAGATGACCTCCTGAGGTCCCTTCCAACCCTGATATTCTATGATTCTTCCCTAAATGTGAATTGATTTAGTTATTAACTGTTTGTATTAGTGAAAGCATTATCTGCAATACTGTTCAGGAACTTTTAAGAGTGTTTTGGCTTTAATAAAGACTGAATGGGCTGGAACGTACCATAAGTGTTAATTAAAATCTCTTTGCCTCATGGAAACATACTTGCGGCAATAACTGTCACTGTTCAAATTACAGTTCCCATGGCCTTATTTCCAGTTTCAAACTGTTGCAGTGGGGAAAATGCTGCTCTCACCTACACTGTGCTACCCCATTCAGAATGGTGTTGTTTGCTCTTTGTACTAGAGGTCCCAACTAAGACTGAGACCCCACTATGGTAGGTAAGTGCTGCACACCTAATAGGAGACAATCCCTGCCCCAAAGGGTGTCTCCACTGCCCCGGGAGCATGCTTCCCAGCCCAGGTACAGAGCCTTGAGCTAGCTCAGCTGGAGCTAGAGCACTAGAAATAGCAGCACGGATGCTGCAGCACACGCAGTGGCTCAGGCTAGCCACCCCAGCTCCGACTTAGAGTGTCAGGTGGGTCCAAGCTGGGGTGACTAGCCCAAGCCATAGCTAGTCCCGCAGCGTTCACACTGCTATTATTAGTGCACTAGCTTGAGCCAAGCTAGCGCAAGTCTGGCTCCGCAGGCTGGGAGGCATGCACCGAGCTGCAGTGCAGACATACCCAAAGAGCCTACAGTCTAAATAGACACGACAGACAAAGGCCTGGTCTACACTACGAGTTTAGGTCGAATTTAGCAGCGTTAAATCGAATTAAGCCTCGACACGTCCACGTGACGAAGCCCTTTTTTTCGACGTAAAGGGCCCTTTAAACCGGTTTCTTTACTCCACCTCTGACGAGGGGATTAGCGCTAAAATTGGCCTTTGCGGGTCGGATTTGGAGGAGTGTGGACGGAATTCGACGTTATTGGCCTCCGGGAGCTATCCCACAGTGCTTCATTGTGACCGCTCTGGACAGCATTCTCAACTCAGATGCACTGACCAGGTAGACAGGAAAAGCCCCGCAAACTTTTGAATTTCATTTCCTGTTTGCCCAGCGTGGAGAGCACAGGTGACCACGCAGAGCTCATCAGCACAGGTAACCATGATGGAGTCCCAGGATCGCAAAAGAGCTCCAGCATGGACCGAACGGGAGGTATGGGATCTGCTCGCCATATGGGGAGATGAATCAGTGCTAGCTGAACTCCGTAGCAGTAAACAAAATGGCAAAATATTAGAAAAGGTCTCAAAGGCCATGAAGGACAGAGGCCATAACAGAGACGCACAGCAGTGCCGCGTGAAAATTAAGGAGCTAAGGCAAGCCTACCACAAAGCCAGAGAGGCAAACGGAAGGTCCGGGGCAGAGCCGCAAACATGCCGCTTCTACGCGGAGCTGTATGCCATTCTAGGGGGTGCAGCCACCACTATCCCAGCCTTGTGCTTTGACTCCATCAATGGAGAATGACGCAACAGGGAAGCGGGTTCGGGGTACGCGGAAGATGATGATGAAGACACTGAAGATAACTCACAGCAAGGAAGCGGAGAAACCAGTTTCCCCAACAGCCAGGATATGTTTATCACCCTGGACCTGGAACCAGTAACCCCCGAACTCATCCAAGGCGTGCTCCCAGACCCAGAGGGCACACAAGGGACCTCTGGTGAGTGTACCTTTGTAAATATTACACATGGTTTAAAAGCAAGCGTGTTTAATGATTAATGATTAATTTGCCCTGGCAATCGCGGCCAGTACAGCTACTGGAAAAGTCTGTTAACGTGTATGGGGATGGAGCGGAAATCCTCCAGGGACCTCTCCAGAAAGCTCTCCTTCATGTACTCCCAAAGCCTTTGCAAAAGGTTTCTGGGGAGGGCTGCCTTATCCCGTCCACCATGGTAGGACACTTTACCACGCCAGGCCAGTAGCACGTAGTCTGAAATCATTGCATAACAAAGCATGGCAGCGTATGGTCCCAGTGTTTGCTGGCATGCAGACAACATCCATTCCTTATCTCCCTTTGTTATCCTCAGGAGAGTGATATCATTCACAGTCACCTGATTGAAATGGGGTGATTTTATTAAGCGGACATTCAGAGGTGCCCGTTCCTGCTCGGCTGAACAGAAATGTTCCCCGCTGTTAGCCACGCGGTAGGGGGGAGGGGTGAAGTGATTGTCCCAGAGACTTGGGTGTGTGTGTGTGTGGGGGGTAGTTGGGTTTGTGCTGCATGTTAACCCGGAAACCATAGCCCCTCCTTTTACATTGTAAACCCATTTTAAATGGCCAACCCAACGGGTGCTTGGTATGGGAAATGAGGGCGCTACTGTTTGAAACCATTCCCACATGTTAAGAAGGTTAAAAAAGCCAAAAGACTGTGGCTTACCATGGCTGCCTGCAAGCTGAAATCTGTTGCCTGGCACTGCGTGAGTGATCTCTCACACCAAACCGGCAGGCCCTCAATATAAGAGGAAAAATGCGACCTTGTAATGAAAGCACATGTGCTGTGTAATGTGAACAGCAAAATTTAACGTGACAGAGTGTACTCATTGTTCTCTAAAATGTGTCTTTTTTAACCACCTCTCCCTTCTCCTCCACCAGCTGCAAATGTTTCTCCTTCACAGAGGCTAGTGAAGATTAGAAGGAGAAAACGGCGGACTCGGGATGATATGTTCTCGGAGCGCCAGATGTCCTCCCACGCTGACAGAGCACAGCAGAATGCGTGGAGGCAGTCAATGTCAGAGTGAAAAAAAGCACAATATGAACGAGAGGAGAGGTGGTGGGCTGAATCGCGGGCTGAAGAGAGCAAGTGGCGGGCTGAAGAGGATAGGTGGCGTCAGCTTGCTGACAGAAGGCAAGAGTCGATGCTCTGGCTGCTGGAGCATCAAACTGATATGCTCCAGGGTATGGTTGAGCTGCAGGAAAGGCAGCAGGAGCAGAGACCGCCGCTACAGCCCCTGTGTAACCAAACAGCCCTCCTCCCCAAGTTCCATAGCCTCCTCACTCAGACGCCCAAGAACGCGGTGGGTGGGCCTCCGGCTACCCAGTCACTCCACCCCAGATGATTGCCCAAGCATCAGAAGGCTGGCCTTCAATAAGTGTTAAAGTTTTGAAGTGCAGTGTGTCCTTTTCCTTCCCTTCTCCCCCACCCCTCCCTGGCTACCTTGGCAGTTATCCCCCTAGTTGTGTGATGAATTAATAAAGAATGCATGAATGTGAAGTAACAATGACTTTATTGCCTCTGCAAGCGGTGCTCGAAGGGGGGAGGGAAGGGTGGTTAGTTTACAGGGAAGTAGAGTGAACTGGGGGGTGGGAGGTGGCGGAGGGTTCATCAAGGAAAAACAAACAGAAGTTTCACACCGTAGCCTGGCCAGTCACAAAACTGGTTTTCAAAGCTTCTCTGATGCGCACCGTGCCCTCCTGTACTCTTCTAACCACCCTGGTGTCTGGCTGCACGTAATCAGTGGCCAGGCAATTTGCCTCAACCTCCCAACCTGCCATAAATGTCTCCCCCTTACTCTCACAGATATTGTGGAGCACACAGCAAGCAGCAATAACAATTGGAATATTGGCTTCGCTGAGGTCTATCCGAGTCAGTAAACTGGGCCAGTGCGCTTTTAAACGTCCAAATGCACATTCCACCACCATTCGGCACTTGCTCAGCCTATAGTTGAACAGGTCCTGACTACTGTCCAGGCTACCTGTGTGCGGCTTCATGAGCCATGGCATTAAGGGGTAGGCTGGGTCCCCAAGGATAACGATAGGCATTTCAACATCCCCAACGGTTATTTTCTGGTCCGGGAGGAAAGTCCCTTCCTCCAGCTTTTGAAACAGACCAGAGTTCCTGAAGACGCGAGCATCATTTACCTTTCCCGGCCATGCCACGTTGATGTTAGTGAAACGTCCCTTGTGATCCACCAGGGCTTGCAGCAGCATTGAAAAGTACCCCTTGCGGTTTATGTACTCGGTGGCTTGGTGCTCCGGTGACAAGATAGGGATATGGGTTCCGTCTATCGCCCCACCACAGTTTGGGAATCCCATTGCAGCAAAGCCATCCACTATGAACTGCACGTTTCCCAGAGTCACTACCCTTGATGTCAGCAGGTCTTTGATTGCGTTGGCTACTTGGATCACAGCAGCCCCCACAGTAGATTTGCCCACTCCAAATTGATTCCCGACTGACCGGTAGCTGTCTGGAGTTGTAAGCTTCCACAGGGCTATCGCCACTCGCTTTTCAACTGTGAGGGCTGCTCTCATCCTGGTATTCTGGCGCTTCAGGGCAGGGAAAGCAAGTCACAAAGTTCCATGAAAGTGCCCTTACGCATGCGAAAGTTTCGCAGCCACTGGGAATCGTCCCACACCTGCAACACGATGCGGTCCCACCAGTCTGTGCTTGTTTCCCGGGCCCAGAATCGGCGTTCCACGAATAGAACCTGCCCCAGTAGCACCATGATTTGCACATTGCTGGGGCCTGTCTTTGTGAGAGGTCTATGTCCATGTCAATTTCCTCATCACTCTCATCGCCGCGCTGCAATCGCCTCCTCGCCTGGTTTTGCTTTGGCATGTTCTGGCTCTGCATATACTCCAGGACAATGTGCGTGGTGTTCATAGTGTTCATAATTGCTGCGGTGATCTGAGCGGGCTCCATGATCCCAGTGCTATGGCATCTGGGCTGAAAAAAGGCGCAAAACTATTGTCTGACGGAGGGAGGGAGGGGCGAGTGACGACATGGCTTACAGGTACAGGGACTTAAAATCAACAAAGGTGGCTGTGCATCCAGGAGAAACACAAACAACTGTCACACAGAATGACCCCCCCAAAGATTGAACTCAAAACCCTGGGTTTAGCAGGCCGTTGATTTCACGGAGGGAGGGGGAAGCAAATGCATACAGAACAAATCTGGTCCATCTATTTTTTATATCTTAAGCTGGCAGCAGACAGTGCAGCATGACTGATAGCCATCGGCATCTTCTGGGTGCTTGGCAGAAGATACTGTACTATGACTGCTAGCCATCATCGTCAAGACGGTTCAATAGGACTGCCAGCAGGACTGAGTCTCCAGGAGACAAAACATGTCTGCCCAGGTGCCTCTGATTGAACTCACTGAGGAATATGACAATGACGGATATCAATCATAACACACCATCTACTGCCAAAAGGCAAGGAGCTGCTGCTGTATAGCAATGCAGCCCCATGTTTGCCAGCACCCAGATAGCCGATGACGGCTACCAGTCATACGGCACCGTCTACTGCCAAAAGGCAATTAGCTGCTGCTGTGTAGCAATGCAGTACCACGTCTGCCGGCACCCAGATGACATATGGTGACGGTGAGCTGAGCTGAGCGGGCTCCATGCTTGCCATGGTATTTCGTCTGTACAGGTAACCCAGGTAAAAAGGCGCAAATCGATTGTCTGCCGTTGCTCTGACGGAGGGGGAGGGGCCTGACAACATGTACCCAGAACCCCCGCGACAATGTTTTTGCCCCATCAGGCATTGGGAGCTCAACCCAGAATTCCAATGGGCGGCGGAGACTGCAGGAACTGTGGGATAGCTACCCACAGTGCAACGTTCCGGAAGTTGACGCTAGCCTCGGTACTGTGGACGCGGTCCGCCGACTTCATGCACTTAGAGCATTTTATGTGGGGACACGCTCAATCGACTGTATAAAACCGATTTCTATAAAACCGGCTTCTATAAATTCGACCTAATTTTGTAGTGAGACGTACCCAAAGGGTGAGAGAAAGGAAGTATTATCCCCATTGTGCAGGCTGGGAGCCGATTAAGGTGACGTGTCAGGGTCACACAGGAAATCCCTGGCAAGGCTGGGAATTTGAACTCAGGTCTCCTGAGTCCCAGTCAGGTGCCTTAGTCTCAAAACCAACTGCTTGGGAAAGATTTGAAATTATTCTGCTTCTTTGAATGCATGAAGCACACTCAGTCAGGCAGCCGATTTCCAGGCACTTGCTTTACAAGAAGAGGTTTGCTAGAAATGCCATCGGTGGACTTCTTTCTTCCCCCTTTGGAAACAGAAAAGCAATGTACCCCACAACTAGATCAAATGCTATAGCTCAGGAGCAAGCAAGCTACCACTCTGGTTCTATTACAATGTGATCTTAAGTAAGTTTAATCCTTAGGACGACTAAAACTCCTGTTGATTCTAACGGTATCTAACGTAAAGAGATTCTTTACAAAAAAAAATGTGGGTTCAACCTGACCTGTTGGCTTCCATGTTTTCAAGAAAACCCAGCAACTCTGTACAGACAGGAAAATGGAGTGAGGGGGACAATTATCGTCTACTTCTTCCCCTCTCGCCCCCCTTTATCCCAACTAAGGGCATGATTCTATGCTTATGAGTCAGTGGCAAAGCTCCTATTGACTTTAATGGTGCCAGATCAGGGCCTAACTGCACACACAGGATCAGAAAGGCTGCAGTATTTTAATATAAACCAGGGAACGGTGTCCATGAGTTCAAATCCTGGTTATTGTTTTATGCACTGAGACTGAGCCTGGGGAAAGCTGCAAAGGCACCTCTGAATGCTGGTGTAACCTGTCCTTTCCATGGTACAGCTTGCTAGCTGAGAATTTGTCCATGTAGGCATTCATGAAGGGCTCATTGCTCCAGTATTTAGGTGCAATATTGAGGTGTTTCTTCCCTTAAAGGTGTAAACACCACAAGCATTGTTACCTCCTTGCAACATGGGTTTGTTTGATCAGTGTGCAAAATATGAATTAAATTTAATTTAAAATTTCACAGGCCTTCATCCTCTTGACGTGACTCGCTAAGAGCCATGAGTTTGCTGCTTTTCCATTCAACAAGGGAACATCCTGTTGTTAATCCTGTTGGAATGGTTCCTTTATGTACATTTCTATTCATTTTTTTCCATCCATATAACTGTAGAGTGATTAAGTCTTGTCAGTTCCCAAAGGAGGGTTAAAATAAATAGTTGCTCCAAAATATTTTGCAAGAAGCCCAGGACTTGATTCCTCACTTGAGTAATCTCATTGACGTCAATAGGAATGTTCATATAACTGAATAAGGGTATATGCACGGAAAAGGGTTCTGGCTCCAACTTAGAAAAAGAACAGTTCAACCACATAGCGGGGTGTTGTCTGGCTGTAGATGTCTGCTCCTGTTTGTTTAAATAGACATCAAGTAACTTCAGATCCCCAACTCAGAGCTCCCCATGTGGGTTTATGATCTGTAAAAGGGGGCCTAATGGTCAGAGCTGTGGGATGGAAGAATGTTTGAATTCAACAATTTAAATGACTAA
Organism: Chrysemys picta bellii; assembly: GCF_011386835.1. Taxonomy (NCBI): domain Eukaryota; kingdom Metazoa; phylum Chordata; order Testudines; family Emydidae; genus Chrysemys; species Chrysemys picta. Next base: position 20,122,042 of record NC_088792.1, on the reverse strand, counting down.
CACTTTCCTAGCACAGCTTGCTTTATTTTTTATTTTATTTGTTTAGGTATCACATCTTCATATGGTCCAACAATTCTCTAATGTGGTGGTGGTGGTTTTATTATTTTTGCATCTGAAAATGTCTTGGGTTAGATTATTTGTTACAAACCTGCAGGTGTTTCAAATCCATTGAGTTCTTTCCTGCATGCACAATGGCCCAAAGGAGCATGGGCAGCAGGAGGCAATTGAGCGCAGAGATACTGACTGACAGGGCTGGAGTTGCAAACTCTCCTGACCAAGTGTGGCCAAACGTACTGACCCTCCAAGTCGCATATGACAATCTTCAGACGTTTGAGAGACGGGGCACACCTGCTGGGGCTTGGGGCTTCAGCCATGTGGGAGGCACCTGCTGGGGCTTGGGGCTTCAGCCCCGCTCCTGCTGAAGCCCCAAGACCCCCCTCCCCGTGGGGCAGAAGCCCCTGCCCCACTACCCTGACCTTCCACCTACCGGTAGGTGGAGAATGGGTGAGATGTGGGGGGCTCTGTGAGCTGCACTTTAACTGTAAAAGAGCCGCATGTGGCTCATGAGCCGCTGTTCGGCCACCCCTGCTCTGGACCATACCTGGAATTGGGCACACACAGGGCCTGAGGTCATGGCTCTTGGTAGAGCTTTGCAGATGTAAAGCTAGATGCAGATTTCTGAGAGAGCACTGCACTCTGGCATAGCTTGAACTGTCTCCTTAGCCTGCTTTCCCATTCAGCTACAGACATCCCATAATGTGGCCTATTCCCCTACTTCAGGCGGGGGGGTGGGGGGGGAGGGGTCCAGTCCTGCAATCTGTATTGGACAATATTTGGATTGACCTCAGTGCAAGAGGCACTTGTACAACTGAGCCATATCTTGTATTCTCATATCCCAGAAGAGAAACTAAGAGAACCAGCTATCAAGAAAAATGTCAGTGGTGTTGGGGTCAATTTTTGAAATGTTGATATAAAGAGCCAACACCCAGTCCTACTGGTGTCAAAGGGGCCCTTACCATAGGCTTCAACGGGGTCAGATTCTGGCCCCAAACATCTTCAGTGTTTTGGATGGTAATCAGGTAGCCAGCTCTGAATTCCTTTCTTTGGGCTCAGTCCTGCAAGACTCTGAACACCTGACCCTAATCAAGCAAAGCACGTAAACATGTGCTTGCCTCAAGTAGGATAAGTCACGTGCGGGATCGGGGCCAGAGCACTCAGCCCCGTGCAGGATCAAACCCTCTATTCATTAGCCGGCAAGAGCACAACCTTCCCCACATTGCTCCATCAACGCGTCACAACCATGGCCTGGAGGGGCCACCTCTAGGGGCAAGAGCATAGTTCTGTCTAAATGCTCATTCACTACTTGGCATCTCTGTCTGAGAACGGCACTCTTGCTGGCAGTTAATGCCAACCACAGTGTGGACATCTGTCCACAGGGCCTTGCCTGAGACAGCTGCTGGACAGCTGCCAGTTGGCAACTTTCAGTTCCCATTGATCTAGACTAGGTTAGAATCTGTAACCTTGAAAGGTTTGTGTGTCTCCTATCCAACCCCTCCTGTACTGTAATATTTTTCACAAAATTATATTTTTCATGGTCACCTAGCAATATTTCCCACACACCACTGAGGAGGTGGCAGCTGTTCTGTTTTTGTACCTATTGTACGGAATACACAGTATGCGGCGCAGACTCACCGCGCAAGAGGGTGTTTGCATACATTGCTTTGGAGATCTAATGATGCATCATCCCTAGGGATACTGAATATTATGTCTAATAATACACCTTAATTGAAATAAATAGTGCACCTAATTATGTCTTGTTGTACATTTTGTACTCTACAGTTTATATGTGCATTGCTGCCATGATTAGAACATTTTTAAAAATTAGTCCTGTAGTTAATTTAATTTTGCCCATACAAATTTACAGCTGCAGCACTGAACACATTGGCGTCATTTGACAAAGATGCTGCCTTGTCTTCTGTAGGCTGAGTTAACATGTTCTCCTGTTTTTATGTTTTTGCAAAGCTTTACCATAAGAAACAACCTCTAGAGCTGGTAGGATGTTGAGGGTAGTAAGGAAAGAGATTCTTCTAACAGCATAAAGACTAGAACTTCTGCCCAGTCTTTTCAAACTTGAATAAATTAGTCCCTGTCAGCCACGTAAGAATGGTACTAGGAAGACAAGAGAGAGTAGAAAACAGGAAAGTAGCTCGAGATGTACAGAGAACGGATGTTTAGGAATATGATAGATGGACCATGCCATAGTAGGAAAATCAGCTTCCTCAGCAAGACATTAAAAAAACCTCTCCTTTGCCAGTGGAAAATCCGATGGGAAGAGTTTCAAAAGTGGCTAGTGATTTTGTTCAGTGTTGGGATGTTCAGCTCAAAGGAGTCTGATTTGCAGAAGGAGGGGCTCAGCACCTTCGGTATATCTGGCCCTCTTAAGGTGTCTCAAGCTGAGCACCTCAAAACTGTGCCACACAAAATGACTAGTCACCTATGAAAATCGTGATACTCTCGTCTCTCCCTCCTTTAAAAGAATGGGCGCTGGAGGTAAGCTAGGTGAATTCTTCTCCTGGGATCTTCTACGGGATAGCATACCATTAAACCCGTAAATACCGCCTCTCAAGGGGTAGCTACATCACCCTTCTGCCCATCCTGAATGATAATTGGCACTGGCTTGCTGAAAGTCTTGAAGAAAGTGGGGTATTTATTAGAGATGGGCCTCAGCAACATCTGGATGTGAACTTTCCGGCAGTTGTTTGGTTTGGCCCGCTTGGATAGGCTCAGCTCCAGGTTTGCTTCCTCCACCCCTCTACTAAGTTCATAGGTGTTTCAATGCAGGCCCATGTATAGTGAGTCTACATAAATGCAGTTCAGCCTCAGTTCTCATAATTCAACATACATTTTTTTCCTTTTACTTTATTTGCCATTTATAATTATTAGTATAACTTGTTAATCCTTCTGCCCTTAAAATGCCAGAGGTTTTAAGACAAGGGGGCCTAACACTGATGGACTCTGGGTGGGATTTTACAAAGCACCTTAGTGATTTAGGAGCAGAAATCCCATTAACTTTCTCCATTGGGATTTGAGCTCCTAATCAACATGAAAAGCTTAAACAGAGGATAATATTTAGGGTGGGAGACGCTTGTAACCACAAGACAAAATGGGAATGTATTCTAGGCCATGCTTTCCCCACAACATGTCCTTTGCTGCCATCTGGTGTTTATGTTTAGTTTCTTTGGCCAAAATCCTAAAGCCCTTGCCTAGGGCATCAAGCCAAGAGTGGCAATACCCACTGGACGCATTGCACTTCCGGTTTGTTTTATGCCACCTTGGGTTGGCCGTGTTTGAACAAACAGGGACTATTTGAACAGGTTTTTTTTAATTCGGGGCCTGTTTTTCCTTTCAGTTACTCCTTTTATGGGATCAGGGCAACACTAAAAGTTATACCATTGCTGTCACACTTTCCTAGGACATAATGCGGAGTCCTTGTGTTTAAATATAATAATCTAATAACTATTAAATACAACACACTGCCATCACCACCACCACGAGCACCACTCTGCCAGCCACAAGAGATGTACCCATCATAATGAATCTGTAATACATCACTTGGCAAAGTAAAGTCCTAACAGATGAGATGGTTTACCTCACTGACACACAACACAATCAGCACTGAGTCTTCCTTCCACCCAAACACATGTTGAATTTTAAGCACACAAGAAGTCCCATTGATTTTGATAGCAGCAGGTTCCTAGTGAAATTTTCAGACCTATTGCTAGACCAGTCTAGTTTAGCTAAGCAGCCACATTTTCATAGATGTATCCAAACAGAACCTTCTGAGAGTTGCCGGTCCACTGTATCCATTGGCTGAAGTGGAGTGGTCTTGTTTTTAAGGCACAGGATTGGAGCCATGAGACCTGATTTGATCCCTAAGTCTATCACAAACTCCCTGTGCGACCTTGGGCTAGTCACAGTTCACCTTGCTGTGCTTCAGTTTCCTCATTCATAATACGGGAAAGGTAGCAGGAGACTTTATTCATTAGTGCTAATAAAGCAATCTGAGTAACTTGTGTGGAAGGTGCCACATACGTAAGTTCAGATGACAGGCTGAATTACCCATCTTGGACTTGGACAGTTCACTTCCAGAAATTGTAATTGTGTGGGTTGAAAAATGCAGGGCAAGTCATCTTGAGGTTTTACCCACAAACTTTTTCAAACATCTGTGAGACCAAATTCAGCCCAGGTGTAGATAGGTGCAACTCTACTTGAGTCAGGGATATTATACTTGTTCTCTGCCAGGACTGAATGTCACTCGTATTTCCCACTGGTATATCATGGCTATGGGATAGCAGCCCTCTGAATTACATCCTGGCTATGGTGCGACTGCATCTGATGTAGTTGACTAAGCACGGGACTGGGAGCCAGGAATTCTAATCCTGGCACTGACATGGACTCCTTCGGTGGCCTTGGTCATGTTGTCCCTTTATCTTTCTCTGCCTGTTTCCTCATCTATAAAACCAGCTGGATGATGTATTGGAGGCTCAGAACCAGCCGTTTCTCTCTGTCCACACCACTAAAATACACCTCAGCCAGGCCCTCCTCATCTTCCATCTTGACTACTGCAGCCTCCTCCTCTCTGGCCCCCTGCCACCCACCATGGTCCCCTACAATTCATTCCAAACATAGCTACCAGGATAGTCATCCTTGCGTAATTCTCTGACCATAATACCCCTCCCCTACCTTCTTTGAAGCCCTCTATGTGCTCTCCCATGTCTACTGCATCAAATTTAAGCTTTTTTCCCCTTTGTCTTCAGGGCCTTCCCTGCTCGGCCCCTCCCTGCTCATCTACTCTTGTCTCTTATTCCATCACTCCTTCGTCCCCTTCTCTCCAGCAGTGACACCCAACGTGATGGCTCAGTTGTCCACTACTTCTGTAAATGAGGCCATGCTTCCTTCCATGCATGAAATGCCTTCCTCAGACCAATCCACCAGCTCACTCCACTGTCCTCCTCCAAATCCTCACCCTCAACACCCACGCTTTCGGCTATCCCTCTAGAAATCTGACTGCTCAAAAGAGGCTGAGGGACAATTGGATATAGCTGATCTGTATTGATTTATCATGTAAGAATAGATATGTATATTAAAAAGTGGTCCATATTTTGACTGTATCACTGGGTATATTTGCCAGCTTCAACTGTAAGTAAGCTCTTCGGCAGAGGGACTGTGCCTGCGTCTGTACATACGGCTGGTAACACAATGGGACCTCAAACTTGATTGGAGCGTCTAAATGCTACTGCAGTAAAAATTAGACAGTAAAGGCTGGTGCGGGTGAATGCCGGTGGACTCTATGCATCTAATAAGCATTATGATTTGTTTGGGTTTTTTTTGCTAGCTCTGACTAGCATGTCTGTTATATCCATTGAAAGAGAGGGGATGGGATGCTACTTTGGAAATGACGAACTTAGAACCTGCCCATCCAGGGGCTCCGATGACAGGGAAATCACAATGCAAAGTCTGAGGGATTTCTAGGCTCTCTCTTTAGCCTTCTATATGGGCATTCTTTGGATTTAGCAAATAGTATTTCAAAAGTGTATAAACAAATGTCTTATGACAACTTATGGCAGATTTCCACTAGAGGGCGCATTGCCTGTGCGTCTGTCATCTCTGAAGAGCTTTTAAAGCTGCTGGGTCTGCCTGACTATTTTATAAATAGCCTTAGGTTGAAAATTTTCCTGTTTGATTGATCGCTTCCTTAATAAGGTATCTGTTACAGATAAGATGTAACTGACGAGCTGTATGTTTGTTGTAGTGAAATACAGCTTTCTGGTGACAAAGCTCTGAAACTGAACGATTCCTCAATCTCTGTAATGAGGTGTCTAGTCATATCCCTTAAATAATTCTATAATATAATAATGTTATATTGCGTCTGTGCTGCATATCTGGGCCAGTAAGGTGCTCCGGCATTGCATTGCATTGGCACTAGCGATGACCTCAGGATGGTGGAGGAAGGGGAGAAAGGGAAAACAAAGAGGTGGGTTGGCTTGTTGATCTCACAATCCCCCAGCAGAGCAGGCAGAATAGTGGGGGTGGAAGTATTAATGAACGAATTACTGGCCAGTGGGTCAGGGCAGGACAAGGATAATGAATAACTTGCTAACAGGTGTTTGATCCTCTCCAGGGCTGGGCAGGGAGTGGGAAACGTTTATTTGCAAATAACGGAACCAAAAACATTGATTTAAAAAAAAAAATGCAGTCAAATTCTTTGTGACTATTATTGGACCAGATTTACCCACCAGAGAGGGTCACGTCTGGCTGATTCATCTCCGGTGTCAAAATCCCATCTGGAAAGTGCACACAGGAATCGCCAGACTGGATCAGACCCCCCCAAGAAAAATCAGCTGCTTGCTATAAACTGCATATGCAAATTTCTGTACATTTGTATCTGCATAACTTGGCAAATCTGGGGCATTGTGCTTCCAGGTAAATGGGCCATATTACACACACTGAACCAAAAGTTCATACTTAGGCACCCAGTTTTCCATTTGGGTGCTCAGGCTGGCACGTAGGCACCTGGAATGGCTATTGACGGGCTGGTTTTGGCAGTTGCACTTGCTGTGCTAGGGACCATAGCATGGGAGGGTGGGGGGAGAGAAAGAAAACGAATATGTTGATAGAGTTGATGAAGAACTAAAAATAAATCCAGGAAATTAAATACATTCAGGAAATTAAAAACGGCGCATCAGGGTGCAGACCTGCATGCGCTTGAATGCCATTTAGATATGGTTTTATTATTGGTTCTCATGAGACAACAATGCCTCCTGCCCTCAGCCTGTACTTCACAGCTCCTCAGCCTTGAATAAAGTTGTGTGTGTAATGTAAAGGCCTTCAGTGTCCAAAGAGGCAGACAAATCATCCCTTGCTAAATGGCAGCAGCTGAAACATGAAGACATTTGTGCAGGGAAGGGGGTGAGAGCAGCAGCTAGCCATAGACCACATACTGAATAAGGAATAACAAGATCTTGAGCCGCCTGAGGCGACATATCTCAGAACTGACAAGCTGGAAGACTTGGCTCCTTTCAAACATACCTGGTTTCCCCAGTGAGTAGTGATAATAGGATCCAAGCAAGGAATCAGTCATAAAGACAGGCGGAAAGACACTCTACGCTATTAACATGAGGCCGTGTCCAGGAGATGGAAATGTTTGCTAAGGAGATAGAACTTTTTTCAAATACATTTTGAAAACTTTAACTGACCTTGAAGGGTTGAGATTGAAGCAAGATGGATATGTGGGAAATGGAGGCCAGTTCTTTGCTCATCAAAGACTGAACTAATCAGAGGAGATTGACTCACAGGCCTTTTAATCTGATGTTGCAATCTTCAGCCCAAAGAGCTTTCGCGTGGTATGTAGAAAGGTTGCTTCACCCACTAGTGAAAAGTGGTCCCTTCTGGGATCACAGTGGCTGTTCTGCATCTCTGGGAGAGAGAGGCAACGAATAACTTTGAAGGTGAGGAACATCTGTAGGCAGCACGCACAGTAGTTGCCCAGGTTTGAATTTGCCTTGGAAAATGGGATTAATATTCCTGATTTTTCTGAACAGTGCCGGGGTTCTTTAATGACCTCTGATGGTAAAGGCCTAACTTTTGTGCTTCATTTAAAAGATGGCTCCTCCAGCAGCATAGTGCTTCCTAGAGTAGCGGTTCTCCAACTGTGGGTTGGGACCTCAAAGTAGGTTGCGACTCTGTTTTAATGGGGTCGCCAGGGCTGGTGTTAGACTTGCTGGGGTCTGAGGCCAAAGCTGAAGCCCGAGCCCAAAGCCCAAGGGCTTCAGCCCTGGGTGGCAGGCCCAGACTTCGGCTTCAGCCCTGGGTGGCGGGGCCCAGGCTTCGGCTTCAGCCCTGGGTGGCGGGCCCAGACTTCGGCTTCAGCCCTGGGTGGCGGGGCCCAGGCTTCGGCTTCAGCCCTGGGTGGCGGGCCCAGACTTCGGCTTCAGCCCCAGGTGGCGGGGCCCAGGCTAGAGGCCTCCTGTCTGGGGCTGAAGCTCTTGGGCTTCAGTTTTGCCCCCCTGCCCAGGATGGCAGGGCTTGGGTGGGCTCAGGCTTTGGTCCCTCCTCCTGGGGTCATATAATAATTTTTGTCAGAAAGGGGTTGTGATGCAATGAAGTTTGAGAAACCACTGTACTAGAGCCAGGCTAATATATTGATTCAGGGGGTCAGCACTTCCATAATACCTGCATTTTTCCTGTAGAGTTCCCCTCCAAATGCTGACCAGACCTGAGATCTAATCCCGGCCTATGGGGCTATGGATTTATCCATGAAGCCAACCTTTTCCGTCAGGATTTCTGCAAGATGGATTGCTTGGCGGTATAGGTGAGTGGCAGGATTTGAAAAAAAAAAAGTGCTGATAAATGCCAATTACAAATCTGACGACTATGTGAAACTTCATGTTGCTCAACATGTAATCTGAAACCAGCCTTTCACAGGAAACACGTCGGCGTTTGAGTATATTTAAATTGTGAAAAAATAGAAATGGTTGTTAAAGGTTGACCATTTTAGGTGTCTACTTAGGGCTGCAGCATCGGATTTTCAGATTTGAAGTGATTAGGCACCAAACTCCAACTGAATTTCAACAGCAGCACAGCACCCAAATTCCAGCTTTAAATGGGCAGGAGGACACCAGTGAAGCTGGCTTTCAGTGACATCGGCAATACTTAGTTGCTGTGCAGCACTTTTCATCCAGAGATCTCTACACACTTGAAGGTAGCTATCTCTAGGGCCTCTCATGCTTCATTGCTTCTGTAGGCCGAGCTGTATAATAAGTGGTGAGAGCAGCATATTAAGCTGCTGCCTGTGATATATGTAGGCATCTGCAGGAGGCGCCAGAGAGATTCCTCCGCCTGATGGCACCAAAATGGGCGCTCCATGGGACTGATTTTCCTCTCACTAGACATGACCTTCTCTTCCAGTGCAAAGCACCGTAAAGTCGCATCACAATGAACAGCAAATATAACACACGGGAGTCATTGGCCAGCAATCTTCTTCCACATTTCACAGCCTACCAGTCCCTCGTATTTGGAAATCTTCCTTCATTTCCATCCAACCCACACAGCCTGCAAACTCAAGTTTTCTTTGTCTGATCCTCTTGATGATATCTAGTATCATTCCAATTATGCTGTAAATCTCCTCTTTAGTTGTGTGCAAGGTATAGCTAATGTGTATCGACCATCTGCAGTATTTCAATTAAAAGGCAGAAAGCCACTTAATGCCATGTTTTCCTAGCGTCCATATCTCGCGTGCATCTAGCAAGATGCTGAAGACAAGAGACGGCAGCGATTTCATTTTACACTTCATAGTAATACCTTTGTTTCTCCAAAGGCGGCCTTGTGTCACTTGAGCAGCAGTTGCAAATCCTGTTTTATGTCGGATCTCTGTGATGTTTAGCATCACTAGTAGTCGTACTACCCAGGTATCTGATGTGCTCAGCACAGTCCAGTGCATCCTCAGATTTGGGTAGTACTAGCTTCACCTTTTCAACAGACTTAGATGTCACCATCTTCTTTGTCTCTTTAAGTGATATCTTTTGACCTAACTTTTCTACTTCCACGGCTACTCTTTCTTGCCATTTTTGCACCTCTTCTTGTGACAATCCAACCAGGTCAATATCATCAGCAAAGCACAGGTGACTAATCTGACTTACACCAGGAGAAATGAGGCTTTTCCAGTTTTCCTCAGACTCAATAGGGTTCTTCCCACGGATGCCGAGAATGTTCCCTGAGATTTTTTAATTGATTGGATACACCATTCAAGAGTTATAGTGTTACAGAGCAACAGAGAGAAATGCCATAGTGTTGAATGTAGGGCCTGGCTTCACTTGGCCAATTATGTCTGTGTTACAAATGGGTAAACTGAGGTAAATGAGTGACTGTGTGATCTATTGGGCTGTGGAATAATCTGCAAAGGGAAATGGTGGAAGCTGCCTCACTTGGGACACTTACAATTAGCCTTGACAAAATGACAATCCTGCATTGGCAGAAAGAAAATCTGGACCATCCATTAGACAGTTTCAATGTCTAACTCTTGCGATTCCCAACATGATTAACTATCCTTATCCTCATCCACCTGATCTCACGTGCTCAAAATGTTAGATCGCCCATAAGCTGGAAGACTTCATATCTTCCTCTTCATAGCAAATACTAGAGATGCTCAACTCCCCAGAAAGTGCCTTCTGGGTATATTAGTCACAGGTGACTAATCTGTTTTACACCAGTAGAAATCAGGCTTTTCCAGTTTTCATCAAAATAAATAGGGCTCTCTGACTGTAGTCAGAATAGTGAGGGTGTAGAAATCTCAACTCTTACTCATCATGTCACTTTCCTGTCTGTATTCAGTCATGCTTTAGAGGTAAAAATAAGGTAGGTTTGTTGTTTTTTTAAATTCACTTCTATTACTCCCAGAGCTATATTATCTCTGCAGGACTATGAGCTGTATTCTGTTCTGGTTTATGGTGTAATCAACAGAATTGTTAATTAATGAAGTTCCAGCTGCAGAATATTACTGCTGGTGATCCATGAGCCAGAAAGAACTTGGCTTGACTTCTGTATTCCAGGTGAAATATGCAGGGCCAGCACGAAGTAAAGACAATATCTTTTACTTTTATAACCTGTGCAAATCTGACCTGGAGTCACTGAAAAACCATAAATGTGGAACCACACAATGTCAATGGTATAGAATTGCTTTTCACGCTAGGGCTACGTAGTTAGGAGCTTGTTCATCTGAGTTTACCAGCAGGACACAATGCACTATAGCCTATGGTCTCTAATCTCTGCAGTCAGATGTTGTGGGTATAATTGAGAGATGGACCAGAACCTTATATACGAATACTCCTGAATCTTGGTTATATTCAGATTCTAATCTCTCTGCTTTGTACTTTGGGCTTATGTCTGCAGTAGTTATGATATAATATTAACCTGTCTCCCTCTAGCTGAGTGGTGAGAATTATGAGGATCCCTGCTCTTGCACTAGTGATAGAACATTTATGTGTTTGTGCTAATGCAATTGTATTGGAATTTGGGATGCAGCTTGCTTAATGGGTACTAACTAGGCAATTTCATTAGCTAGTAGTGAGTCTGTGGGATAATTTCATTAGCCTGATGTGCATAGTTACCTTTGCATTTCATTTTATATACAGTAATTGTAACCCTTATTTGGATGTGTTTTCACCACTCTGTTTTATAATCTCTCATTTCAGTGTCATTTTGTTCTATTTATTTTCTATTGACTTTTTTAATTGAATTCTGAAGAATCCTAGAACATGCAGGGCATGAGTTTTAAGTGTTGTGTCCTTTCAGCTTTTTTTTTTTTAAAAATGGTTTGGTTCACTAATGAGTGTGTGTATGACAGTGAATCCAACCTTGTCACACACCAAAGCATGAGACACAGAGTGGGGCTCTAAAATAGGTACAATATCCTTGGGTCTTTTCTTCCCCCTTCTTCTTTCACAATTATAACCAAGTACATAAAAGGATTCTAAGTATTAAATAGTTCAGTTGGTTCTTTTAAATATGATTCATTTAAATAAACTCATTTCTTAAGTGCATAGTTTTGAAACACAAGCATTCCAAAGCGCGAGGCATATACCAATCCATCTTTGCCACATTTGTTTCACTATCTTATTATTACATAAACCAAATTCAGAGGCTACACACCTCTCTTCCTGCCTCTGGCAGCATGTTACACCGCTATCTAGATTTTAACCAGTTTTCCAGATGTTCACCTCTGAATCTGGCCTTACATCTTCAACTATATCTAGGAAATTAATTTCTAATGTAATAAAGAGTCTAAAATAGGAGTAATGGGATGACATTAAGAACAAAAATTTAAGCCAATTTTTTGCAGTAGTCACTATGGAGTAGTTCTGCTGTCTCTTTTGTGTGTGTTTTGGGTGAAGTGGGGGGATTCTGTCCCATGCAGAGTATCCCTGCACCAAGCTTTTTTACTCAGGATTAGTACAGGGGCCAGGATTTGGACCATCAGCTGCAGTGTCTTCCCCAGGAATTGAAATTAGGGGTGTGTCTTTGAATTTACCGGGTGGTTGGAAAATGGCTAAACTGACAACACTCATGCACTACCCTCCTCTGGAGAGAATCAGAACTGCTCAATTAAAAGTGCCAGAGGCCCTGTACCCCTAGCAGCGAAGGGCCACTTTTCTTTAGCCCAGGTGTTAGGGACCTGTGCTTCTGGGATAGGAGGGTCTGCGTTGTATCCCAGATGTTTCCACGAAATTCCAAGTGATCAAATTTTTCAATTTAAGGACAACCAGGAGGTTCCAGATAGCCACTAACTTGGTACATTGCCGTGTACTGTAAGCTGCTGGTTTTTGACTAGTAAAATTAGGTGCAATTTTCTTCTTTTAAAGGATATAAGATTTAGTGACTTTTTGCCATTTCTTTTTCAAAGGCCTCTCTCCAATTTGCCTCCTGTTCCTTTATTGGTGACCTTCTGCAGCTGGAGTTTCCGAGTGACAGCTGCAGTCCTGCTAGTTTGGTGCATTTATTTCTCATTAGCTCTGCTTTTAGGGAGTGGCCACATGGCTTGCTGTCTGTACCCTGTGGCAGGCCTCAGGAGGGGATTCTCGCAAATCTTTATTGTGTCTGTATTGATGAAAGACTATGCCTCCATCTTTGTAATGAACAAAAGCAGCTGCTCTTTCTTGCAAAGAGAATCCATGGCTGCACTCTGTTCAGCTGGTTCCAGAAACTCGTGAAATCAGCCTGTAAGTCCTAGAACGTCCTGACCTGTGCATTGCACTGCCCTGGTCTGTGAATAACTTTACAGCAGCCCTCTCCCCCCCATGGGGGTGCTGTCATGTCAGAATGTGCCCTCCATCAAAATGGCCCTGGCTGCCATCTTAAGCTCTGGCAAGGTAATGAAGGGTTGTGTATTTTGGCAGGTATGAGGTGCCCCTCCTTGGGACTAGGGGTGAAAAATGAGGGTGGATGGGCACATTTTGATGGTCTCCCCATACCTATCAAAATGTGCCTTCCTATGGATCTATCATTTTTAATTGTATAATCCCCCCACCATCATAGTGAGTGTCCAGATATAGTTCACGCCCCATGGTGCGGGCTAAAGAGCCTGGATGAGAAGGTTCTCCAGCCACTGCAAACGCACATCATTGCAGTATTCCTGCACTGTCACAGTGTGGATGGGAGAGTGAATCATTCACTGGAACTGAGGGCAAGGGGGCAGGGGCCTGGCAGAGGCTTCACTTCCCCAGTGTACCCCCCGGCACATGCCCACTAGGTATGTTCAGAGAAGGGTGTGTGTTACAGGTTGTGTGTTCCTGATCCACAGAGGAAATGGGTCTGTTACAGTCACAGTTAGGGAGCCTTGACTCGTTAGCTCAAGATGTAGCAGTTCATGCTTTTAGCGCTGGAGGTTCAATCCCTGCTGTATTAGCCAAGATGGCGGTCATCATGTTGTCATATTCACAGTAGCCAAGAGGACACACTTTTCATGCAGGGCATATTTTGACACGATGGTGGCCACAGTTTTCTGGTGGGACTTGGCCATCTGTGCCTCAGACCAGCCAAATCTCTCCCATTTGGCTGGAGATTGAAGCAGAGCTTCCCTCCTTCTTTCTGACTAGCCACCAGAAAACTTTTCAGTCTTTACTCAGTTCCACTTTCCCTACTGCTGTGGGTGAATGAGGGGCATGTTGGCATGTGAAGCTCTCACTGTCTGTTGTATGGCTGCTCACTGCATCTGGGCACTTCCATCTCCAGAATTGTCAAAGTAACAGTGATTCCCTCCCCTCCCCTCTTCTCCTCCATGTCTCACCCTGCACTCCTCCTCCTCCCCTCCCTTCCATTTTCTTTATTCATGCTCCCTCTCAGTTGACCCTCATTAATTTTTGGCTCCTCCCCTTTCACTGAGGGGTGGACATTTGTTTCATGTGGATGGAGCCTTTTTCTGAGACCTTGTTCTTTCTAACCTAGGTCAGAGAGGCCAATGCCGTCCACCACCACTAACATTCCATTTTAAAGAAGAGCTGTGGGTTGGGGGGGGGGGGTGTTGGTTTTTGGTTATTTTTTCTTAAATGCAGCTTTTCTAATTATTTGTGTACTGCTGCTTTTTTTAATGTTACTGAAAAAAAATCACCTGAGGTTTTTTTCTGTTGTTACGTCTCTGCTGGCAGTTAATTATTGAGGCAGTTTATTTACAAGCAGCACTTCCTTCCTTCTAGCACCTGAGCAGGAGCATTTCTCTTTGCTGGAACAGTTGTTTAGATCTATTCCTCTTCAGACTGTGGTTGTAATTCAAACAATAGCTTTGACGGCGATTCAGCCTTGGATTTAGAAAAGTAAAAACCTCCCAAATTGCATGTGTTGGTGGACAGCCTTGGATTCGTTTCTTTTATTTATGCTTTACATTCAAGGGAAGATTCTCAAAGTGAACAATCTCAACTATGCCCTGACTGACAGGAATGGTCTTCAAGGTCCTGTTCTATGTTATATAGTATCTGAGGACCTTCCAGTTGTGCTATTCCACGTCATGACTAACAGCTGTCATATGGGGTTCATTCCCTCATCCTCTCTACGGGGGAGCAGTGTGTGTGTGGTGGAGTGCTTTGTTTGGGTAGGGTTTTGCTCTGGGTATGTCTGTTGTTTTGAAGGTACACACTGTGCTCTGTGCCTGTGAGTGAAGGAAGGACGAAGAAGTCCAGCATGCCCTTGGAGCAGAAGCTAGTGAGATCTGTGATGGCTCTTACTTCCTGTGGGAATTCATTCCACAGTCTCAGGCCAGCTCCTGAGAAAGCCCAGTCGTCATACGGATGAGCTTTGCCGTTATTGTAGAAAGCTCCATTGTGCCTGTAGAGCAGAATCATCAACCACAGTCTTCATCCCACAGCTTTAGGTGATTTGCTTTTAGATACCCTGGGCCCGTGTTCATTGATAGCCTGGAATTTGACTCAATATTTATGGGGAGCCAGTGTAGTGAGCAGAGGACAGGTCTGATGTGCTTACAGTAGCTCAAGTGGTTGAGGAGACTAGCTGCAGCATTCTGTACTCATTGGGAGTTTCCCAAGGGCTGATGGCATGTGACTGATGACAAAGTTATAAAGAAAATTGCATATGGGCACGTGACGCTCATTTGCTTTATGATAAAGGCCTGAAGTGTGGTCCATGCCACCCAGAATAGGAACCAGGGGCAGCTCTATGTATTTTGCCGCCCCAAGCATGGCAGTGAGGCAGCCTTTGGCGGCGTGCCTGCGGGAGGTCCTCTGATCCCTCATCTGCAGCGTACCGCCGCCGAATTGCCGCCAAATCCGCAGGACCAGAGGACCTTCTGCAGGCACTCTGCTGAAGGCTGCCTCACTGCTGCCCTCACAGCGACCGGCAGCCCGCCCCCCGCGGCTTGCCGCCCCAGACATACACTTGGTGCGCTGGTGCCTGGAGCCGCCCCCGATAGGAACGCACATTAAAGCTGGTTTTTCAGTTTATAAAAGAACTATTTTTCAAGACAATTTAGGCTACCATAATATTTCAGCTGGATTGTACTGGTAATTATGAGCCTGCTCAAGGACAAGTGAAACCAGTGGCTGACACAGCCACCTCTGTGTTTGTACATTGCAATCCTTGGTCTCCTGGGAGTTAATGGTTATTACATTAGACACCATAGCAAGTCAGAACTTTACACAGAGAGAGGGAAATACAGCAGGGATCCTTGTGCTCAAAGTACAGGCCAATACCACTTGTGCTACCAAAGAATCTCTTCTAGCTCATTGGCTCAAATTGTTTAGACACTCAGTCAAACAGTTCTGATTCTGTTCTGCAGACAGCAGAGGTGCATGCACATATACACACGTTCACTATCCCCTACATCTAACCCCATATGTTCACAGAGTTAGATTTCCTGTCTTTGAGAAGGCTTTCATTTCCTCAAGCTCCCGATTTGCAGTGAATAAAGGACATGTTCAGAGTTCCCTTAAAGAAGCATTTAAGTGCAGGCTGCTTCCAGGGCTTTTGTTGTTTTTTTTCCTCGTTACAATATATAACTGAGTAAAGTCTTCCTGTTGCCCAGGCAGTTCTGGTGAACTCCCAAATGAACATACGTCAAACAAACTCTCTTTTCCATGGGGCAGGACCAGATCGAAAGCCCTACACCAAAATCCCCAAATTGAAAGCCCTCATTGGGTTTCAGAAAGAAGCCTTATCAATGCATTATCACGTATAGATACTTGTGCACAACATGTCATGGCCATTTCCAAAGGGGCTGAACCCTCAGAAGATCTTCTGCTTCTCTGAGGGTTTGGGAACCTCCAGCTGCTCCATGTCATGTCACATTGGGTTCCATGGAAGATCATCTTGAGGGAAAGATATCTTTCATTCACGGGGGCTGGTGAGCGGGAATTGGGAACTACTGTCAGAAATTGCAGTGTTGGGATAGTGACCCTGTCGAGAATTTGACTTGTTGGTAATTCAGATGTCTAGGGTCTTCTATCCTTTGGGGTTTCCAATGTTGGAATTTTGGTCCTAGGATATCCTGTTAGAGACAGAAGGATATAGATCTTTTCTGGAAAGTGTGACCTCAACCCAGCCATCTGGTGCTTTCTTCTCAATTCTTCTTTCTCCTCCATCTACTTACCCCCATTCTCCGACTCATTTCTGCTACTTATACTATCATTCTTTTCTTGATTCTTCATTCTGCTTTTATGTGGAAAACGTTAAGCTTTCTGCCACTGAGACACTCTTTCCAGACATTCTAGGGACTGATTCATCTTTCACCTGCACCATTTTAACTCCATTCACTCCTGATTTTCACCAATGTAATTGAGAAGAAATTTGTCCCTGACTCCTATTTTACACCAATGTAACTGAGAGGAAATGTGGCCCTGGATTGATAGAACAGAAACACAAGGATGTGTTTGGTTCTAAAGAGAAATGGGTCCAAGTTGAGAAGCTGGTATCCATCTAGCCTTCCCCAAAGCTCCTGGGGGTTGAGGTCTTATGTTCTAGTTTGGGCCCATTTTCACTCCTGGGGCCTAGGGTGACCAGATGAGAATTCCAAAATATCGGGACCGCCACAGGGGGAGCGCCTTTTCAATTGTTACACTCACCCATCCGAGTCTTCGGCGGCACTTCGGCAGAGGGTCCTTCAGTCACTGACGGTCTTTGGCAACATTTTGGCGGTGGGTAATAAACCTTGCCGCCAAAGAAGGAAGTACCCGCCGCCGAAATGCCGTCAAAGACGGAAAGTGTAACAATTGAAAAGGCAGCCCCCTGTCTCTCACCGCCACATAAGCAACAAGAAGGAAAAAAAAAAAAAAAGAGCCCGAAACAAAATATCGGGACAAATGGCATCCCAACCGTACTTCAGTCAGGACACGTGACAAACTACTCGATATTGGGACAGTCCCGATTTTATCGGGATGTCTGGTCACCCTACTGGGGCCTCATTTTTAAAATTGTCCCTGTGCACCTACAATTGGACATTCCATACTTATGTGCTCACACTGCACCCTTTGCACATGCACATGCACATAGTTCAAGCAAGAACTTTGCAGGCATGCTGTAGCCTCACATGATTATGTGCATGCAATTCCATGTACCCTACTTCCAAAATTATGCCCCTCTCTCATGCTATACCTATCTATCTTTGTCTGTTATGCCACACACATCATCACGGTAACTAAGCTCCCTTAATGGCTTGTCTCAGTGCAGAGAAGGGTGGACATACGGCCCAGTAGCAATGGCACCAAACAGTCTTCCAGCGGCATGCATCTCTGTATCAGCTGCATCAAGTTGGCTCATTTGGCAGGCATCAAATCACCAGCACACGGGGCTGAGGGAAACCCCAACACATACAGCTCCCTCCTTTAACAAACATTTTAATTCTTCCCCATGTGAAGCTGAGAGTGTGGGAGAAGAGCAATGGGAAAGACGAGGCTTTCCAAAAACCCAGTCCAAAATACTCACACATTAATTTTGCCTTCCCTTTCCTAGAGGGGATGTTTGATTCCACAGATGCTCCTAGTACTCAGTTAGAGCCTGGAAAGTCTTGACTTTTTTCTTTTTTTTCTTTTTTTTGGACAGTGCTTCTGGCAACTAGCAGCAAACTAAGATGAGATTCCCCTCATGGCTCTTCCACCCACAATTCAAAATAACAACCGGCTCACTGGAAAGCTCTTTTCATTCAAAGAAACACCATTGTGTCTTGAACGTTGCCTCAAGAAAGTGAAGGCAGAACTATTGATCTAAGCTGTGGCACTGGCTGTCGGGGGAGGCTACCAAGAGAGAAACAGAGAGTGAGTTTGCTTCAAGCACATGCAGCGTTACAATAACATTTGTGTGCTGTGCATTGGCCTCTGGCACGCAGCTTGACCCTAAACTGAGACGCAACATGCAGTGCCTATTCTCTTTCCCTATGTGGAGCTAAGATAGCAGATCACAAGGATGTTGGAAGTAGCTCTTTAAAATAAAATAAAAACTACCCTGATATCACAGGGAGATGGACACTGAAATGAAACTCAAATTATTGGTTAAAGTACAGGATGGTGAGTTAGGATCTTGGGCCAGATTGCCCACTATTCTTGTGGTGTCATTTAACACACTTGTGCAAA
Organism: Chrysemys picta bellii; assembly: GCF_011386835.1. NCBI lineage: Eukaryota > Metazoa > Chordata > Testudines > Emydidae > Chrysemys > Chrysemys picta. The sequence goes on along the minus strand of NC_088792.1, from coordinate 20,103,419 downwards.
CTGGATGTAAAATGCTACCAAACCAGAATTCTCACCCTCTTGCAGCATCTTCTTAAAAAATGTTTTGTTCAAAATAAGAGGTGAGTTGAAATTTCAACAACAGCTGATTCTCAAAAAAAAAAAAAAAAATCACATGTGCTGGAGGGATTATCACTAGGCTGGGATTGCAGAATGCTTGGGTTCTGTTCACACTGCTGTCACTGAGTGGCTCTTAATACTTTGCAGGTTACAAACATCAGGCCAAGCTCCAGATTATTCAGGGTAACTTTGCTGATGTCATTGGAGTTATTATAAGAAGGGCTGGTCCTGCTGTCTGTTATTACAGTTGCCTGACACTTCCCATGTTTTCAGTTACTTATAACTTTGCCAAATGTCAACTGTTTCAGATAAAATTGTAAGGGACCATTCAAGGAGGAGTGGACCTTGAATGGCCCCTTAGAATATGTGCTAACTACTTATGCTAAAAAATTGGTTCTACCTTGTATTTAGCTGTGACGCTCAGAGTAACTTTACCAGACCTGAAGAAGAGTCTGTGTAGCTCAAAACCTTCTCTCTCTCACCTACAGAAGTTGGTCCAATAAAAGATATTATCTCACCCACTTTGTCTCTCTAACTTCAGACTTTTTCAAAATATTTCCCCCTCATTTTTTATTCAGCTAAATCTATTCTCTGTGGGGCACCTGGCATTGGCCACTGTCGGAAGACAGGATACGGGGCTAGATGGACCTTTGGTCTGACCCAGTATGGCCGCTCTTATGTTCTATGCATTTGCCAAATTTGATCCCAATTTGAGAATAGTTTCAGTTGCCCTGAAACTGCATGTTTCCGAGAATTTGCTATTTGGCCAAAAAATTCACCCAGCTCTGTTTATAAATCTTAAAAATCTGGGGAATGCTCAGTGGAGACTTGCTAAAGCTTAACAGGCAAAATCTCCAAAAATTCCATTATTTCTGAGCATGCTCGAGCATTGCTCCCAGTGTTGACCAAACGGCACAAGCACTAACCCCACAGAGTGACTGAGAATGCTCCTTCTATCCCAAGGTTACAAGCGCTAACCTGGACTTTCCTTGTAATAGCAACTCCCAGCTGCTCCAGGCCAGAGTGGGGCCAGGTGCTGGAAATGAGACCCACGGAGACTGTGTCCTGCGCTCTGAGTGACCCCTGTGCTGGCATCCAGGCAGTGTGGAGGAAGAAGGCATCTGATTCAAAGGAAGTGGGGAGAAAAGCCAGAACGGGGAGTGGAAAAAGAGTATTTTGGATCAGGAGTCTGGTGATAGGGTTGTCAGTAGTCCCATATTATAAAGGATGTCCTTTATTTAAATAAAAAATTGGCTGCTCAGTACTAAATCAGTACTAGGTGCCTTTTATCCCGTATTTCAACTAGGATGGGGAGTGGTGCTCTGGCACCTCACTTTGCAAAGTGCTGCTGCCTGGTTGGCAACTTGACCTGGCACTTGGGGTTGTAACACCACTCAGATTTGGTTCAGCCAGTGACTGGGCCAAATTTGAGCAGTGGGGTGACCGGGCAGCTGGAGGTGTGTGTGTGCAACTCCAACGTGACAGCTGCTGCCATCCAGAGCATACATGAGTGCTGGCACCAGTTCTGGGACCAGTGCTGGAGCTGCTCCAGCCTGGAGACCAAGAAGAAGGTCCCTTACGAGTGGATCATCTTTTGCAGAGGTAGGGCCAGAGAGCCTTCCTCCTCCCAGTCCCTTGGGGAACACTGTTCACAGTCACCCTCTCACTACAACTAAACACAGGAGCCAGGTCCACATCAGGTACCCTGTGGCTCTAACATGTGCACTGCAGTGGAGATTGCAGCCTCCTGTCCCTTCCATAACTAACCAGGCAGGACTTAGGAAGCCCCAATCTGGTGACATTAGACAGCACAGGCTGGGAGCTAGAGAGCCAGAGGGAATCACAGGGTCTGCCTGTGTCTAGCAGGCCCAACACAGAAACCTCTTTATATTCATTACAGCTGAGTCCTGTCTCTTCTCCGCACACCTCAGTTTCTCAGCTCCTCCTTTTCCTTTCCTAAGCCCCACAGATGCTCAGCGCCTGCCATTCCGGGGGATCCCAAGGTTCTTTCCAAACTCAGCCAAAGCTCTCACTGGTCTCAATGGACATTTTTCCTGAAAAAAGGGACAGTGGGGTTTGTCCCAGGAAGCACTTTGATGGCCTTTGAAATGCAGCCAGTTCTGGGGTAGGACATGGCAGCAGCTCAGCAGCAATGGCACACAGCAGTTTAAGAGAGGCTGTGAAGGGGAGTCTTGTTATCCAGTAGGAATTGTGGGATGGGGGCCGATTTTGAGGGGGTGGGTGACTGTACTCATCCGTGTTGGAATTTGGCTAGGACAGTGGGGTGAATACACCAACTTGTCACTTCCTGCAACTGTGCGAAATTTCAACCGTTTACCACACAGTTTAAAAACATCCTTAGTCCCTACAGCATGGACTACATCAATAAGCTTGCTAGTGAAATGATTTGCATTTCAAATGTTGCTAACAAATTGTCTTGTAGAAGAACCAAGGTCGAATTATTGGTGACTGATATTTTTGCTCCAAAGTCTGTGAGAGATTTTTATGAGATTTATTAACACCACTACCAGAACAGCCTGTGTATTTTTCTACAGTGACTGTTGCCTCAAATAAAGTGATCAGAAAGATGTTTCCAATGTGCAATTACTTTTTCTGAAGACAGTGAAGAATCTGCAAGAAGCATTCATCATGCTGTAAAGAACTGCCGAGAGAAACATTGGCTTAACATTAATTGTGTTACGGCATACGCTGATAATGGAAATGTGAGCTATAGCAAACACAACTTGGTTTATCTGTCATTATGTGCTGAAAATGACCACACTATGAAGGTGAACTGCCCCGCACATGTAGCCTACAATACTTGCAAACATGCGAGTGATCAGCTGTCAGCTGACATAGAAATCATTGTGTTGAAATTTTACAGCCATTGTTCTGTATCTGCAAAGTGCAGAAAAGAACTCAGAAGTTTCTTTGCATTTGTTGAAATTGAATGGAAAGAAGCACTGCAACATGTCAGCACAGAATGGCTGTTCCTCAACCCAGAGTCAGCCAACTTTTGAGAAACTGGATAGCAATTACAACCTACTCCAAGTCACTCGGGAATTTTGGCCTGTAGCTTTAAAGAATTTTTTTTACTGAAGATGACAAATATACCTGTGTAACCCCCAGGAGCTTATCTAGACTCCTGGGGCTCTGCGTGCTGGTAGCTCAGGGAGAGCCCAGGGCAGACTCGGAGTCTGCTCAGCAACTGAGAGGGGAGAGACACTACCTAGAACAACAAGGGCCATTATTGGTTATGGGGAGGGTTGCAGGCATGCCTGCTTAGAAGAAGGGGCGGAGTCAAAAGATTGACAAGGGAAAGCCGGGGAAGAAGAGTTAGCCTGAACAATCAGAAGTGAGATGCCCTTCCCTGGGAGTTCAGGAGAGGGGGAAGCCATTTTGGATCCATCTGGAGCCAGCCAAGGAAAGGGCAGGACTGGCCATGTGGGGAGCTGGGGAGTCCCAGGCCTGCATGAGTTCCCCCTGAGAACTGGCCCGTGGGGACCTGAAAGCAAGATCCCTCAGCTTGAGAGTTTCCCACTCCAAGGTGACTCCCAGTTTGTAGAGCTTTGTTGGGAAAACGTCCCCCAGCCAGGCTGAGTTATCCCTCTGGCTGCTTACGTGAGATCAGTCACCACTGCTCTGACTGCGAGGCCAGGGCTGCTGCCAGCTGAGCACTGAGGTGGAAGACTAAAGATTGAGCCCTGCACCCCTTTGTGGTGAGGGGAAATCCTGGCACCAGCAGCAGCCTGACTCCTGCATGAAGAGGACGCCTGCCAGCAGTGATTGTCAGCCCCTCTGCAGTGACTGAGGAGTCCAGAGCCACCTCTGAACCTGAGGATCCATCATGGAGGTGTGAGCGCACTATCATTTAGTTAACAAGCCAGGGAGATTGTTTGGGGGACCCCTTACTCCCTGAACTGTGTCTTTAGGCCAGGGGGTAAGGTTTTGGGGGGGTTGTTACCGGCTGCCTATTAAATTTGCAGAGGGACTTTTCCACTTTATCGCACTTGTGAGTCTTTTGGCCTGTGCTGAAACCAGTCCACCACATTGCTAACTGCTACACAGAAGATATCGTGGTCACAGGTCATCAAGGGCCCCTACAAAGTGCACGTACCAACTGGACACTAATTTTATGTTGGCTATATCAGATCACGTGACTGGGGAAATTCATGGGTATTATCAGCATGGACACTGGTGACCCTGAGAATAGTGTTGTACCCTGTTATGTTATATTTAGCTCCTGTTTAATATAATTACTGCGTTGAATATATTGTATGTATGTGTGTTCTTTCTTGGAAGTCTCCAACTATCGGGCAAGTAAGTGGGGGCAACCCTGTGGTTAGAATTTTCCTCCCAATCTGCCCTGGTGACCCTGGGAAGAAGCAAGGGGGGTGGAGGCACCACCAAATAAATTCATATGGGAAGAAAAAGAAGTTGCACCCTGTTGAGTGGGTAATGGGATCCAGAAGAACCCAGGCCTGTCCATCAGAACCCATAAGGAGATTGGCACTAAAGGAGGTAACTGGGTAGATAAGGAGCACTACACCTGCATTGTCGAAATTTACATTGTTTTTGCCATAATGTGGCTTGTGTCTTTGATGAAGTTAGAATCAAAACTGTGTTACTGATGTGTGCACAGTGATGTACCATTTGAAGATGAAGATGCTAAAGCAGAAAGAGGATAGTTTTTTGGATTCCAACCTAAACAACAGATTGGAAAAACTATCATCAGAACTAAAAAGTGAAGGTAAAGCAAGGCTTCATTAAGTCTTATGACTCTGTGCTTTTGTACAAAGATAATTGGTTTGATTTCTCTTTTGAGAATGTAATGATGAAGCTGAATCCCATTGGCTTCTACAAGAAGCTTCGTTTCTCAGACCCAGGTAGTAATGGAAGCACTCAAAATGAAAGAAACCACAAATGTGAATCTACGAGGAATTCTGCACCAGTTAAAATAGGATTGAAACATCAAGAAATGACATTTCCAAATCTGTGGGTGAAAAGTGGATGGATGTTTTTCTGAAAAGAAAACCTGGAAAACTTGTTCCAAATTGTATCATTTGTACTTAGTGTACCAAGGTCAAACATGTTTGTAGAGAGGATTTTTTTCCTTAATGGGGAATAAATGGTCTGATGAAGAACACAGAGATGCAGTGTAGATTTAATTAAAAGCGAACTCCAAATTTGCATACCTTTCCAGTTATCCTGCAAAGATTTCTTCAGCAGGATCAGGAGTTACTGAGTGTGGCAAAAAGCAGAAAGAAATACCCCTGGCATATGTAGACAAGTACTGCTTAATAATAATCTATAGACTAGACACCTCAAATTTCACAGGTCTCCATCCCTGAAAAAAAATCAGTGCATCTCCATGAGGTTGGCCTGAAGGGATGAGAGTGCTAGGAAAACTGTCCCATATTTTTGAAATACAATGTTGGCAATACTATTTGGTGAGACTTGGAGCTGGATGGGAGTGAGGGGGAGAAACTTGAACTGAGACTGGGATCTGGATGGGGAAGGGAGACTGGAACTGGTTGGTAGGGAGACAGAGACTGAGAGCTGGTGAGGGAAGTAGGGGTGAAGGGAGACTGGGAACCAGTTGACTGAGAGATACACTGAGACCTGAAAAGGAGATGGGGAGGATACTGGGACTAGCTGAAGAAGGAGGCTGAGACTAGGAAACAATGGGGGGCAATAGAGGTGAGGGGAGAAGAGGTAGATCTCACAACCTCACAAGGAGATGTGGTGTGGGAGAGAAATGGGAGTGTCTGGGCAAAGAGCCTGGGAGGAGGAGCCAGGGAGGAAGGCAGGGGTAGATTGAGATTGGATGAGGCAAGGAGGTTGGGGCTTGGAGCCTGTGGGGTTGGGGGGAGATGGATGGGATAAGGAGCTGGGGTAGGGGGTTGGAACTAGAATTGGTTGCACAAGGAGACAGGGAACGAAGAGGTGGTCTGTGAGTGGGGGGGGGGATCGGGGACTGGCTGGGCAAAGACAGGAACTAGCTGTGGAGAGGGAGAGCCGGGGGGGGGGGGCAATTGGGACTTGGACAGCAAGCCCAGAGGGCTAGGCTAGGACTAGCTGGGACCAGAAGCCTGAGGAATGTAGGCTGGGACTGGATAGGCAAGGAGAATGGGACTCTGATAAGGAGCCAGGAGGTGGGACAGACTGAGAGGGGATGAGGTAGAATGGGTCAAGTATGGGGGAAATGGGCAGAAGGGTCTGTACCCACTAGAGGCTGGAATGGAACCCAAGATATCTGTGTCTCACCATTCCTCTGCTGTCAGCAAATACCTGTGAAACCCACTGGCAAAGTGTCCCATCCCCCTCTAGTGTTGGTTTGTGTAAAGGATAACAACCTACAACTGCTATCAGTTACTCTGCTCAAGTGGCAGAGGTCTATGCGGTGGAGCTAAAGGTTCCATCCCCACTGATGATTCATGTGGGTGTCAATTTGCAACCAGATGATGGAATTTTTGGTAGATTTTTTGTTGTTGTTTTCTTTAAAAGCTAACTGAAAAACCTAGAAAAGTACACACACATCAACTACGTTAAAAGAACAGTAAGGTTGCAAAGGCAAGCACTCAAAAGTTAAGAAATCCCAGAATTAAGGTTGCCTGTGGAACTTTAATTCAGCTCCCCTATGCATATGAATTATGATGCAGTTTTTAATTACATGATCACATTCTTTTTTTATATATATATGTAAACACTGTTTCCATTGAGCACTCACAGCGGCAACTGAAATCAGTGAAAGTTGGACTTTGCACATATTAAGTGCTATATAATGCTAAGTACTCTGAAAATCAGGGCCTAGGCATCTCAGCTTGCACACCCAAAATTAGTGGGTAGTTTTACCTCAATCTCTCTATGTCTCAGTCCCCCATCTGTAAAATACTCCCTGACCTCACCTCACAGGGGTATTAAGATAAATTCCTTAATGTTTGTGAAGCATTCAGATACCAAAGTGAGGAGGACCACAGAAAAGCTCCTGAGGAAACTAATAAAGCCTTGGGCCGTACACTGAACAGCGAAATATTGACTAGCTGCTCATCAGGTTAGCACTGTCCATCCTGAGCACTAGGGAAGGGGTCCTCTGGAAAAATATGGGATCACTTAATTAGACACTATATGACAATGCATATGCACCGGGGTTGAATTAAGGTAGGATAGGCAACCTTAATTCCATCATTTGCTAACTTTGGAGTGTTTGACTTTGCAACCTTAATAATGTTCTTTTACCATTGTGTGTGTGTGTGTGTAATTCCACATTTACCGTGGTGTAATTGAGAATAGAATCTGGCATATTATTAGCTAGGCTATAACATCGTGTGAGGTAGATACATTGCAGATGGAGGAAACTGAGGCTCAGAAAGGTTGTGTGATCACCAAAGGTTCACACAGGCAGGGCCAGGGATAGAATCCAAGTCTCCAAACTCCCAGTCCCGAGCTTGAATTAGTAGAAGCTGATCTAAGTTCTGAGGTTGTCAGGAAACCCAGAACCAAACAAGTTCCACTGGGGCTATACGGACGTAACTGAAGATAGAATTTGGTCTTGTATGGCCCATATTGCACCCTGTCATGGAAAACATCCACAGGAAGGGGACAGAGCCTAGAAAACATTGCAAGATTCCCCTTGTGGGGTCTCCATGGGGAGAGGAATAGTTTTGGAGGCAGCATAGTGGATGTCTGCTCTGGCCTGACCCCGGCCCTCCCCCGCTCAAACCTGCCCACGGGGTCACTGCGGCGGTGGCAATGTGTTCCACTCCTGCCGGCCGCTGCCCCCGGGGTCAGTGTGAGTGCAACCGAGTGAGAGATGCTGCGGCTCCTCAGTCCGCAAGATACAGAGTACAGTGAGGTGGCAGTGGCCAGCAGGAGCAGGGCACGCAGCTGCCTCCACCAGTGCTGCCTTAGGGAGATGGGAAGACCATCACACTAATACCAGCATTCTTTCTGCAGCTAACATCACCGGTGTTGAGGCAAAGATTATGACACATCAATTTTGCTGGGCTGGCCATGGTGGGCGGATGGCTGATACTCGTCTTCCGAAGCAAGTCCTCTTTTCTCAACTTAGTCACGGTAAGAGGATCCGCAGGGGGACAGAAGAAATGATACAAGGACACCCTGAAAATATATCTTAAAAAAGGAGGCATTGACCCCAAAATTGGGAAGAGCAGGCTGGCAATAGACTGCCATGGCATTGCATCATACATCATGCCTCAGCCCATTTTGAGGAGAATTGCCTTGCTCAAGAGGCTGAGAAACAGCAGAGGAGGAAGGAAAGTGTACAACATCCTGGCCAGTAGTTATGCTCCACGCTGTCACATATGTGGAAAAACCTGGAGAGCATGAATTGGACTGCTCAGCCATCTTAAGTCTCATCAATGACTTTTTCCCCCCTACAGTCGTCATCCTTGTATTGAGGGATAGATGACGATGATGGATCTTGGAGTCTCTTTGTGCTGCCCTCATGGCGACCCTCCCTCCTTAATAAACTTTTTGCCTCCCTGTGCAGCAGTAACGATGGAGGTGACCACAGGGAAGCAAAATGGCTCCTGGCAGCAGCATTCATGTTTGCTTGGGCTATTGTAGGGAGAGGGATCTGGGTGTCTATTGTAGGGAGAGGGATCTCTCTGGCATGCTGCAGAGAGATCTAGCCTCAGTTCCGTATACCCTTGGGAGCCCTCATCCCAGAAAGCATAGGCCGGGGGGCTTCTATATGATCTGGGAGGCAGGAAGGAACGTGTCATGAGTTTGCCTCCGTCTCCGCTTGCTGCCTTCTTCCACTGAGTGGGCTTAGTAGATAACTTGTTTTGTTTGCAGGGTATGGTAGGGCAGGAAAGCAAAACAATAAGCCATGAGACACTGCTGGGCTCCCTGAAAATCAGAAACTGCAGGGTGATCTTTGCGGGGAAACCCTTCGACCCAACTATACATTATCTAAATTCTTCTGGGCAAATGAGTTTCTGAGCTGTTCAGAACAGTTTCTCTGAATCCCTTCACAAAGGCTCTGGCAATGCGAATCCCACTATGCCTTGGGCAGCGGTGCAGTGTGATTACGATGTTGATATGATATTCTGATTACCAACGAGTGTTGTTACGGAGAGGAAGGTTGGTCCAGCGGTTAGGGCACTAGCTTCACTTCCCTTCTCCACCCCAGACTTCCTGTGTGACCTCGGGCAAGTCACTTAGTCTCTCTGTGCCTCAGTTCCCCATCTGTAAAATGGGGATAATAGCCCTGCTCTACTTCACGAGGGTGCTGTGAGGGTAAAGACTGTGAGGTGCTCAGCTACTATAGTGCTGGTGGCCAGAGACGTACATTAGAAAGCGTCTCTCTCATACCATTCAAAGACTTAAATGTTAACATGCATGATTTGGAGGGGGATGGTGGGGGAAGAGAAAGAGATAAAAATGCTACTAGCTCAGTGTATATATAGAGATCCCCAAAGTCATTGCCCATTGTAGACCATAGGTTTGCTCCTAAGTGACATAACATGCTTTAGTTCCATGGATTTACATCAGCCCAGTCTCTGGCTCAGTGCTGTGCTGGATTTACCTAGTGATGTTGGGATATATGTGTGTAAAATTATTTTAGCTTTAATATTTGTGAAGCACCCGGAGTTCCAAATCAGTGCTGGAAAAGGCGAAATAAATCTCCGGAGGCGTTGGCATTTCTCTCCATTGCTACCCTTGTACTATGACGTCAGGAGAAAAGGGAAACGTTATCACTTTCATGGAGTTGTAGGGAGAAGCATCCAGAATATGAAGGGGGCTGTCATGTGGAGGGGGTGGAGCAAATTTTGGAATTTATAGAAGCCCCACTTTTGCAGTTGGTTCCCACTCTGGTCAACCACAAGACTCTGCTTTCAGGGGAAGTGGGATCAAGCCTTTGGAGAACTCTTAGAACTTTGCCCACCTACAAATCATGCAAATGCTTCAGAGCTTTGCGGAGCCCACAGGGCAGGGGCTCTCAGCCTTTCCAGACTGCTGTACCCCTGCCAGGAGTCTGATGTGTCTTGCGTACCGCCAAGCTTCACCTCACTTGAAAACTACTTGCTTACAAAAATCAGACAGAAAAATACAAAAGTGTCACAGCACATTGTTACTGAAAAATTGCTGACTCTCTCATTTTTCACTATACCATTATAAAATAAATCAATTGGAATATAAATGCTGCCCTTACATTTCAGTGTATAGTATATACAGCAGTATAAACAAGTCATTGTATGAAATTTTAGTTTGTACTGACTTTGCTAGTGCTTTGTACATAGCCTGTTGTAAAACTAGGCAAATATCTAGATGAGTTGCTGTACCCCCTGGAAGACCTCTGCATATCCCAGGGTTACATGTACCCCTATTTGAGTGTTAAGGATATTCAGCAAATAAGACCGAGTGATCTGCAGGTTTATAGCATGAAGACAATGCCGAAATGTTGTTGCACCTGATTAATGCAATCCGTCAATGTCTGATTAAAATGAGCAGAAATTTTTTATTTCCTCTGCAGCAAAAGAGCTCTCTTATGCGGAAAGTGCTTCTCTTAATTAGCACTCTCTGAGCTAGGCACCTCTTCAGCTAGGCACAGCATCAGCATCGTGGATTAATTCCTCTCTGCCTTAATAACATTCTCATTTCATAAGTGTATTAAGCAGGATTAAATATACACGTGTGAGTTTTTTTCCTTTGGTTGTGTCACAAATGTCCTTCACACAGTAATGGAATTGGATGTCAGTGTTGGAAGGAGAGCGATTCTTATAACCATCTGAGACAGGCCCATGCCAAAATCTTTTAGGGAGGAGGAGTCCAGACTCACAGCTGGTTTGTTTCGATAATAGGCGGGACCAAACTCCCCTGTTTAAACACTGGGTAAAATCTTGGCCCCATTGATGTCAATGGCAAAATTCCATTCAGTAAGGTCAAGATGTTGCCCAGTTTTTACAATAGAATTACAAAGTAACTTTATCTGTTTGAATTATGTGCCAAAGTGCTTGCAGGATTCATGCCTTAGTGACTGAAAGGAATGTGGATGTTATGCAGTATATTGGGCTGCTAGTAAAATAGCTGATAGAGCATCAAAAAATCTTACACCCGAAATGAATTCTAATAGAAAACTGTCAGATGGATTGAAAACTGGCTGAACGACACACACATTTATAAACTGCAGTGTATTGAACTGTGGGGAAAGGAATGTAATAAGGTAGCACAAGGATTGGTGTTCAAGCCAATCTTTTTTCACATTATTTCACCCAGGAGACCTGATCAGAATCGAGTCTCCATTACTTTATGCATGTGAATGTTCTGGAAGAGGGGGCTCGACAGCAAATTAATGAAATTAGCAGATGATAATAAATTGAGACGAGTTGAAAATGTCATGAAGGACAGGGAGAGAAGGTTAGAAACCTAGGTGGGAAATGAGATTCACCTTGGAAAAATGCAAGGTAACAAATGTGGGGAAGAGTCTAGCGGAATGGGGCAAAAACTAAACTGATACTCAGTGCAGAGAGAAAGTTGGTGTTGATAATACAGAAAAAGATGTTACAAGGTAACAAGTTCTATTATTATTTGTCTTACAATATTGTATAGGGGGGCTCTCAGAGTTTCATCAGAAAATGCTGGTTTGTTGAACCTGAAATGTCTTGCGAAAGTGAGCCTGGTTTGACGAACTTTCATTGAATCACAGGCAGGGTTCAGAAAACTGCCTGGCTCCCTGCCAGCTCTCCTGGCAGTCTTTGGGGGAGCCCGGGTTTTCGGGGTCCATGGCAGTCCTGCCATGAAGACTGCCTGAAGCCCTGAGACTGCCATAAAGTCTAATAGAAACAATAAAACTGACAAGAATGTCATCTTCAGTTAGCAACTGCAGGTCCTGGGACGCATATTTCATTTAGGAAACACCATGTGTCAGTGTTCTGAAAGAAATTTGTTCCCAGATTGCCAGTTTGCAAGATATTTTGAAACATTTGGTTTTGGTCCAGTTTGGATCAAAACTGAAACTGTGAAATCTCTAAATTTCTCACAAGCTGAAAATCCTGAGTTTTGGCTAGCTCCCTACGTTCAGCATTTCTGTCTGTTCAAATAGGAATTAATTAATCCTATGGGCTGTGTTATACAGGAGGTCAGACAAGATGGTCACACTGGTTCCGGCTGACCTTGAAATCTAGGAATTTGTTTGCCTTGATGTAACATGAAAACTTATAAATACCACATCTGATCAGTGGTAACATTTCCACGACTGCTCTAGGCATCAATCAGCAAAATCCTGTTGATTTTGGTAAAAACTGTAAAATTGGAAAAGCAATTCACACTTAAACAGTTACTCCTTGATCTGCCTGCAGAGAGCCACCCACCAGGCAGCAGGGAAAGGCAGAGGTAGAGGGCAGTGAGGGAGGTTTCATTCCTTCCTCCTTCCCAGTGTGTTGCCTCCCCAAAGCCTGTTCCAAGGTTGGAGGAAGGAAAGACACTCATAGGGCACCATCTGTCTGTCCCTCCCTTCCCATACAGGGGGAAGAAAGGGACTTTGGAGGTGGAGAAAAAAGAGAAACACACAGAGCCAGGGGCGCTGGAACGGGGAGGGGGAGCATGGCCCCATCACTTTTTTCCAGCTGTAAGGGCGAGCGATGGTGGGGAGGGGGAGAGGAGGAGCGAGCAGGGGGGCGGGTACTGGGGGGGGGGGGAAGAGGCAGCGTAAGAGTGGGGCCTTGGGGAGAAGGGGCAGAATGAGGCCATGGTTTGGGCACCGGTGGCCCCCCATTTTTAAAGAGCTTCTACCACTCCTGCATAGATTCCTTGGCCTACGAGGAATGTGGAGGAACGTAGGCATAGATTCCCTGGCCTACGAGGGCAGAGAATGGGAGATCCAGATATGGGAGGAAGGGACTGGGGGGCATGCAGAGCCCTGGCATTGGGGGAGAATAGTGGAAATGGAGTGGCACCCCCATCAGCTTTAACCAGGTCTCTGATTGATGGCAGCCATTAACGCCTTTGAGCACAACAACAGGAGTGCAATATTAACATACTGTTTTTCTGCCAGGACATTTCACCTCACAATCCCCATCAATTTTGCTCCCATCCTAATCTCATTGACTTTAAAGACAGAAGGGACCATCATGATCATTTAGTCTGACATCCTGCACATTGCAAGCCACAGAACGTCTCCCAGCCACTCCAGTAATAGGCCCAACACACCTCTGGCTGAGTTACTGAAGTCCTCAAATCTTGATTTAAAAACTTCAAGTTACAGAGAATCCACCAATTACTCTATTTCAAACCCTCAAGTGACCCGTGCCGCACCCTGAAGAGGAAGGCAAAACCACTCCAGGGGTCTCTGCCAATCTGACTGGGGTTGGGGTGTGGGAATTTCTTCCCAGCACCAAATATCAGTTAAACCCTGAGTAGATGGGCAAGAAGCCCCTAACAGATACATTGGAGCTTTCTCTCTCTGCCCAATGTTTTCTCAGTGAAGCAGGAGGAACTGCTTTCCTCCATGTGCTCTTAATGAATATCTATTGTGTCTGTGGAGTCTGTTATCTGGGGCAGACTTCAACCATTCTGTTCTCATGGAGAATTCATTACTGTCCCAACTCTTCCAGCCTCAGCTTCCATATCTAAGTTCTCAGTTTCTGGGGGTAGCCATGCTCAGATTCTGCCACCTTCCCCCAATATCTTCTCAGAGGGTCCTTAGACCTGAAAAGCCATTTGTACTTAAAAAGTCAGATAACACACAGTGCTTGGTCTACATGAGTGGCAAAGTGTGTGACACTCTAGTCCTCTAGACTATGGAAAGAAGGAAGTATTACACCTCTACCCCGATATAACGCTGTCCTCGGGAGCCAAAAAAATCTCACTACGTTATAGGTGAAACCGCATTATATCGAACTTGCTTTGATCCGCCGGAGTGTGCAGCCCCGCCCCCCCGGAGCGCTGCTTTACCCCGTTATATCTGAATTGGTGTTATATCGGGTTGCGTTATATCGGGGTAGAGGTGTATTATATTATTTTTACTGATGAGGCACAGCAAGCTCAAGTGACTTGCCAAAATCTGGGCAAAGATGTTTGTGGCAGAGGTGGGAATTGAATGTAGATCTCCTGAGTCTTACTCCAATGCCCTAATCTCAAAATCACCCTTTCTCACAACCTTCTTTCACCCTTTCCATATGTGGTTCTACAATGAGTAATGGCAGACCCTCCCTCCCACCTCTCCCCAGAAGGCCAGTACAGTTGTAGGCTGATAAGATATCCCCATCGGTTCCTGGCCCAGAGAGATATAGTGCTTTTCCTGTTTGGGTCTCATGTGCAGGGCCGGCTCTAGGTTTTTTGCTGCCCCAAGTTGCCAGGGAGCGCAACTGCAGAAGCAAAAAAAAAAAAAAAAAAACTCCCAGAATGCCGCCCCTAAAATTGTGCCGCCCCAAGCACATGCTTGGTTTGCCGGTGCCTAGAACCGGCCCTGCTTATGTGACATCACCTGTATCCAAATCTGAGCCCCTCTTTACCAAGAAGACATTGACAAAATGGATGTAATTCAGAGCAACAAAAATAATTAGTGCACTGACACACTAGAAAAGATTATGAACTGACTACATATAGCTTGCCAAATTGATATCTTTGGATGGGGCTTTATTACACCCTACAAATATCTGTTGTTAATGGCAGCTGGGGGTACTCGGAAACTCACAGGCTTGGGCCCTAAGGAAGAGACCGAAGAAGGAAGGATAGCCACTAATATTAGTCTGAGGGCTCGTCTCTGAACCCTTTACTGATGAGGAACTCCCATTGAATCTAGCTGGAGTTTTGCCCAAGTACGTAGTTCAGAGCAGTGCCCTAAATTAGCTCATATAGAGCTCCACTCTGCATTCAGTTACACTGGGGGGAGGCGGGGGTGCGTGCTATTCCCACAAAGCTAATAGCAGCTACCTCCATGTAGCTGAAGTCTAGCTGAGCCCACAGACTTTTGATTGCCGTGAGTGTTCATGCTTTTGATCCCAGCAGCTCAGCAAAAAGGGCACTCTAAGGGCTCCAGGCTTAAACGGTGGAGACATTATTAACTGCTTTCAGCAGTGAAAAGATGAGGCAGGGCAGTGCTGATCAGTTACGAGCACAATGCAACCAATCAAGGTTTATTCCAGACAAAATGCAATTCTGAACTCCTGTTGCAAATGATTCGTTGTGCATCCAATGGCAATCAATGGTAAATTGGCAGGCTAGAAGAAATGAGACCATGAAATGACTCCATGATTACAGGTTCCAGTTTACCCTATGTCAATTGCAGAGTAATTCTTCAGTCTTTGAGACAGCCAAACAGTAAGAAACAAGAACATTAAAAATCCCAAGTTTAAAAGTAAACTTTTATCCCCAGTGGAAGAACGAGCACTTGTAGTTGACCTTAGTCTCAAACTCAATTTACCTTAGGGCCAGTTCCAGTCCTCAAATCCTCCCAGCGGGCCAATAATGTCACTCATGCTGCCCAGAATCCGCCCCCAAAACTCCGCCCACTCTGGGAGGGAATTTGGGTGTGGGAGGAGGTCTGGGGTAGGGGTTTGGGGTGCAGGCTCTGGGAGGGAGTTTGGGTGCTGGGTGCAGGCTCTGGGCTGGGGCAGGGGGTGGGGTGCAGGAGGAGGGGGTGAGGTTGCAGGTTCTAGGAGGGGTGCAGGCTCTGGGAGGGAGTTTGGGAGGGAAGGGGATGCAGGCTCTTGGAGGGAGTTTGGGGGCGGGAGGGCGTGTGTGGTGGGGGGGGTGCAGGGTCTGGGAGGGAGTTTGGGGGCAGGAAGGGGGTGGGGTGCAGGCTCTGGGAGGGAGTTCGGGGGGTGGTGCTTACCTGAGGCTCCAAGGGTGGGCAGGGTGGCCTTCGCGCGCTGCTGCGCCCAGGCACCACCTCCGTAGCTTCCCATTGGCCACAGGGGCACTTGGGGCACGTGGAGGCACAGCCCTGCCCCGCTCTGCCCCGCCCTGGGGCCACCGGGAGGGGCTGGCAGACGCATGGAGCGAGCAGGCAGATGCCAGTCAGCTCCGCTGTGCTGCCGGGGCCCTCGGCCAAGGGGGCCAAGGGAGAGACCCGGCCCAAAAACTTCTGGAGTTCCGCGGGCCACATTTGGGAGGTGGCCCGCGGGCCGTGAGTTTGAAACCCCTGCCTTAGATATAGTTCCAAAGAGAGCTGCATAGAGACAAGAGACTGATGGCTTCAGTTTAGGCTACAGTCCTAATGATTATTGTACATCGCAGTACCAAAATTTAAAGTAAAAAGGTCATTTATGAGACCAGAAGCCCAACTAATATGCAATTTGTTTGCTCTGTATTTAATGCTCCACCTGTGCTGCGCTGTGAGCAAAATCAGACCATTAAAAAAACATTGCCTAAATATTCAGCAACGATGACTAGTGATTTTGGATGCCCAGCTTGACAGTTCAAAGCACCCTGGCTTCAGGAAGTGCTGAAAATCATGCCCCTTCTAGGCATCTCCAGTTAGGCACTGGAAAACAGAGGTCCCCAAAATCACTTACAGCTCCTCAAAGTCCTTGGTGGGAATCTGCAGCCCCCGTCTCAAGGTTCCTGTTGTCCTTCATCTTATCCAAGCATCTGGACTTATTTCAGCCAGTTCTACTCTGGATTTCTCAGGCACCCTGAACTGAAGTGCAGGGGAGCCCTGCTTTCGCTGACCCTCACTGTGGAAACCATAGAGTGCTATTGTAAATTGTGAGAGGGGTTAATTTAAAGCCCTGGGGTTAGAGTGAGTGGAAAAATTAAAAAAAAACAACCACCACTCTATTTTCATTAAAACAAATTGACATTTTGGGGGAGGACATTTTTCATTGACATTTCCCATTTTTAAAACCTAACCTGGACTGAAAAACAGCAACAAATGTTTGCAAAGTTTTCATCAAAGTTTTAATCAATGGAGCTGCTGTAGGGTTGACTAGTGACAAATATATAGAGAAGGACCCAGCAACAGGCAAAGGCAAAACACCATGACTCGCTCCATTCCTCTTCACAGTGTGTTGTGATTTACAGGGACACCGTTCAGCTGTCTACCTTCTAGCTCCCTAGAAGACATTTTAAGCATACTCAATAACAGGACTCCTTGGGGAGTTAATCCAGGGATGAAATGGCCCCAGAAGGCTAAACAGATCTCAGTCATGTTTCTTATAAGAAGAAATGAGCTCCTCTGTCCTCTAGATAACCCAAAATACTTGAATCTAGGCCTACATTTTCAAAGGTCATGATGGTGTCAATCGTGGCCCCCATTGTTATAACATCTGAGACACTGGGTGCCATGGGGATTTTCAAAGCTGCTGTTTGGTTGTGCCTAAGTCCCCTGAGCTCTAGGAGACTCCTGTGCTCCAAGTGGATGAGCTTGGGGGGGCATGGCTTTAGCACTTGGAGTGCTCAAGGGTGCTCTAGGTTCTACAAATATAACCCAGTAGGTGTAGGTTTAGGCACTCAAACAGCAGCCTGTGCCACCGCTCCCTAGATAGAATATAAACCTCTCCACACAAACAATTGACTGTGGGTGAGCAGATAACACCAAGGTGATGGGCTAGGGTTAGTTTTACGAGCTGGTCTATACAAAGTTGTGACATTAGCTCATTCTGACAAAACATATGTCTAGGGCCAAATTCTGCACTGATTTATAGTCTGTGATTCTGTTGTCGACCCTAGAATTGGTGACCCTTCACTACCCCGAGGGTAAGTCAGTGCAGAATATGTCCTGTTGTTCTTTTAAAAGAAATTGTCTGAATCCAGGTATTTTATTTCCCCTATTATTCCAAATATTTTTTGTTGAA
This sequence comes from Chrysemys picta bellii, assembly GCF_011386835.1. NCBI lineage: Eukaryota > Metazoa > Chordata > Testudines > Emydidae > Chrysemys > Chrysemys picta. The sequence continues at coordinate 20,085,576 of NC_088792.1, read as the reverse complement.
ACAAGCATATGGATTTGGAAAAAAGGCTTTAATAAAGCAAGCAATAGCCCTCCTATGAGCCTGAAATTACTGACCTCCATTTGTCTCCACACCATGTAGCCAGGGAAATCTCCTGAAAATAACTCAAATCAGCCTAGCATTTAAGCAAATGGACTCCATCGACAATGGAAGGTTTTGCAATGCTCTTAAAGAAGCTAGTGTTTATCTACTCCAGCTGACAGCGTGCAGACAGCCACTGGGCTATGGGCCATAGCAGATGTCTGCCTGCCTGCCTGCTAGCTCTCCTTGTGTATCTTGCTGAAGTTAAGGTGGTCTGACGCATATACAAAGAAGCTGGTAATTATGGAACCCTGCCGGATGAAAGGGCTGTGGAGTTTAGAAGAAGCACATATGGTCATATGCTGCCTAGAAGCATGTAGATTGCTAGTCCTTGTCATTTTTAGGGAGTAGCTATACTAGTAGAGTGCATTGTCCATCACGATTATAAACAGTGCTCTCTGAGCACAGCTCTAACCCCTGCACATGCACTGGACTTGCTATTCCGTCACACTGAAAAGGGGGCTGACAATCGTCATGTAAATGGATTGCTAGTGCTATGTGATGCCGCATTGCAGTGCTAACCTGATAGCACCTGATGGTGTGAATTTTGGATTTGAACTTTGTACTTCTTAACTATTATGGCAGGTGCCAACAGATGGTGGTGTTAAATATGATCTTCCAAGTTCTCTTTCTTAGCATGTGAACAAATCATGCTGTGTGGTGTTAGTTTTGTTCTAACAGGGTTTTGGGGAGAGGGAACTGTGTGAGCAGCAGCAGAGTTTGCTCTCAGCCTGGGTCTCTGACTGGTGTCAATTCTTAATGGAGTTTCTCCCTGGCAACTGGGCCCTGATGTTGGGCTGAGATATCTGACAGTAGGGATTTCCCGGCATGCTGTTTGTGACACTTAAAATTTGTTTCACTGTTGGATTTTTTTTTCCCCTTTGTCCACTGGGCAGCCAGCCTGCAAGGCCCCAGACATTTGCTACTGCTTGCTAAGTGGGAAGAAGGGGCAACATTATTATTTAAGGTATATGTATGTATGTATATATAATATATATACAATTATTATTTTTTAAAAAATTTAAAAGAATGTTAAATTGCGTTGAAAGTTGACAGCTAAGACTGCCCATGCAACCTTATTTCTGCCTCCTTCTGTGAATGTTGGCTTCAAGTATTTGTATCTGGCTCCCCCAGCCCGCTCAAATTCAGGGCTGTTTGGATATAGAGTGCCAGTTCAGGCTCATCTCTAGTCTATGGACCGGATTGTACCCATCTGTACATAGGTGTACCAGGAGGAACATGGCACCTCCCCTCCCTTGCACCATTTTGCCCTGGTCTGGCACAATCCCATTCAGGAGCACATGGCCCACTCCCTGCTAACAGTGCTGCTAGTGCTAGTTGCCCTAAAGGGAATGAGGAATGCTGAGGGTGGACCACAGTTCTATTCCTCTCCACTAGCCAGTGGCTGTTCATTGGGCTCATACCGAACCTCATGCAACGGGGGCCTAGCCACCACTGCAGTATGCCCCCCTGAGAGAGCCTAGGAGGAATTCTGGCTGGCTCTTTCGCTGTAGTTCTTCCCCTCCAATGTGTCTCTGGCTAAGAAAATAGGAAGCTAGCCCAAGACCTGCAATTGTCTTAACCCTTTGTAAACTTGGCACCAAAAGGGCATTCCCAAGCTGAAAAGCTCAGTGGGTGAACAGTGCGCCTCATGCAAAATTCACCCTCAGTGCAAAGACACTCTCAGCATGAAGGGCCGAGAGTTGTAATCATTCTGGAAATGAAGCTCCTTGACCATAGCAAAACACTGCCCCGTGCATTAATAGCCTCCCATTATCTCAGCCTTTTAGTCCTTTGCTCAGCATTATGTCGTATTCTATTAATGCTTGTCATGACTGTAGGCAGATTGGTGAAGGACATCTGCTGGACACAGGCACAAGGGGGACTGTTACAGCAGGCCTGTTTGAAGCATGGAGTCTGGAAGTGTCACAGTGTGAATTTAAATGGATTGAAAGTGCCACTTGGAAGATGCTGCACAATATATTTTTCACTTCTTTGAAATACAAATATGTCTCCAAATATGTCTCTGAGCGCAGAACAGTTCCTGTTAGTCTGAAAGAGGGGCTGGAGAAAGTCAGTGTCAGAGCAGAACAATGCAGAGAATATTGTAAATGCAATAGCAGAACAGCTCACAAATAGGGTTCAGGGGGGCTATGATCACCCCTGCTTTATGGTTAGCAGGGAACACTCTTCTGTTTTGTAACATGACGGCACTGGATAGAAAAGGTTACGAATGAATGAGGTAAAGGGAAAAAAATGTTTCCTTGTAGCTGGTCTTGAAGTAAACAACTTCAAGAAGTTTTTAGGACAATGCAGTAACTCCTCACTTAAAGTCCTCCCGGTTTTGTTACATTGCTGATCAATTAGGGAACATGCTCGTTTAAAGTTGTGCGGTGCTCCGTCGTTTGGCAGCCGCCTGCTTTGTCGACTGCTTGCAGAAAGAGCAGCCCGTTGCAGCTAGCTGGTGGGGGCTTGGAACCAGGGTGGACCGGCAGCCCCCCATCAGCTCCCCCTATTGGCTCCCCGCTCCCCTAAGTTCCCTGTGCTGCAGTCGCCCAGCAGGCTAGCAATTACAGCTACCCCTCCCCCCACTGCCATGTGCTGCTCCTGCCCTCTGCCTTGGAGCTGCTCCCCGAGACTCCTGCTTGCTGTGCGGGGGGGAGGAGGGAGGAGAAGGGGGGCTAATGTCAGGGTATCCCCCTCCTCCCTGCTCCTACACCCTGCTTACCCCTGCTCCATGTAGAGCAGGGTGGGGACACGGAGGGAGAGAGACAGAGAGCCTGGGGCAGCACCTGCTGTCTCAACTTCCTGATCCTCTTAAAAAGCCAATGCACTTAAGAGTGGGTCAGCTTACTTAACGGGGCAGTGTGCAACTCTCTCTCTCTCTCCCACACACAAGGTGTGTGTCTGTCTCTGTCTGCTATGCTGTCTCCCCTCCCCTCCATTCCTGCTGTCTTGTAGAGTGAGAGGCTACAGTGACAACAATGTGTTAACCCTTGAGGGCTCAGCCGCATGCTATTTCATCATTTAGCACAGGGGTTCTCAAACTGGGGATTGGGACCACTCAGGGAGTCATGAGGTTATTACATGGGAGGGTCGCGAGCTGTCAGCCTCCACCCCAAACCCTGCTTTGCCTCCAGCATTTATAATGGTGTTAAATATATAAAACAGTATTTTTAATTTATATGGGGGGGTCGCACTCAGAGGCTTGCTATGTGAAAGGGGTCACCAGTACAAAAGTTTGAGAACCACTGATTTAGCGGCAAGGCATTCCCTGGGAAATATCCCTCACTCTTCCACCCTCTAACTTCACCACCTCAACCAAGCTTCACAATCATCATAGCTGTGAACAGTATTAAATTGTTTGTTTAAAACATATACTGTGTGTATATCTATATAATATATAATTTTTTGTCTGGTGAAAAAAATTTCCCTGGAACCTAACCCCCCCTCATTTATAGAATCATAGAATCATAGAATATCAGGGTTGGAAGGGACCTCAAGAGATCATCTAGTCCAACCCCCTGCTCAAAGCAGGACCAATTCCCAACTAAATCATCCCAGCCAGGGCTTTGTCAAGCCGGGCCTTAAAAACCTCCAAGGAAGGAGACTCCACCACCTCCCTAGGTAACGTATTCCAGTGCTTCACCACCCTCCTAGTGAAATAGTGTTTCCTAATATCCAACCTGGACCTCCCCCACTGCAACTTGAGACCATTGCTCCTTGTTCTGTCATCTGCCACCACTGAGAACAGCCGAGCTCCATCCTCTTTGGAACCCCCCTTCAGGTAGTTGAAGGCTGCTATCAAATCCCCCCTCACTCTTCTCTTCTGGAGACTAAACAATCCCAGTTCCCTCAGCCTCTCCTCATAAGTCATGTGCTCCAGACCCCTAATCATTTTTGTTGCCCTCCATTGGACTCTTTCCAATTTTTCCACATCCTTCTTGTAGTGTGGGGCCCAAAACTGGACACAGTATTCCAGATGAGGCCTCACCAATGTCGAATAAAGGGGAACTATCACGTTCCTCGATCTGCTGGCAATGCCCCTACTTATACAGCCCAAAATGCCGTTAGCCTTCTTGGCAACAAGAGCACACTGTTGACTCATATCCAACTTCTCGTCCACTGTGACCCCTAGGTCCTTTTCTGCAGAACTGCTACCTAGCCATTCGGTCCCTAGTCTGTAGCAGTGCATGGGATTCTTCCGTCCTAAGTGCAGGACTCTGCACTTGTCCTTGTTGAACCTCATCAGGTTTTTTTTGGCCCAATCCTCTAATTTGTCTAGGTCCCTCTGTATCCGATCCCTACCCTCTAGTGTATCTACCACGCCTCCTAGTTTAGTGTCATCTGCAAACTTGCTGAGAGTGCAGTCCACACCATCCTCCAGATCATTAATAAAGATATTAAACAAAACCGGCCCCAGGACCGACCCTTGGGGCACTCCGCTTGAAACCAGCTGCCAACTAGACATGGAGCCATTGATCACTACCCGTTGAGCCCGACAATCTAGCCAGCTTTCTATCCACCTTACAGTCCATTCATCCAGCCCATACTTCTTTAACTTGGCGGCAAGAATACTGTGGGAGACCGTATCAAAAGCTTTGCTAAAGTCAAGGAATAACACATCCACTGCTTTTCCCTCATCCACAGAGCCAGTCATCTCATCATAGAAGGCAATTAGGTTAGTCAGGCACGACTTCCCCTTCGTGAATCCATGCTGACTGTTCCTGATCACTTTCCTCTCCTCTAAATGTTTCATAATTGATTCCTTGAGGACCTGCTCCATGATTTTTCCAGGGACTGAGGTGAGGCTGACTGGCCTGTAGTTCCCCGGATCCTCCTTCTTCCCTTTTTTAAAGATGGGCACTACATTAGCCTTTTTCCAGTCATCTGGGACCTCCCCCGATCGCCATGAGTTTTCAAAAATAATGGCTAATGGCTCTGCAATCTCACCCGCCAACTCCTTTAGCACCCTCGGATGCAGCGCATCCGGCCCCATGGACTTGTGCACGTCCAGTTTTTCTAAATAGTCCCGAACCACTTCTTTCTCCACAGAGGGCTGGTCACCTTCTCCCCATATTGTGCTGCCCAGTGCAGCAATCTGGGAGCTGACCTTGTTCGTGAAGACAGAGGCAAAAAAATCATTGAGTACATTAGCTTTTTCCACATCCTCGGTCACTAGGTTGCCTCCCTCATTCAGTAAGGGGCCCACCCTTTCCTTGATTTTCTTCATTTACATTAATTCTTATGGGGAAATTGGATTCACTTAACGTTGTTTTGCTTAAAGTCGCATTTTTCAGGACCATAACTACAACGTTAAGTGAGGAGTTACTGTATCAGGACAACATCTGTGCTACAAAGCGGAGCCGTTCAAACTATGAGTGTTCATTCTGGGTGAAATTCACTTCTACGCGAGGCCTGTCCACCACTTACGTGCCTCTTAAGCCATCTATGATTCAGTCCTTATTTGTGAGTATTTGCATAATCTCCAGTTCTTTGTGAAAATGTTCATGATTCCAGAAAGTGTCCAGCATTTTAGCACAAATGATTATTCCTCCATAAATTCAGGCTGAATTAACTTTATTCACGATTTATTTTATTTCCATTTCAGAAAGTTTTACCATCCAATCAGGGATCAGAGTAAATATCATGTGACTCAGGTGATCGACCGCAGAACATGAATAGTGAATGGCAAATGTAACCCAAGTGAATAGTTTGAGCAACCAACATTATTAATGGTTGTACTGTGGTAGCACCTGGTGACCCTAGTCAGGGATCAGAGCCCCATTGTGCCATAAATGCATAACAAGAAGACAGTCCCTAACCCAAAGAGTTTACAATCTACATAGTAAGAATTTCCCCCCACAGTATTTAGTGAATATTCACAGTGAACAAATACATTAAAAAAACCTGGGATTGATTCAGAAATTATTTGTTAACCTACCAAAGGAGATAAAATTCAGGTGAAATTCACACCTGAAAAGCACTCAAGTCTCACTTATGCCCATATTCCGTAATTGTATATCAGACTATTCTACTATTTTTTTCTTCTTTTCTTTTGTCCTCTTTGGCACAAATTTAAGACTAACATTTCTCCCTGATAATGTCAGATGTCCTGATAAGCTCAGCATCTTAGGTGACCACCTGTTGCCTTGTTGTTGGAGATGCCACTAACTAGGCGGAGTGATTTATTCACTAGGGGCAGGGATTCAGGTCTGAGAATGGGCTTTGAGATTCCCAATGGGGAACATCTGCCTGAAAATTTCATGCTGTGTCTTGCAAGAGCTGTGCCTAGCAGCAGTGTCTGTCTCCCTGCTGACTTGTCCTTTCAGTTCCTGCAGGAAAATGCCCAGCTTTCTTTGAGCAAAGCTCTTAATCGAAATATAGGACATTATTTTTCTTGCAAAGGTCATGGTACCAGAAAACTGTCACTTGCCAAAAAAATATGACATGGGCTAGGAGATAGAGGGAACTGCTCACAGCCATGGGTGCATCATAGTTTAGGAATCTGCTCCTGTTCCCACTGAGGCATGGCAAACCTCCCAGTGATGCATGACCAGGCCTTGGGAGAGTGAGCAAGAGGTCCTGGAGCACCGGAGTGGGCAGAACAGCATATCACTTTTGCGATTTCTGTATTCGCAGCACTGATGCAGACAGCCAAACATTAGGGGCTGGACCACGATCAGGACTCTGGGAATAAAATGGGCTTAAGCCATAAAGTTTAGCTCCAGATGCTCAAATTGGTTAGACTTAGCTAAAGGCCTGGTCTAGTTCTTTATCTATGTGGGCTGATCTGTCCCTCCTGAACAGCCGTGCAGTTGTTGCAGTGAGACTTTGCACTTTACTCATTGCGGGGGTTTGGATACGGAGTACATATCCATATCCAAACTTAAGTTAAACTTAAACTTAAACAGTTTAGTTTAAAGTCTTTATAAAAACCCAGTCTATTACACCCCATTACCATTATATGCAAGGTGCTCTGTTGCTTTAAGTAGTGGGAAAGCACACACACAGAGCCATTTGTAGTGCACAACAAGAGGTTGCATTGGTCCCACAAAGTCCAAGAACAATACTGTGTATTCTTGATCACCATCTACCGGCACCTTATCTATTGTCTGTTGAGAGATATACGGACATCTCTTTTTTTTATAGCAAATTCTGTAATGGAGGAGTTAGTGTCGGTTTCCTATTTACTCCTAAATATTTTTCAAGACTAAACAAAGAGGGAGATAGTAAAGGAGAGAAAGAATCACTGAAGGAAATGAATTGGACGTGTATCCTGAGTGCATAGATCCCGCAGCAGATACAACAGGACTTGCTTCATCATGAGCACTCTGTTCTAAGGTATGTCTATGCTGGAGCTGTAAGGTATAATTTCCAGCTAGAGGAGACATACCCATGCATGCTAAAAATATCAGCGTAGCCACTGCAGCATGGGTGGCGGGACAGGTTAGCTGCCTAAGGACCCTAGGCTCCCTGACAGGGTCATAGGGCAGGCAGCTCTTCCTGCCACTCATGCTGTCACAGTTGCACCTCCAAGGAAGTACCTCCAAATAATACAAGAACTAGCGGCCACCTAATGTAATTACTAGGCAACAGGTTTAAAACAAACATAAGGAAGTATTTCTTCACGCAACACACCGTCAATCTGTGGAACTTGGTGCCAGGGGATGTTGTGAAGGCCAAAAGTATAAAAAACTTTCTTTGACAAAATTTCAATCAGGTCTAGTCATTTTTGTTGGCCATGGATTAATCTGACCTGGTTTTTGCATATGTTTTACATTTGGTTTTGTGTACTGAGTCTAACGTGTGGACTATATTATACAGAGAAAATATAAATACATGGTCCCTGACAGACCATCATATTTTAAAAGAATAGTGGATAGTAAAATAAAGAATGGGGATGTACTTTACTGACCCAATGAATGATCGGAAATGTCCAAATCCCCTGGAACTGGTGGTTGTGTGTTGGTCACTGTGTGATACTATAACCAAAACCCTGATCTCAGATAACCGATCAGTCATTATTGCCAGTCCCTGTCTTAGGTACTTCTAAGGCTGCAATCATTGTGGCATTTAAATATCTCCCCTAAGGGGCTGGAATTATTCTCAGGAGCATCCTGGTTGGCCACAGCTACTGCTTCAATAATAAGGTTGGACGGGCATAACTAACCATGGACTTTTGAATACTTGTGTGTTTGTTTAAAACAGTTCAGTCGATATCGTCTGGATATTTAACTTTAAATTATTGCCTTCCCCAAAGTCCTCTCCCCGCTCTTTTTGGAAAATATACTGTTTGGTGATTCACGTTATTATTGAATAATTCAGCCCCCTTTTGGTTAGCGATGCTATAGCAGCTTCTTTAAAGCTAGACCTTCCCGGAGCAATCCTTTTAAAAACTTCCCTAGAACCTGGCCTGGAGAGGGCTCCTCTGGGCTGTGCCAGTGCATTGCAACCAGGATTTTTGCAGGATTCTGCAGACTTTTGCGAGCCCACTCAGCAGGATTTTATTTTTTGCAAGGAGAAGCAACTTTCGAACTCTCATCCCTGTACCTTCCACGAGGTGCCACTAGAGCTGGTGTGGCATCACGTCCTTGCAACGCCTGAGTAATTGATACTTTCTAAAAATGCAACTTTGGAGGAGTCAACTGATTCCCTAAGATGAGCTACTGAATAATTGAAAGAATATTTGCCAGTTTTGCGCTGAAGTACTAACAGCTGTGGTGTGTTTTGATATTTATGAAGCCAGCTAAATTATGCATTAGCCAGTGCAGTGAGCCCAGTGTGATGCTTATTACTGCCAGAGTTTCAGTGACTATGAGATACCATTCATTTCATTTTACTTCCATTGTGGTGTTGAGTATGCCTGGTGTCTATTACTGGACTTAATAGACCTTGCTTGACGGTTTAAACTCCAGTTCCTAAGATCTGACAGAATATTTTAATTTGTTCTTCACTCTTTAAAATGACAAGCTGCGTCTATATTTCAGGATTACAGGCTGTTGCGCTGGCTCATGGGAATAGATATTGTTTTAATAGCAGAGAATTGCATTTATAGCCAAAGCCCAGGATCAAACTGAAAATTACACACACTCCAGTATCGTGTTCAAAGCATGATATAGTGCATGTGTTCTCTGAGATGCCTCATTTATTCTATAACTCCTCCTCTTCTTCTCATTCATTAACCAAACCAGGCTTGCCCTATCTTAAAACTTTTTAGTCAACGTTTTTTTCTCTGGGCAGATTCCATTTCATTAACCAACATGTTTTCCTTTGCAAATAAACTCAGTTCAATACAAAATTGTCCCCCCAACTATGCATGAGTCACGTGCCTGAATGATCCTGGAAGGCACAGGAAACAAGAAAATAACATTTTTAAGCAGCAGATGGCATCCTACCACCCGGAAGCTTCCCTGTCTGTGTAAAAGTGTAACAAAGCAATATAGACTAGGAAACGTTTGAATTCTTTGGTTATCGTTATGACAAGGACTCTGTAACAAAGCTGGGGATTTTGTTCACTTTAATATTGTCTTGTAATTAATATTTATTTATTGGTAAAACACTCACTCTTAGATAGACTCTCCTATGTCTCGCTCTTTCAAAGGAGTTGCCCAAACCAGGGCTTTGGAGCGGAGCCCGGAGCTGGAGCGTGGAGCAGCCCCGGAGCAGTGGAGCTGCAGGTTTTTGCCTGGAGCTGGAACGGAGCCGGAGCACAGCTCCAAAGCCCTGGCCCAAACAATGTGTCCTAAGGCATTAACCTGACATCTTAGAATGCAGTAGACACAGAAACCTTTTTTTTAAAAAAATTGTTTACCTGTACTTTCATTTTGATTTCCCCCCTAACTTATTTAACAATAACACCTATCTCTTAGTGGATGGAGTTCTAGACTAAGACTCAGGACACCTGGGTTCTATACCTGACTTGGCCATTGGCCTGATGGGTGACCTTGGGTAAGTCACTTTGCCTCTCTCTGTTCCTCAGATTCCCCTCTGTAAAATGGGGATAATGATATTTGCCTCCATTGCAAAACCCTTTGAGAACTACTGATGAAAAATGCTATATAAGAGCTACGAAGAGCTCTCTGTAAACTCGAAAGCTTGTCCCTCTCACCCACAGAAGTTGGTCCAGTAAAAGAGATGGCCTCACCTACCTTGTCTCTCTACTGTAAGATCTAGGTATTCTTACTGTTGTAGAGCAGATTTGATCCATAGATCTAAAGGCATTTTAGAACAGAGGCAATCATCATTATTCTCATTTTACAGATGGGAAAACTGACTCACAGAGCTTCATAGTGACTTGTGGAAGTTTAGTGACGCAGCAGGCCGGTGGCAGAGGTAGGAATGGAACCTAGGTTCCTATATCCCAGACCCTACTCTCTGTTCACAGGGGAATGCTTGCCTTGTACTTCTTCACTAACTGTAGGTATCATATAACAGTTACCATTTGTCTAGAAAGGCAGATGTAGCCTTGAACCTATCTTTAAAGTACACATGGCTACAGCATCTACCAGCATGTCAAAAACCTAGGGGCATTGAAAAGCAAAAACTGGGGCCACAGATCTCGCTTCAATTAAGTACTTTGTAGGGGGAGAGTTTGTTTTGGAGCGGCAGAATGGAGAAATGATGGATATTGTGTTTTAAAAATAAGGGGGTGGGGGTCATGTATTGAAAGTGCACTGCTCTGGGATGTGACTCAGCGTACTACCTATTGGAACAGAGGGTGGAGACACTGTCGGGGAAGTATTTGAGTTGAGGTTTTTGTCTGCTGTTGGCATGTGCTGCATGACGATAAAGCGTTTACATTCTGCCACTAGTGGCTACCGAGAAAGTTAGTTCCAGCTCAGTTTCCTTGGAATTATATAATCATAGCAGTTAGAGAGCTGATTGGGTCATTTAGTCCATCCCTTTCCCGCTAGGCAAGGATAACTCCCCTACAGTTCATAAGGTTTAATGTTTTCCAATTCTCAGTCAAAAGACACTTTCCCATTAGTGTTTATGGGGGGAGGGTGGGGGTACAGTCACTGGCTGGGCTGATAGTTCTAAGGTAAAAACACCACACACCTTTTTTTATCTTTGTTGCTCTCGACCGATCTCTGTATGTGTGTATTTCCTACTGCGCCAAGCACCTCTAAAAGCTACAAGCAGTGCAATTTCCACAACTCAAAACCTGTCTTGACGTGATGGCTTAGCAAACAGAGCTCATGCTTTGGTCAGCTTTTTCTGTGCTTTTATAGATGACTGTAGCTGAAGATACAGAAGCAACAGTATCTCCATGCAGCAGGGTTCAATGCTGTGGTTCTCAAAGAGAAGTGAATGGTGAGTTACTCTTCAAAGCAGAGACAGTGTGGTCCAGTCAAGCGGGGCACTGGCTGGAGTGGTAAGAGACCATGGTTCTATTCCTGAGCTAGGCCAGGTCGTTTTCTCTGTCTGTACTGCTGTTTCCCTTCTATATAGTCTCTGTCTCTTCTATATAGATAGCAAACTCTTTGTGGCTGGGACTTCTACTAGTAGACACAAAGTGGCTGGATGCTAATAGAGAGCTGGTTTGTTGGACTCCTGGGTCTGGTGTGCTAGTTTCTGTGGCAGTTTTGAGGAGTTATTGACTCTATAGCAGAGGAGTTACCTTGTTTGTATTTTGTTTTGGGTTGTTTTTGCAGATGAGCAGTTTATACTCTTAGAACATCGTCCTAAAGGAGGCAGTGGGTAGTAGGTATTTTAATGCTTGTGCAATCCAGCTGCCAATCCTCCAGACAAATCGCATGTCAGTTCAAATTACCTGTGGCTGCTCAGCACAAATTACATTTCAGGATTTTGACAACAGCTGCTGCAAACATGAGAAACGTATGTCCTGTGTGTTTGTACCAGTGAGTACGAAGGAATAGATCTCAGTACACCGAGCGCAATTTGTATAATGCTCGCTGTACCAAAAAGACACCGTTTCTCATTTTAATTTATATACCTCATTAAAGTTTAAAGGTGAAGCATGGTTCATGGGAGCATGGTTTGTGCTTGTGTTTTGTTATTCCACAGTGTACAGTCTGCTCTGGCTCCAGTCACAGCTGTATCTGGCCCTGACTCCAGTATGCAGCTGTGCCCAGAAAGGAATATTTTACTGAAATAGTTTCTGCTAACCTGGTCATGCTGATTGACGGGCACAGAATGGAACTTTGTTACATGTTCTTTTTATAAATGTCTTAAACGTTTACTGCCCTTTATGCTGGTACAATTGTGTCCACCCTAGGGCTTATTACTGTATGAATAAAAGGGAACAAAACTGTGCTTAACCTGCCCCAAATAAGGAGGTCACCCTCAGCTGAAAGGACCTCGTTAAGCCAGGGGCTTCAATGCCAGCGCCCTGTGAAAATAAGAGGGGTGGGGACAGGTGTCCTAGCCAGAAGATGTGGACTCTCCTCAAGGGTCCCTGGTCTGGTTTTAACCTGTTCACAGAAAGAGCTGACTAGGCGTTGTGAGGAGCCTCTCTGTTATTTTAAATGCTCAATCAGAGCTGAACTCAGCTGTGGTGGGACTGTGTTTCTTTTCAACCTACTAAGAGCTAAAAAAATCACTGAGAGCCCAAATCACTTGAGATGGGGCAGTGTTTCTGCCTAGCCTGAAAAGAGCTGACGATTACTAAGAGACTGTGTTTAGAAATCACAGCAGAGAGGCAAATGGCAGCAGAAGGTGACTGACAGTTGGCTGGCGGGCGATTGGCTGGTGAGACAGTGAACAGAATGAGCGGCTCGTGAGGCAATGAGCGGCTGGTGGGTCAACCAGCGGAGTGGAACCGTGGCTAGTGGGGAGATGGATAGCTCTGTGGTTTGAGCATTGGCCTGCTAAACCCAGGATTGTGAGCTCAATCCTTGAGGGGGCCATTTAGGGATCTGGGGCAAAAATCTGTCTGGGGATTGATCCTGCTTTGAGCAGGGGGTTGGACTAGATGACCTCCTGAGGTCCCTTCCAACCCTGATATTCTATGATTCTATGAGAGGAACGGCAGCTGGCAGAGCGTCCAGGCAAAGCGAGAGCTCAGCTGGTGAAGTAAGCAAGGCCTTTTTCCCCGGGTGGGAGGTGAACTCACAAAGATGCGCCTCTGAACCCTGGGTCCTCACTGACCAAGGACAACCAATGAGGGTGGGGTGTGGTGAAGGAGCAGAGGGGGGCACAGAAAAAGAACTGTTGATTGTAGAACTCAAGAACAGAAGGCACTGCCCCACACACTCTGGGTGAGTGTCCTGCTCACATTTTTAGGTTTATGAATCCTGCTTGTGGCATTTTCCCTAATTAATGTTGGGTGACTTCCCTCCTTTCACTAAAAATGTCTTTTCTTCACTCAGACTCTGTGCTTGTAAGAGGGGAAGTATTGCCTCTCAGAGGTGCCCAAGGGTGGTGTGTAATTTCCCCAGGTTACTGGGTGGGTGTTCGAGACAGTTCTCTGTTGTATTGTTGAAAAGGAGCCCCTAGATATTGAACCCGGCCCTGGGTGCTGCTGGCGCCACCTGGCAGCAGGGTTACATATTTATGAAAAACCAAAGCTCCAGTTCATAGGGAGCACATGAATTTTTAGGGAGAATCATAGCCCAGCTCCACAAAGGTCTTTGGGCTCCTTTGAATGCCCATTGAAATCAGTGTCAGGATGAAATCAATGAAGCCTAACGTTTGTGAATCTGGGCCCATGTGAATTATGTCTGTGGGGAGTAAGAGCAGAAGCAGCTCTTTGAGACATATTTCCCTGCTGCCCAGTTACTTAGGAGCCCTCACCCCAGTTTCAGTTTACATAATGTCATACCTTGAGTTCAACAAACTCAGAAACTAAAGATGCTAGTGGTCTGAGCATAGGACAGGGAATCAGGACCTGCTAAATCCCCTTCCTGGTGCTGCAGTTGTGTTCTCCTCTCATCTTGAACAAGTCACTTGGATGAAATAGTTCAAGCCTGGATGTTAACAGTGAAACACCTAAATCTGTTTAGTCACCTGGAAATAGCCTGACCTTTGGAGTAACCCCCCTCCTAACCCCAAATCCCACTGGAAGCCAGTGAGAAATGTGGGTGCTCAGCACCGCTGACAATCAGACAAGGATGGCTATATTAAGACTAGACCAGAATTATACTCTACTAGACGTGCCTAATTTTAGGCACCTACGTTTGAAAAAGAGTCACCTTAAACGGTCGGCCTCAGTTTCTCCCGCTGTAAATTGGGGATTTAAACACATGCACCTCACACGAAGGCTGTGAGAAGGCCTTAGCTAAAATGTGTCCCTGTGAAGGTGTGCAATGCCAGGTATTGCCTTATGTGCACCACTGCCCTCTACTGGAAGGACACCGAACTGTTCTTCTGAGGGTCACCTCGCTGACCCAGCTAACAACAGATCCTTCAATTTAAGCAATAGCGCCCTGTGCCTTTGCACTAGGTCACGTTAAGGTCTTTCACTCTTGCTGCGGTGGCCGTGTTCCAGTGGCCCTGTGTGCAAGGCAGTGACGGCCCCTTGGCGACTATGGTGGCATTAGGCTGTGTTTAATGATGCATACAGCTACATTGCATCTGGGAGGTGTAAATCCCTGTGTAGGTGACCTACACACGCGCACACTATGTGAGCTAGTGTGCTAAAAATAGTGGTGTGGTTGCAGCAGCCCAGGTTGCTGTGAGAGTCCATACCAAGGGCTTGGGTAGGATTGGCCACAGGCAGCGGTGGCTTGGGCTAGCTGCCTGACCCCCATAAGCACTAGAGCAGCTGACCCGAGCTGCTGCCCACAATGCCTGAACCATAGTGTACATGCCCATACGGCCTGGGAAAGATTGTACCTCAATGTGCCCAATCCACAGCTGATGTGCAGTGGCCCATTCTGTGCTTGGTGCTGTGTGGCTGTCAGGACACTGAATGGCCAGACTCATTGTAACCATCAAGTCCGTGACCAATGCAAGAGCCAGTTTATGGTTCCAAAGACTGTATCCAGCCCCGTGTCCTCTTTGACCAATCCTGCTCTGCAGCAACGCAGCCAAACATACACAACTATTTAAAACCGGTGGGCGGCAAAGAAAACTGGGGCGGGGCTAAAAAGCATTGCGCTGCATCCTTGAAGCCGCCAGCCTACTGCAGGGGGGGGTCTACACTAGAAAAGGACTCATTGGGCCTTGCAATCAGCCACAGAGGGAATAAATACAAATCACAAGACGCTCCCAAGGACTGAAGTGGCTATTGTTGGAGCAGTTTATCAGTTTTGGCCCTGCAAGGGGGCCCTGGGCGTGCTTTCCAGCTTTACTAGTATTTGTCAGTGGTGAAGCCGAGGACCAGAGAACACACTGATGCGCCAGGCTGAAAGTGTCCGGTTCATAGAGGGATGCAAACAGGAAAGGGGGGAGGATGTTTGTTGAGAAAAATGAGCTTAAACCCCATACAACTACTAAAATAGGAAACTGAGGCCATGTGCTTCCTCCCGCTTGTTATTTCTAACACCCTGCCCCCCCGAACAGCACAAAGCCAGTTTCTGTCATGCTGTGAGGGTACAGTCTAGTTGTGCTTTGAAATCTCTGGCTTATTATTATTAAAGTGCTTTACAGAGAAGGGCAGTAGTGTTAGCCCCATTTTACAGCTGGGAAACTGAGCCATAGCGAAGTGGCCGAAGTCACCCAGCAGGCCAGTGGCAGAGTGAGGAAGCCCCCTCCAGGCTGCAGAGTGAGTCCCACTCCAGAGCTCTAGCCACTAAGCCAGCCTGCCTCTAGTATTGTCAGCTGCATTGCATCGCACTGTACAGCTTGGGCTGTAGTTCCTGTTTGGGTCAGAGGCCCCCGGCCAGCCTGTGGACCAGGGTGATGTGCTGCCTCTGCTGTGGCAGTGTCACACTTGCATTGCTGTCCACTGCTCGGCTGTGCCGGCGCAACAGGGTCTGCTGCTGTGGGGGGCCTTAGCGCACTCTACACCCAGTGTGCCCCCCCCGGCCTTGGCACGTCTGCCTTGCTCCAGGGAGGAGGAGCTACCTGGGTACAGGGAGGGTTCCCACCCGGTTCCCACCTTTCCGGGAATTAAAGATTAATCTTTAATTAAAAATTATGTCATGTGATGGAACCACTGGGACTACGTCTGACCGAAATTGGCAAACCTACATACAGGAACTGGGCAATGGGCGCCCAGATGCCTGGACAAAGCAGAAGCATTGCGATGACAGCTGGGTTGGGTGCAAGAACAGTGACCCCTCCCTAGCACAACTGGAGACAAGGGGTGGGGCGAGAGCGAGCGACGTGACACTCTCACAGGAGGCGCTGCGGATAATATGAGGCTTCCCTCTCAACTAAACCAGGGGAGTGAGTGTCCCTTGCCACCAGCCAGGGAGCGAACACGCCAGCCACACTACACCACGTTGCACCAGTCCTCTAGCCAGCAACAAGGTGCGGTAGGAGGGGTTTGTTTGCACTGGAGAAAGGTTGTAGGGGGCCTGAGAGGAGCTAATAGGGGATCATGAGTCTAAAGAAAACAGAGCAACACATGATCACCATATTAGAGGCTTGCACTTGTTGCTGCTTCTGTCAACGACTCTCATTGGGCACACCAACGGTTCCTGGCATTACATACGACTGGCTGTACTGAAGCAGACCATGGCCTAGCTAGCCCCAGTACCCTGGCTTCAGAACGAATGAGCAGAACAGAGCAATTATCAAAAGAGCCAGTCCCTGTTGTCCAGTCCCAGTGTCTGTCAGTCAGAGTTTTAGGGACACCCAGAGCTTGGGGGCTGTGCCCCGACCATCTTGGTTAATAGCTGTTGAGGGCCCTGTCCACCATTAACTTATCTAACTCATTATTTAAGTCAGTTATACTTTTGGCCTTCACAACATCCCCTGGCAATGAGTTCCAGACATTGATGGTGCATTGTATGAAGAAGTACTTCCTCTTGTTTGCTTTAAACCTGTTGCCTATTAATTTCATTGGGTGACCCCTCCCCCCAGTTCTTGTGCTACGGGAAGGCGTACATAACAGTTCCCTCAACTTTCTCCACACCAGTCATGATTTTATAGCTCTCTATCATATCCCCCCTTAGTCGTCTCATTTCAGAACTGAAAGGTCCCAGTCTTTTTACTCTCTTCATGTATGGCAGCTGTTCCATACCCATAATCGTATTTGTTGCCCAGTGCTGTACTTTTTCTAATGCTAATATATCTTTTTATTGGGATGGGATGACCAGAATTGGATGCCGTAGTCAAGGTGTGGACATACCATGGATTTATAAAGTGGCATTATGGCATTTTCAGTCCTATCTTCTAGCCCTTTCGTAATAGCGCCTAACATTGTAAGCTTTTTTTTGCTGGCCGCTGCACACTGAGCAGCTGTTTTCAGTGAACTAGCTGTAATAACTCCAAGATCACTTTCCGGAGTGGTACCAGCTAACTACGACCCCGTCACTTCGTATATATAAGTGGGATTTTGTTTTCCAATGTGCATTACTTTGCATTGCCAACACTCAATTTCATTTGCCATTTTGTTGCCCAGTCACCTAATTTTTTGAGATTCCCTTTGTAACTTTTCCCAGTGAGTTTTGGACTGAGTAATCTAGTATCAGCTGCAAACGTTGCCATCTCACTGCTTAACCCCCACTTTTCTAGCTCATTATGAGTATGTTGACCAGAACTGGTCCCAGTACAGATCCTATAGCCACTGGGTCACCCTTGTCCATGTTTGCTAACCTCCCCACCCCCAAAGATTTCTAATAGGTTGGTGAGGCCTGATTTCCCTTCACAAAAATGCTGTTCCTGTCTCTAGTTCAGAGACTCGGTACAAAGCCACACCCTGGCTCAGGCCAAGGGCTCGTTGTGTCCCTTTAGTCTCACCCCGCCAATGGCTGTGTGCCTGCCCTGTTGTTCCCCTGTGCCACATCACAGCTGAGTATCCATGTTCCCTACCCCCCTTCTCTTCCTTTGGCAAGGATGTCTGTATGCCTCCCCCATTCCTCCATGACAGGGTCCTCCATTCTCTCCCACCAAGGCAGGGGCTCTGTATGTGTCACAATTCCCCCCCAATTCTTATTTCTTGTCTTTCTGTCTGGGAGGTAAGTCATTCGGGGAGTCAACATGTTAAGCTGTATTGGGAGGATGAATAGAGCTGAGATATGGGAGCGGGGAAGGGAGTGAGGGATATCCTGGAAGATGTTAATGGCTGCCATCAACCTTTTTTTTTTTTTAATCTATAGATAGTTACAAAGGTGTTTGAAACTGTTGGGTTTGCTCACCACCTGGCAGGGGCGCTGTGTCCCTTAATTCCCCAACGTTTCTGCCCAATCCTTGAATGGTCCTTGAATTTTTGGAATTGATCAGAGGCAACGTTCAAAAGTTATCGTGTTCCAGCAAGACAAACGCGCCATCAAATTGAAGAGCTCACTCTGATCCCCCAATGCAGTAGTAATTAATTACATAAGGTTAATTAAACTGTAGTGTAACTACAGCAATACTTTGGATAACTGGACTACTTATGCCCATAGCAATGACAAATCTTCTTGATGCCTGAATTGCTGGTAGCAGAGGTTAAAATGACTTTGTTCACCATTACCTTGGTTGATTGTAAAATCTGCTTGTTGCACTCCTTCAGAGATAGGGTCCAACACACGGAATCAGATAATGTCACATCATTCTGAGCCTAGGCCATGTGACCTAAACAATCAGCAAGATGCCATTGCAAAACATGCCTTCCATCCCCTACTATTTATTCCAGGAGCAAGCACCCGATCCTAAGCTTTTAAAGGGATAATAGGAAAAAAATCCTCTAGTGGAATAATGAGTTCTGGGAATGCAGATTTCCAACTCCCCTTGAGGTAGCAGCCTGCGGTGCAGGGTAGCGTGTGACATTTGTGTGTATGTAAGGGGGTGGGAAGGTAACCAAGGCTTGTAATGGGAGAAAACTCTCCAATTTACACCAGCGTTTAGAACAATAAAGGATTCTTTTCCAATTCGAGAGAGGCTACATATGTGAAGAAAACATAGCCCTTCCCTAGTAACCAAGGAGCTCCGTGCCATGTAGTGATGGATATTATTCCCATTTTACTGATAGGCACGCACACCCACAGGTAACTTGCCCATAATCACACAGGAAATCTGTTGGAATAGCACATTCTCACTCCCGTTCCTTTCTCTTTAACCTGAAAACTGTCGTTCTTCCAGCAGAAGAGACAGGGGAGAGATGGCAATAGAGTTAAACCTCTTTTGTGGTCTCCGTTGCAACTTGCTGTACTTGATGTTAAAAGTCCATTTGGCCAATTTTCCCTAGTTGAGAATACTGGCCTATGTCCTTGCCATTCAGCCACAGGCAGGCAAGAAGTAGGGTGGCACCAAGGTGAATGGGGGTGGATGGTAGAAAGGACACTGATGACTCTCCTGTGAGAGAAAGAGAATATACATCGAAGGGCACAGTTGCCATAAAAGATGGTTGAATAACAGAGGCCCTCCCAGTAGGAGGCTCTTTTGGACACATTCTACAGGACTTCATGACTTCCTCAGAAACAGCAATCACTCCTTAGGGTGAGGTGCGCAGTAAGTGGCTTTCTGCAGTCACATTGAGATGCTATATATGGCATCTGTTCAGCTGGGGGTTGGGTTCCAACTCAGTTAGAAATCACACGCACGGTAACTATTATTTAAATACTTAACTAAAACCCCAAAAGTAGCAAGCAGGGTGGTAAAATAATGTTTTATTTCATGGATGAACGAACACTACCATGCCACATCCTAAATGTCCTCCTACAAAAGATTGCGGACAGAGCAGATTCAATGTTTTTCTGATCCAGTTCATTTCAGACTTTTGAGCCCATTTCGTGTAGTAAGATCTGGACACACAGCATTCGTATGGTCTATTTGGCATACTGCCGAGTAAAGCAGATTTCTACTGTAGTTCCTGTTCGCAAAATGTCAATGCACTGTAAATTAAAGAAAAAAACCCCAAACCAAACTAGATTGTTTCTGTGATTTACCAATATAGTGTCCAGGATGATCTAATTACAACCAGCCGTCAAAGCTTAGAGATTAAAATTAAAAAAAAAAACTTGACACATTAAGGAACACAATGGATACATCATCATTGCTGTCAGGATGTGAGTTTACCCACAGTACTGTGTAAAAATGTAGAAACCTGCGCGGACGTTCAAGTTGTCAAAACAAGAAAAGAAATGACATTAATTGATATATTTCCAAGCTAGTACTTCTAAAGAGTCCTGATCAGCAAAGGAAGGTTATAGCATGCAGGCTCAACACAAGACTAATATTGGATTGGAGACCTGACAAATAACTGACTTACATTCCTTTATATACAACAAAATGAAATATACAATATTAATACTGGCTGTACATTTGGTCAGAATATCTTACAAGGAGCAACGCTAGCCAAAATCTTTATGCGATGGTAACTGGAGGTGAAAGAATGATTTTTGAGATTTGAAAGATTTTCACATGGGTTTTTAAACATTGTTTTCCACCCCTGCAAAGACCAGTATGATTTTAGATGCTCTGATTTTACAAACCTCCTGCAAACAGAAGACATCACTAAAAGTGGAATGTGATAATCATTGCCTTGGAATCCAAAATCAAAACTAAGCTGCAGACAGCCTAAGAAATAAGTCTAGCCACATTGATTTTCTTTTTTAATGCTTCAGAAGACGATCAGCAAAGTATCTGATGCAAACTCCCTCTACCAGAGGGTAAATCAGCGGTTCGCAATCTTTTCTGACCACTTATTCAAAGTAACAAATGTTTGCAACCCCCTTACATTTACTTTAGAAGAGTAAAAATTATATCAAAGCTTAGCCTAAATTCATAGATCCCAAGAGCAGAAGGGACCACCGTGATCATCAAGTCTGACCTCCTGTATAACACAAGCCATTAAACTGCCCCAAAATAATTTATTTATGTGTGTGCTTGGAGAGGTTAACAGAGAATAATTGAAGGATAAGCACATGCAGGGAGGGAGGGAACAAGATTTTCTTTGCTTTACATTGTAATAAAAATGTAACACCTTGCGCCCCCCCCTTCCCTGATTGCCTTTTGTGACCGCCTCTAGGCCCAGCATGACCCAGCAACTGAAAAACACTGGTCTAGTTAATTCAATGCATGTTTTCTTCCACATCCATGACAAGTTGTGAAGCTGATAAGGTGAGCATGAGATCAAATGTAATGAGGAACAGGTAAAAACAATATCAAATAGTAATTAATTACATGAGGCTAATTAAACATTAGTGTAACTACAGTGATACTTTGTATAATTAGAATCTGTATGCCCCATAGCAGTGATGAATCTTCTAAACATGGGGGAGAGCAGGCAAATATGTATGAATCAGTACCTTTAAAATAATTGTGCTATAATCTTTTCCATTTATTAAGTTTTATCTGACACAACAGGATGCTAACTATGGTAACCCTAATAGAGATGATGTATTTCATTGCTACTGCTTCATTTCTTGAATGCAAAAGGGCCATTTAACCTACTAGTCCTCAAGGTAGTTTCTTGGGGTGGTCCTTCAAGTCCAATTTTTTGAGAGCCTTTTACTCCAGAAGTCATTTTGTGGCAAATAAGACGGTGATGTCTGTGACGGATTCATGTCAGACAGCAGTTTCTGCTGAGTTTATCATGCTTAATGTTCTTCCATTCAGGAAGGAGTTGCTGTCCGTAAAGCAGGCGAGCTGCTTTCAGTTTCGTTTGAATACATGCTAACAACATAACATTTCTTTCTCCAGGAAAATGATTCAGTTGCATATTGTTATAAAGAATGGCCTTGTGCTTTGCACGAACCAAAAGGGTTAATCCTCCTCCTCATCCTCTTTCAGTGTGACTATCGGGAGTTTGTCCTGAACTTTGAAACAGTCCACAAAGAAATTGACGAGGGACTTGTACAAGTGTTGCTCGAGTGCTGCACTGTTAAAGTAATGGCTTTCATCGGGGTATATCTGCAAAGGAACCAAGGAGACCGTGAGTAGCTTTATGTTCAGATTAGAGATGGGCCCGAACTGCAGTCCCAGATCTGAACACCTAGGATCCATCCAGAGCTGACCTCTGCAGCTCAGGCCCATCAATAAACATCATACAAACACTGTCATATAGCACTTAGGGCTTGTCTTGCACTGGCTAAACGAACAGACTGAATTTAAACCAATTGAGTTAAACTGGTGCCAACGTCTGTGTGGACATTCTTATTTCAATTTAAAAGTAGATTCTGATCAGGTTTAAGTTAGACCTAAATAGGCCTTAGCTACAGTACAAATGCTTTGCAGGTAATACCTATATCAGCAGAGCCCTCTAGTGTAGATGCATAGTTACGCTGACAGAAGGAGTTTTTCTGTCAGCATTGTACCACCAGCTCCCTGAAGGACATGAACTGGGAGTGTTGCCAGCATAACTATGCCGGTTGGAGGTGGAGGTGGTTTTTTCACATTCCTGACCGACATAGCTATGCTGACAGAACTTTGTAATGTGACCACACGGGGTATCCTCCAGTTGAACTAAATGAGTGTAGTCCTACGTAGACCAGGCCTTAGGATCTACTCCTTCCAATGTGAATTAAAATAGTTTCATTACTTAAAAAGTTGAATGCAAACTTGTTGAAAAAGGAATTTATTTTTTGTTAGAAGGAACGCTGATAACTCTCTAAAGGAAATGTCCTACATAATCTCAACTATGCTTTTAATTTAGGTCTAACAGGCAACTCGTTTACATGTTATATGAATGCCAGTTGATTATAACAGACTTCTAAAGCTGTAATTTTCAAAGGGGAATATGGAGCTGTGCTCCTAGTTCTCACTGAAAGTCAGCAGGAGTTGAATTCCAAATTCCTTTGAGAATCCCAGCCTAAGAACATATGCATTGAGCCAGGGGTGAAAGTAACTTAAAGGACTTACCGGTACACCGGAGTCCTGAGCGCCGGGGAAGCCAGTCCAGTCTGGCACGGCGTACCGGCTCTTGCCAGTACGCCGTACCGGACTGCACCGGCTTATTTTCACCTCTGCATTGAGCTCTAACAACTGTGCAGTATTGGGCCAAATCTAAATAATGATATACTGTGTGTGTGTGTGTGTGTGTGTGTGTGTGTGTGTGTGTGTGTGTGTGTGTGAGAGAGAGAGAGAGAGAAAGTGAGAGAGAGAGAAACTATATAATATACATATAAGTTAGAATTACTGTTCTATTTGTATTTTTATATTGTATTGTATATACAGTGAGGGCTTTCTAACGCTTACTTCATACCATCTGTTTTCTGTTCAAAGTGCAAGTGACTGTTTAAGTATGAAAAATGGAAACACACATATACTGTACCTGCAAGCTGTAATTAGCCTTTGCCCTAATTAGGTGTGTAATAAGGTCTGCAGTATGCTGGAAATGGATTTTTTCTGTAAAATCAGATTAGTATCAATAAATGCATAGAAGTGGCAACTTTAATTAAGAAAAAAATCAAAGAGTCTCATAAACTACACAATGTATCGCACTAAAATAGTGAGTTCACTTACCATCAGCTGTGGCATGAATGATCAAAAACTTTTGATCTTTCAGTAATGAGACTCTGTGTGCTAATTTGGTAATCTGTGAAGATAGAAGTTGCAGGTAAGATTAAGCATCATGCCAGAAAGTAGTGATTTCTGTATACATAGCAAAGTAGCACTTAACTCTGTTTTATGTTTGATCACCAGAATAACAAGCTGATATCATTGCAACCTCTTCCTCTTGGCAGCTAGAATCATTACAGCAGCAGAATAGAGGAGGAATTATGCTGTCCATTTCTCTAACCTTTTCCTGCCCTTCATGACCAATCCTGCCCCAACAGTAGATGGTGGGTGTGATGGATGCATCCCTGCATTCACACCTTACACACTATTGTAATAATCTTTGTACAAAGTATGCCTTGTGAGGTACCATTTGAAAACTCATAAATTGCTTGTCAGCATTGTCATGGTGAAATATATATAGCAACATAAGTTATAAGATTCTGATATTATTAGCACATGTTCCCCATATCCCTGCCCAGGCAGAAGTCAGCAAACAAATCTGTCCTAAACAAAGGAATGTGTGTTTGGTTTAATTTGCATTTAAGCAGTAAATGGAGTTATCAAGCAGACATGGGGGAGGGAGGAAACAAAAGGAAACCTGAATGTAAGCATACACAGGTGAAAAAAAACCAGCAGGGAACATCCTTCCACACAGACTCTTTGTCTCTTGGTTCTCATCTAGTTCCTGCATGCCGCTCCCTCAGTTATAACATTGCCTCCAGGAGAATAATATGGCTTATAAAGTCTGCATCAGGCCTTGGGCCATGCGGTCTTTATAAATTCCACATCACAGTTCCAGGGCTCAGGAAATGGCAGTCTTGTGCTCCTTGATTCCGAGAGAGTGCATGGCCCAGTTGTGGAGTTTAGGAAGCACGCGTTACATCAGTGTCTGGCACAGCAGGCCACACTTAGAACACTGCGATGTTCCACAGATGCAGTCAATGGCATTTAACAGTTAAATGGTTCCCTCCCCAAGTTAGTCAGAAGTACCAATACTTACCCAAACCAACCTTCTGAAACATACAGCCAAGCTATTTTGCACTACATCCAAATGAGAACACTGATTGCTTTAGAACCCCTTTCATTTTGATTGATTTGCCTTCAACTTTCTAGAAAAAAAAATCGACCACGGCCTAGCTATGCTTGTGAAATTTCAGAGGGCCAGTGAATTCGCTATATGGATCACCTACCCACAAGCCCTACCTCTTAAGGAGGAGCACAGGGACTCTGGCTGATTTTTCTTTGTTGTGAAGTGGGCAATTATTTCAAACCCCAGTGGCGAATGTCTGTGCAAAATCCATTTCATTGGGCTGTGTGCACCAATTTTTCAGCACTTTACAGACACAGCCCAGTGACCCTTTCCCTCCACTTAGCTACTCTTTTCTAGTTTCTTCAGAGTAGCTGAAGCATTCACACCCATTGAGCCTCCCTCGCACCCTGAACAATAACACCCTAACTAATGAGCTATCTGTATTTTAAACCCTGCTAGACTCAAGCCCAGAGTTCTGCTTACCAGCAACTCAAGCTTCAGAATTCTGAAATACCCATTCTGGGCATACGACCATCAGCAGCTCGTCCTTGGTGAAATGTTAAAGGGACTTTAAATGGACTGTAGCTTAAAATGCAAGACCTAATGGGCTGAGCACCAGAACAGAGTTCTAACCATAGCTTTGATACTGATTCATCCTGTGGCCATGGACAAGTCACTCAACCTCTCTGCCTCAGATTTCCCACCTGTAAAATGGAGCTTATAATACCTACCTACTTTAGAGGGGTAGCCTGAGGATTAATGAATGACAAGGCTATTAATTACTTTACCATTAAATTCAAGGAAACCAAAACAGCTAGTCAGTCTGTAAAGCCAAAATAACTTTCAAACAAAGACCTTTTTACTACTCTCAGACACTGGTTTTGGTATTTCCCTCCTCCCCCAAATTGTACATAAGAAGATAGGGTTAAAAAGTTAAAGAAAGGTTTTACATTTTGTCATGAAAGTGTGCACACCGACTCAAAGCTCTGTTCTCAACTTCATGCAATTACCTCATATGCTCTGTTATCAATGCCATGTAGTCCCAAATACCTTTCAGAAAAGGCAGAAGCTTGAAAAGAAATTAAAAAAAACATATTGGTCAGTTTTTACTCCAGTGCAGTCCGTTCCAAAAAATAAAAACCACATTTTCTGACTCAGCTTTCAATAAATGAGAAATGTTTTAGACTCTCTTGTTTTTGTTTTGTTTTAGAAACCTGGTCAGAACTAATGACTCCGTCTGTAATAACATTGACAGAAAAAACTTAATTCTAATAAAAGAATAGTCAAAACACACTTGTAATGCCAAACCTTTGCAACCTACAGCTACCACATGATCCACTGTGCTACATGGCCTTTTTTGCCATCAAGG
The DNA here is from genome assembly GCF_011386835.1 of Chrysemys picta bellii. Taxonomy (NCBI): domain Eukaryota; kingdom Metazoa; phylum Chordata; order Testudines; family Emydidae; genus Chrysemys; species Chrysemys picta. The sequence goes on along the minus strand of NC_088792.1, from coordinate 20,059,582 downwards.
TATATAGAGAGGCATTACATTAGTCACAGGGGGGCTCTGCTATTGATTTCTGAATGCAACTGAAATATACTGGGAGCTACAAGTTATATAATTTCTGTTCTGCTAGATAATACTTAGTCCTGCAATGAGTGTAGGGGACTGGACTAGTTGATCTTTCAAGGTCCCTTCCGATTCTATGATTCCATCTATGCTATTATGGGTGAGCTTCTAAAATTACTGGGGTATGCAGTGGCAATGTGGATGGCCGCACTTTGCAGTCATTACCAGAGGCAGAAGCCAGGTTTTAAGAAACAAAGAGAAGGGAGACCTAGTAAGGGGAGGGTGGGAATGTCACTGGTGGCTGGGAGCTGGCATTTTGTGGCCTCCGGAGAGTGGTGTTTACCGTATAATTTCAAGTCTGTCAATGGAGAAAGAGCAGCTCCGCACGTGAATACTTGATTCTCTTCACCAGCTGGGAGAATAAAAGCGCTCAGATAGCCCCCGTAATCCTAGAGTACAGACAGACACACTTGTCGGTGAGAATGCAAAAATCGCTCCCTGCCTAGAATGCTTATAATCTGGGGTATGTCTACACTGCAGTCAGAAGTGTGATTGCAGCATGCGTAGACATACTGAGCTCACTTCAATCTAGATAGCTCGCTAACACGGGCTGAAGCACGGGCTGTACAACCCCACCTGGTCCATGCTGCTGGAGCTGCACTGCTATTTTAGCTATCTAGATCAAAGCAAGCTTGAGTATGTCTACATGAGCTGCCGGCACATCTCTGACTGCAGTACAGACATTCCCTGAGACTTGGCTGTGGCTCGGTGCGGATTAGCTGTAAATTGAGCGCAACTAATACATGGTAATGCCTTAGCCTGGGTGTTAAGCGTACACAAACTCCCCCCCGCCATTAGATGACACAAAATCCCACCAGGCCGAGGTACAGCAGACCAGAGTGTTCATTAGATTAAAAACCATTCAACTCTGCTTCCCAATGTAACGGGCTGGTAGCTAATTTGAGACGCACTGGGGCACAGTCAGGTGTGTTCTGACAAACCTGCTAGCATTGTGTACGCATAGGTGCATGCGGGGCAGTGGTGTTTTCAGTACCCAGTCTAATGAATGGGAAACAGGGTTCTAAACCAGTGCCACAGCCCCACAAAGAGTTACTAAACTAGCCAGTTCCTAAAGCCGGATTCTTGCAGGCCCTACACAGGAAAATCTTCCCTTTTACCTCAATGGGAGTTTTGCGCACGTAAGCAGTGGAAGCCTAGGTCCTAACTATGGGCCTGATCCTGCAACTATTTATGCACTTAAAGAACTTTGGGCTAGATCCACTAAGAGATTTAGGCACCTACGTCCAAAATTTAGATTTTCAAATCCTGCTCAGCTGCTGCCTAACCCTGCAGGTGCCTATGTCCCTAGGCCCCTAAGTTGCCACTGGTAAAGTCCCGTGGTACCTACATTTCTGCTGCTGGGCATGTGCACAGCTGCCTCAGTCCTGCTACCCAAGTAGCATCCTCAAACTAGGTGTTCCCCCACCTATCTCGCCTACGGGCCTCATCCAGAACAGAGATGGTGGAGGAGGTGGTGCATCCTAACCACTGGGCTGTGGGGTTTTCTGGAGAGGATCGCTCTCAATCTCTCCTATGGAAACTGTTCACTTGTATAAACAATTACATAGGCATTGGAAGAGGGACTGGAATTTGGGTCTCCCACGGCCCAGGGGGATGCCCTAACATCTGGACTGTACAGTCATTCTCACGCTTTCTGGCCTATGACTACTAAGTATTTCATACAAAGTGGAACAGCTTCAGCAGGAGCGACTGAATGAGACCCACTCCAGCATACCTCAAATCCCCACTGATTAGGGCACTCACCTGAGAGGCGGGAGCCCTAGATTCAAATCCTTGCTCCATGTCAGTCAGAGGAAGTGGGATTTGAACCTGGATCTCCCACATCCTGGGTGAGTATTCTAACCACTGGCTAAAGGTCATAAGCCGAGAGTGTCCGCCTGCAGATGTGTACACAGGAGGGGACCCTCCCCCTTGTGTAAAGATATCAGACACCTCTTCAGTCTGATCTCTGTGCAGGACAAGGTGTGGAGGCTCATCAGACCAGGGTGAGAAGAGTGTATGGGAGGGAAAGATAACTCAGTCAGGATCTCTAAGGAAAGCAGGGGCCATGGGAGTCCCTGATAGTGCAGAGGTACAGGGGGGTCCACACAGATGGCCAAGCCTTCTCTGGATCTTTGGGGAACTCCCAGGTTCAAGGGTGGGTCCCATACCCTATGCCCCTTAGCTCCTGTTGGCAATTCTCACTTCCCCCAGAACCTCTTACTGTGTGCTCTTCCAAAGGAGAGGAATGATCTGGACCATGAGGACCACTTGTGTCTTCAAAATAATTGTATGTGTCTGTGTCCAGGATTGGGCCCTGTATTCGCGTCTTGCTCTGTTGCAGAGGCTGTAAAACTACAGCATCCTCTAAAAAACATCAGTCACTGATATTGAATTTGGTTACTGCAATGCCCAATGTGCCAGCAAAGATTCTGGATGTGTCTCATCTATCTGAAACAGAACATACAGTCGGACTCACACTGCTTACACTTAGACCCTGAACCGGCAGTCCCTGCTTGGGGCAAAACTCCCATTTTTGGGGTGTAAGGTCTGAGTTTTCAAAGCTACAATGGTACATTCATTCTATGTCCTTAGTATGTTTTCCATCAGGTCTGAATGAACTGGTACCAAGCCAAGAACCCATCTCCTTTCCTCACCGCCTTCAGAAATAGTGCTAATAGCAAAACTGTTATTAACACGTCAGTGGCTGCTATGAACTGGTAAGCAATCTCTGAGACAGGGATTCTATTATCCGTTCAGCACTATTCACCCACTGTACCTCTGTACTGATGGCAAGAATAATTTCTTCTAACAAGCCCCTTCTCATATCTGACAGCATTTTTTCCTCACAAATAATAGATGTTCTTCCTTTTCAAGATAATTTCAAAGGAAACATTGATAAATGGGCTGATAAAATGAAAGTTCTCATCTTTAGAATCTCTAAGCAAGAAGCAGCCTGTCTCCAAAAACAAAACCACCACCACAGGTACACTCAATAAATCAAGATTAAGTGCAAGTGCTTAAACACATCAGCAAACAATAACAGAGGGTAGGGATTACAGGAAAATTTTACCTTCCCAAACACAGCAACTCGCATTTTATCAATATAATGTTCTTTCAACATTATCCTAAAATATGAAACAGACGAGAAATAGTTAAGTTCAAGGAGGACTCTGTTAGATACATGGAATACATGATGGCATTGTGTGGCTTGAAGATTTTATCAGCATGACTTTAGGATGGTTGTATTACCCAAGCCACAAGTGAATTATATAGGCTAATCCAAACTCACACTGATGGCTACTGCTTTCATGTAACTTTCTGTTTGATTTGTTCTTGCTCTTTAACCCCTTGCCTGATATGGAACATTCCAGGTACATCATTTAGAACACACCTCCTGTGAGCCAAAATGTACCAGGTACACCCTCATTTTTGTTAATTTTGATTGGATCATGGAAGCACAACATCTTACCTGTTGAACCAATGGCAAAATTCTTACTTATACATGGTTTCGATGTCATTCTTAAGGTGTGATATACTTAGAACAGTAACTCTGCAAACAGTACAGGATCCCATATTTATTGTCTTGCAATGACTTCCGTATCAAAAATATCTTCACTTTACAAGACAGAAGATGGATTTTTTCCCCCACTGCTAGCACTGCAAAATTAATCCAGGCACGAAAAATCAAGTAGTATTCTTTCTGCCCCTTCTGTTATTTATCCCCAGTGGCACAGAATCTGAAATCAGAACGTTGTGATGGACAGGGAAGCTCAGAATCCAGCTAACTCTTCTGTATCTATAGCCGCTCTACAGTGCTAGCAGTAGGGAATTTTTTCCCCCCAGTAAAGTAAGTGGATAGGACTTGAATATAAGCAGGGGGAAGATATTTAAACATTGTTAAATGAAGCTATTTAAATTAGCCAAAGTCTCTACCTGTGCAGCAAAAAAGTAATTATAAGCAAGTACATCATTGTAAGTTATTTGTAAGACTAAAAATGTAAGAAAAATTTTTTTGTTTGTTTTTCAGAAACATTCATAGTCATCTTTAATACAGTCCCCAAAATGTTAATTAAAATAATCTTTCCATCAGTCCTTAAACATCTTAATCCACCATTTTGATGCTAGATTATTAGCCTTAATAAAGGCTGTTTGTTTATTTATTATAACAAACATTAGCATCATCCATATACGTGCCCACTTCCTTAGAGACCAAGTATATATTTTTATCAACCGAACTAGCTTCATAATGGCATGGAACCACCATTCCTATATATTAGGCTATTGCTGTAGTCACATGGCATGCATTACTCTCATGCTTTTGCAACACCTCTGTGGAAGACCTCACGGGACTCCAGCAATTCCTTTTCTTAACAACTGAATGGGCCTTCAACCGAACCCAACCATTTTTTTAAAAAGATTCCTCCGCCTCTCCCTCCCCCAAATATTTTAAAGCAGACCCTTGAACTTTTAAAAGGTAAGCCCTTTAGCACCATTCCTATTAATGTTAACATCAGAAAAAGTTTTTTGGCTTATATATGGAATCATTATTTAGCTGACATTTTACTTCCCATATTGAAATATACAAGAGTGTATTTGTACTTTCAATTTATCACGTTTCTTCAATTGTTTACACAGCAGTATTCAAATAGGAGGAGATGCATTGCTGAGTGGTACCTAGAGAGATAAAACGATTGACTTTTACAACATTGACAGTTCAGCTCTGGTTGCAGCACCTGGGCATGGCGATCAGATGAACAGGGCTCCCTCTCAGGGAGACCCTGATCCTAGAAGAGAACTGTGTAAGCAGACTTCCCCCCGCCCCTCACAGATCCCAGTTGACTTCAGTGAGGTCCCAGCGACACAGTTCTCTTTGCAGGATCAGGGCCTTAGAGTATTTTCTAGTGTCCAGATACAGCTGCGGAGCCTTTGAGAATACATTTCAATTATAAATGCAATTCATTTCAATAAGGACAGTGTCATTCACCGGACAGCTTCCAACTGATCTTTTTCCTCCAAAAGGGCCAATCTTCTTTTAACTTCATGTAACAATTTAGTGCCTTGGAATCCACTGCCCCGGCCATCAAACTTCATCACAATTGCATTGTGGGAGCTGACCAGCACGCTTTCCCAATTCACTTCAAACTTTTCTGTTACACTCTGGCTACCAGGTGTTCCGTCACTGAAACAAAAACAGAGACAAACCAAATGCGTCTTATTCATGCTCAATGGAACAATGTCAAGGCTGCCCAAGACTAGAGACCTTTCATGCCACATCATCTTTTTTAAAAGGGACAATACAGTCTCTCCTTTTAAAGGTGAATTTGCAGACCAGCTTGCACCGATGCTACATGCGTTATAAGGTGACACTGATTTTAACGGGAAAGCCATGATATCTGTCTTCATACAGCACAGTCGCAGGGAGGTCTGGTGTGTGGAATGGTTTTTGAGGCAGGCAAGGAAGCTGCAAGAAGGTTTCCCAGCTATCTATCTAGATTCTTATTTGGCAACCACCACCATGATATTGGAGCATTTTGTGAAACTAGGAAGCATTCACATAAATGGGCCAGATCCTCAACTTGGCCAAAGTGGCATAGCTTCACTGAAGTTAATGGAGTTATGCCATTATACACCACTTGAGGAGCTGGCCCCAATCTATATTTCTTTCTTTCTCTCTCATCCCTCCAGTCTGTAGGGTCTGAACTCTTGTGGGGTTCTTGGCAGAGGTTAACTGGGAGGGCCTACCCTGGGAGCACTGAAGAACATTTGGAGAGGAAAGACTCTTGTCACCCATCATAAATCTCCCCTCTCCTGCAGGAGTGTTGGATAGTGGCTACAGATGTGACTGTCAGTCACTTGATGTCACTATTGCTTAAAATAGATACAAGGGAAAGGCAAATTAAAAAACAAACTGGTGATAAAACAATTGACTTTAATAACAGTTCAGCTCTGGTTGCAGTGGGTGGGCAGGGTGATCAGCCGAACAGGGCTCTCTTCAAGGAAATCCTGGTGCTGGAAGAGATCTGTGTTAGCAGATTTCTCCCACCCAACCCCCAAATCGGGTCCCACCAATGCAGTTCTCTTTGCAAGCTCAAGGCCTTAGATTGCATGCTCTTTGGGGGCACTTAGTCCTAAATGATCACAAGAAACACACATGACCACACAAATACTGCAAACAACACTGAGCTGAGCTTCTCAAACTCTCCGTACAAAGCAGAAATTACAATACACCCACAGAAATAGGGTGAGCAAGGGACAGGAGATTTTGTAGAGTTAGTTCTCAATGACTAGGGATACTGGCATTTCCACCTACTTCAGTTCCTTTTATGGGCTTCCAGAACACAAGAAAACGTCTCTCAATTTTTTAACATGCAAATGACTTTAGTTCAGGGGTCGGCAACGTTCGGCACGCGGCTTGCCAGGGTAAGCACTCTAGCGGGCCGGGCCAGTTTATTTACCTGCTGACGCGGCAGGTTCGGCCGATCGCGGCCCCCACTCGCCACGGTTCGACGTCCCGGGCCAATGGGGGCAGCGGGAAGCCGCGGCCAGCACATCCCTCGGCCCGCGCCGCTTCCCGCCGCCCCCATTGGACCGGGACGGTGAACCGCAGCGAGTGGGGGCCGCTATCAGCTGAACCTGCCACATCAGCAGGTAAATAAACTGGTCCGGCCCGCCAGGGTGCTTACCCTGGTGAGCCGCTTGCCGAACGGTGCCGACCCCTGCTTTAGTTATTTGCATTTGCTCCACAAAGGCCCAGGAGCATCCACTTTCAGAGGCAGCCTAATCAAGTGTCGTTAGCTTGATGAGTACCAATCTTCCTCAAGCACTTATATAATGAAGTACGTTTTCGCTGAAGTAATTTTGTGATGTGGCAGCCTGTTTATTGCAGTGCTTTTGTCCCTCATTGAAAGAATCTGCAGGATGGTGTTTTGGAATTCATTCGCAATGCATCTTTGCCTCCTTCATTCCTATATCAGACTCCTTTCTCTCAGCAAAGTGCATCCCGGCTTGAAATCAATGGGAGTTAGGTGCCTGAAAATCTTTGAGGATCTGGGCCTAAATGACTCAGTGGACTAGCTGTAAAGACAGTTCAATTGTTGGGCTAGACGGCATTGATAGTTTTGTGCTGCTCTGAGGAAGGTACCATTTGGACAGAGGTGGCTGGTTATTCACCGCTATTTCTAGGACCACAGGGCAGAGTCACTATAGGTTTAAGCTTTTGCAGAGGCTATAACAGCCATTAGAAAGTAAACATGTCACTATTCCCCAACAGCGGCTGCCACAGTTTAACAGGAAGACAACACATCCCCGAATGTAGTATTCTAATGTGCGTGGGCTCACCCAGTCCTGCTAAGAGATCCCCTAATATTACACTATTGAAGAGCCATGGGAGGGAGGGGTTGCAGTGGATTCATGTTAAATAGAAATGATCCCTCATAATAGTTGCAGTATTGAGAACAGCTGATTTCACAACTCTCTGCTGGGTTTAAAGTGAATTTTCATTAAGGCCTTGTCCATTTTTGCCCAATGCAATTTACAGTGTTTGTAGCCAGGTTTGAGAGAGATAATAACCAATTTGGAAGAGTGGGTTGGAGCCAGCACTGTTATTTGTGGTGGAGAGATGACGCAAATTGTTCAGTGAAAAATCTATTTGAAGATCTTTAAGGAAGTTCCATATTCCTGTAGAGGTCTGGAAACTCTGTAGCTTGTCCCCTGAGCTTCACCCAAAAGGGAGCAGGATGTGAATTTTAAAAAAATTGCTGATTTTTTTTTTTGGTTTGAGCAGTTCTTTCATAGGTAGCCCTCCTTTTTAAGACATCTCCTTTATCATCCTGAAATAGCATGATCCCAATGGCTTTGGGTCTGCTATCACTCTGGCTTTAACTATGAAGGTCTTTAAGTCTACACAGCAAGTTGGACCCCACGGCAGCAAGTCTCAGAGCCTAGGTCTAGACTTGGGCTCACGCTATGCACTAAAAATAGCTACAGATGGAGCCTGAATGTCTTCCCAGCTATTTTTAGGGCTGTAGCAAAGTCTGTAGACCTGGGCTCTGAGACTTGCGGCCGTGAAATCCTACTTGCTTTGTAGATACCCTCAGTCTAAGGGCTTGTCTACACTGGTACTTCACGGCGCTGCAATATTCTTGCTCATGGGTGTGAAAAAACACCCCCCCTCCCCCGATTGCAGCAAGTTTCAGCACTGTAAAATGCCAGTGTAGACAGTGCTGGTAATTACGCCCCTCTAGGAGGTGGTTTTTTTAGAGTGACTACACAAGCCACGCTGCCAATGTAAACTAGCCCTAAAGAAGTTGGCATAGTGTGAAGGGAGTATTGTGTGTGGTTGGTACCAACATTGCACTTGGCTAGGTGTAAGAGATCTCTTAAAAATGCAGTATGTTTTCCCTTAAGTCAATGGCAATACGCAGAGTGTGTATAATTAAGCATGTGTGTAATTCTTTACAGAACAGGAGCCATAGATTGTAAGTTCTTCAGTGCATGGATCGTCTTTTATCCTCCGTTTGTTTAGAACCTAGCCCACTGTGGCGCTGATCTTGGTTGCTTTTAGGTGTTTACAATAAAAATAAGAATTACAGATTACAAATAAAAATAAGAAAACTTACACAACCAGTAGCAAAGGATAGTGTATGGTGTCCGCAAAGGTTGCTGGCTTTAAGATTTGCATTGGCAATTCTAGGCAAAAGTAACAAACAACAACAAGGATTTAATATGGGAATGTTGAGATAATTATCACAGATTTTGACAATGTTGTGGCCACTTATCAACAGAAATAAAACAGCATTTCATAAATGCTCTGGTAAATAAAACCCTAAAAACACAGATGTAATCAAGGATAAGATCCAGACCGTAATAGCTGAGGTGACAAGAAATCTAAACCTAGAGTGAGCTATTTAGTCATGCATCACTTACACAACAGGCAATTAACATCTGGCAATAGCTATTATTTTCCCTTTAGGCAGCTGGATGAGTGACACTGCCAAGAATCAATATTTTGGGGAGGCAGAGAAAGGGAGGGTAACAATAGCTTAAGACAACAGGAATGTAAGGTACAATTGCCAATTAAAACATGGCTGATGATGTGACAGGCAGAATTTTTTTGCTTTAGGGGCTTCAAGACAGTTAGGGGATGGACTTGCCTCTTAATCCTAAATTCCAGGGGCCTGATTTTGATCTCACTTCCTCTGGTATAATACAAATCAGGAGTAACTCCAAATTGACAGAGTTACACTGGTATAAAATCTGTGTATGTGACATCTGAGTTAGGCCCCAGTTGTGCTATGGTAACCCCCAAAACTTCATTTAAGTACTCTGATATGCTCTTCTTGACCACCAACCGGTATATGAAAGTGCTCCCACACAAATGCTTTCTGCATTAATGAGGAGACAGCATTTGTTTTTAAAATATTACCTATAATCCAGATTACCAAAGGCATGGCAATTAAATCAGTATTAGCAGGATTTTCAATACAATTAATATACAGATTAACCACTATCTTTAAGTGGTTTGTTTTGCAATCATTTTCTGATGCTCAGTCTAATTACTTATTCCATCTGAATGCTAATGGACTGCAAATTGGATCAATGGCCCAGGGACAGTCAGAGAGACCGCCATTTGACTTTAAATATACATAAAACATGGCACACACTGCTCCAGTTACTGGGACGCCTTTAGGGCAGACCCTGGATACATGGTGAAGGCACATGAAAAAATACAGCCAGCTTGTATTTATTACACACAA